>NC_134687.1:132058402-132362291 GCF_050947455.1 Rhinoderma darwinii | reverse complement strand
CAGGAGCAGAGCTGGAATCCCAGGTAGAGTGCTAGAAGTGGCTCTGCTCCGGGACTTCAGCTCTGGGCAAGCCCCTGACATCACCGTCCATATATGGACACTGATGTCAGTGGCTTCCCCAGAGTTCCGGCGCAGAGCCTATACTAGTGCTCTGCTCCGGGACACCGGCTCTGGGGTTGTCCCTAATATCACATTTCGGTCCAGGAGGATCCCCTGACGTCACTGTGTATGGACAGAGACGTCAGGGGCTCCAACAGCAGAGGAATTCCCAGCCAAAGCGTCGGCAACACTCTGGCTGGGGATTCCACTCCTAGAGGGAGCCCCAATGGAGCGATCTACTTGGGGTGTGTGTGGCATTATCTGCAGAGGGCACTGTGGCAGTGTCTGCGGAGGGCACTGTGGCAGCGTCTGCGGAGGGCACTGTGGCATTATCTACAAGTGCGTGTGTGGCAGTATCTACAGAGGACACTGTGGCATTATCTAGGGGTGTGTTGCATTATCTACAGAGGGCACTGTGGCATTATCTACAGAAGGCACTGTCATTATCTACAGAGGGCACTGTGGCATTATCTAGTGATGGCACTGTGGCAGTATCTACAGAGGGCACTGTGGCATTATCTACAGAATGCACTGTGGCAGTATCTACTGAGGGCACTGTGGCAGTATCTACAGAGGGCACTGTGGCAGTATCTACAGAGGGCACTATGGCATTATCTACAGAGGACTCTGTGGCACTATCTAAATAGGGGCTGCCCAATCTTGACAGGTGTGTCTGCCAACACTGTCAACTGAGCCGCCGGATTGCATTTAGCGACACGTGCTTTTCTGTTTACAAACATCCAAATGGAGTGTCATAATGATGGTCGGCTGCGCGAAAAGCACGCAGCCGCGCATCATATGCTGCTGCCACACGGAGCTGTTAAGTGGCTTTTGTGCACGCAAAACGCCGCGTTTTTGTGTGCGCTAAAACGCCACGCTTGTGTGAATCCAGCCTAAAGGCGACTGCATGGTCAGGTGCTGGATTTTATACACCTGTGGCAATGGGACTGACAGAAACACCTAAAGTCAATGATTAGGAGATGTGTCCCAATACTGTGTCTATATAGTGTGTGTGTATATAAAGATATGAGAGCAGATTCTCCTCTTCTCTCTGTGCTATGTATAGAAGACATGATCGCCGTTAGGCTCCACACACTAACTCAGAGCAAACAAAACGACAGAAAGCTGCAGAGGGGAAAACTGCTAAAAAAAAATATGCAGGATACAAGTCATAAAATGACCAGAAGTAGGCTTTGTGCCCACGTAGCATAAATGCTGCAGAATTCTGTTTGGAAATTCCGCAGTATTTAATATAGAAGCAAAGGGAATGAGATTTAGAGAATTTCATGCCCACACTGCAGAAAAAAAATGCAAAAAGATTGTGCGGAAAGTATTCTGCGGTGCAACTTTCAATTCCGCAGCATGTCAATTTATGCTGTGGGCTCTGTACGGAGATGCTGTGTATTTGGCCCATAGACATCAAGGAGGAGCATAAATTCCACAAGTTTTGTTTTATTGTGGTTTTTACAACGGAAACGCTGTAAAAACTGCTTTAAATCCGAAGGTGCACATAATGTTTGCTATAATAAATGTTTAACACTAAATCTGCAGATAAAACCGCCGCGGGAAAACCATTTGGGTATGTTCACAAAGCCTATTTTCGGCCGTTTTTCATTTAAATGGCCCGAAAAACGGCTGAAAAATCGGAAGCAGAACGCCTCCAAACATCTGCCCATTGATTTCAATGGGAAATACGGCGTTCTGTTCCGACGGGGCATTTTTTACGTGGCAGTTTTTAAAAACGGCCGCGTAAACACCACCGCATGTCCCTTTTGGAGCCGTTTTTGGAGCCGTTTTTCATTGACTCAATAGAAAAGCAGCTCCAAAAACGCCGCAAAAAAAGCTGCAAAAAAACGCGAGTTGCTTAAAAAACGGCTGAAAATCAGAAGTTGTTTTCCCTTGAATTTTTTATTAAGCGTGTCAACATACCTTTTCTGTGACAGATTTCCCAGCTTTTTTTTTTAGATTCCTCTGCTGATTTTCTCTTGTCTATCCTGTGTTCGGGAACATACCCCCAAGGGTATGTTCACACGTCTTAACAAAATATGTCTGAAATTACGGAGCTGTTTTCAGGCGAAAACCGCTCCTGAATTTCAAACGTTCAAAGTAGTGACATGCACTTCTTTGAGGCGGGCGTCTTTTTACGCGCCGTCTTTTGACAGCGACGCGTAAAATGAAACCGTCTGAACAGAACATCGTAAGACCCATTGCAAGCAATGGACGGATGTTTGCAGACGTATTGGAGCCGTATTTCAGGCGTAATTCAAGGCATAAAATGCCCGAATTACGTCTGAAAATAGGCCGTGTGAACATACCCTCAGGCCGGGTTCCCATGGGTAGGATACGCTGGGTAAAAACTGCGGAGCGTATCCGACCTGGAACCCGCAACATCTTCCATCCGGGAAACCCCACCACATTGTGGTCCGGTTTTTCAATCGGAATTTCCGCTGTGGAATACAGCGCTGGGTTAAAAAAAAACTACCATACTTACCCCCTCCCTCTTTTCTGCGCGTAGTAAGGCCTCCCAAGATGATATTGCAGGCCATGTGACGCTGCAGTCTGTGATTGTCTGCAGCATCATGTGGGATGACATTTCTATGGGGCCATGCACACTTCCGTTGTTTTAACAGAACCGTTTGGATGTTCCGTCAAAAATTGGACAGGTCCTACTCCTGTCCGTTTTTGATGGAACATTCTCTGCCTTTTCATTGATTTGGTCCGTGGAATAACGGACTGCATACGTGTGCGGTCCGTGTTTCACGGATTTGTCATTAACGGCCGTACGAAGGCCAACGGGAGTGTGCATAAGACCTAAGTATGAAAAGTCGCAAAAGTTGGCTTTCTGTTGTGAGTTTTGCATCCCCAATGAATTCAATGGGGAAAACCCGCAACAGAAAAGCAACGAAAATGCAATTTTCTAAATCTCATCCACTTTGCTGCTGCTGTAAATGCTGCAGAATTTCTGTACAGAATTTTGTTGTGGAAATTCCACGCGTTTAAGCTACGTGGGAACCCGGCCTTTGTGTTACTCCTTATGTAACAGCATATTGGGCCCCAATGTGTATGTCATTTATTGATTTAGTGCAATTTCAACCTTAAGGCTACGTTCACACAGGGCGAATATGTTGTATAATGGCACACTGCATATCCGCCCTGGCGGCCGCAGGGAATTCCGTCCAAAAAACTCCACCAAATTGTGGTGCAGTTTTTCAGCCGGAATGTCTGCTGCGTAAAACAGAAGAGGAAAAAAAATGTTCATACTTTTACTCTCTGACGTCCTGCAGACCGGCATCCTGGGATGACGTTTCATCCCATGTGACCGCTGCAGACTGTCATTGGCTACAGCCATCACATGGGATGAAACGTCATCCCAGGAGGCCGGTCTACATGACGTCAGAGGGTAAGTATGCGCGTGTTTTTTGTCTTTTTTCGTCTTCTGTTTTCCGCAGAGGACACTCCGGCCGAGAAGCACAGTATAAGGCCTCATGCACACGGCCATAGCCGTGTACACGGCCCGTGATTACGGGCACGGACGTCCACGGAGTGTCATCTGTGGGCTGTCCACAATCACGGACCATGCACAAGCAAGATGTGCATTGACCTAAGTGACCTAAGTAACCCAGACCGCAAATGTAAAATAACTTGTCCTATTTTTTTTGCGGTCCGAGCTCCCGGCCAATGCAAGGACCGTGGAAACCACAGTCGTGTGCATTGGCCCGTAGAATAAAATGTAGTATACTATACGGCAATAGTGGATAGTATGCGAACCGTAATGCACGGTTGTGTGCATGAGGCCTAAGATAAGATTTTTTTTTTCTGAGTTGCAATTTTTCCTGCAGAATCTCAGCATTTCCGCCGCAAAAATCGCAACAACTGCTATTTGTTGCGGGTTTTACATCCCCATTAAATTCAATGGGGGAAACCAGCAATGAAAAAGCAGCGAACACAATTAACATGCTGCGGATTAAAAAAAGCAGGTCAATTTTTACGGCTTGTCATTTATCATTGTTCAAATCTCATCCACTCTGCTGCTACTGTATTATGCTGCAGATTTTCCGCAACTAAATACGTTGCGGAAAATCCGCTGTATTTATGTTATGTGTTAACCTACCGTAAAAAGGACTTGTCACAATGTCATATGAGTTGAACTGCTTTACTGACCTGAATATTGCTGTCTCCGATTCCAGCGCTGTTTTTTTTTTCTTTCTGGACCCCTTGTTCCAGAGATATGGCCCACTGTTGTATTGGCTCCGTATGTGATAATTTTCTGTCGTTAGCAATTGGGGTGGAGCTAGCTTCCCCACTAATGATGCTGACCAATCAGCGAGAGGTAGCTTGAGGATAGTTCACGCCCAGTTGGCTAACTACAGCAAATTAGCAAATAGAGAGCCAACACAACAGTGGGCCATATCTGTGGAACAGGGGGGATTCAGGAAAAAAAAAGAAAAACAGCGCTGAATCGGGGAGACGACTCTATTCAGGTTAGTAAACCAGTTAACTTAAATGACCTAGTGACAGGTCCTCTTTAAAACGTACCTAACGTTTCAGATAACTTTTCAGAGTAAGCTGTCATATGTGTGTGCGCATGAGGAATAACACTATTTCTGGCCATTATATAACATGTATACTGCATTTTTTTTCAGCAGTTTTCCCCTCTGAAGGCTCTAGCTCTAATCTTTAGTTTTTTCTGAGCTAGTGTTAGGAGCCTAACTGCTGACATGTCTTCTATATACTGCACACCTAGAGAAGAGAACATCCTGCTCTTCTATCTCTATCTATCACACATGCATATATATGTATAGAAGCCACAGCATGGAGGCCATTATACAGCAGTAATGAGCAGTGTAGCTGTAAATCCAGCACTGCAGTGGGATAGAACACTTGCTAGGAAGCTGCTGCAGCATCTCTCTGCCTCTCACTTTGCTTCCTACTCCCCCTGGAAACGTCCGTGGTCGCTGATCACGAACTCTTCTCATCCTGCCGACGCCCTTCTCTCCAGAGATGCCAGCACATGCGGCCGTCCTGTCCCGCAGTGACCACAGTGACCACTAGGGTGCGAGCTAGCTCAGTCCAGCTTTAAAGAGCCAGAGCGCACACATGTGTGAGATTGAGCTGATTGCTCCCAGATCACCCTGGACTATAAGAGGGGCCCTGTCCCGTCCTTCATTGCCTGAGCGTTTTGTACCTTCCTATGTCTGTCTTTGTGTGTTCCCTTAAGTGGTCTCGAGTTCCCAGTGTTCCTGTTCATGCTACCGGTAACCTGTATCCCGTGCTACTGTGTTCCTGTGCTGTACAGAGTTGGAGTCGTGTCATGTTGCCTGCTACACCTGCTGTGTTTCACCGCACCTGTTGTCTGCCTGCTGCCAGAGTTCCATCCGAGCCTAAACCATCGCTACTGTCTGAATTGCCACAGGTACCTTTATCCAAACTATTGAATTTGTACCCTTTTTAACCGGCTGCTATACCGCTACGGTGGTACGGCCAAGTGGGTCCACATACCCACAGATCGTGACTCCCCTCCCCTCTCCATAGACTTCTATGGGCAGTTTTACACTGACAGGCAATAATGGTTTGGTATACTGAGTACACCAAAGCATTATATAAGCGATCAGAATATTTCTTTGTAAAGCCCCCTGGGACTAAAAAAAAATATATATTAAATACAGTTAAATAAAGTTTTTATTAAAAATGTAAAAATATTTTTTCCAATAAAATGTGGTTTTATTTAGTAAGGCCGGATTCACACGAGTGTGTGCGTTTTGCGCACGCAAAAAACGCAGCGTTTTGCGTGCGCAAAAGGCACTTAACAGCTCCGTGTGTCATCACATAGGATGCGCGGCTGCGTGATTTTCACGCAGGCGCCATCATTATGACACTCTGTTTGGATGTTTGTAAACAGAAAAGCACGTGGTGCTTTTCTGTTTGCAAACATACTTTTGACTGCTGTTGTGCGTATCACGCGCGTCCCACGGAAGTGCTTCCGTGTGGTGCGCGGGATTTTCACGCACCCATTGACTTCAATGGGTGCGTGATGCGTGAAATACGCACAAAGAACGGACATGTCGTGAGTTTTACGCAGCGGACTCACGCTGCGCAAAAATCAAGGACTGTCTGTACGGCCCCATAGACTAATATAGGTCCGTGCGACACGCGTGAAAATCACGTGCGTTGCACGGACGTAAACTACCGTTCAAAAGTTTGGGGTCACCTAGACAATTTTGTGTTTTCCATGAAAACTCACACTTATATTTATCAATGACTAGAAAATATAGTCAAGACATTGACAAGGTTAGAAATAATGATTTTTATTTGAAATAATAATTTTCTCCTTCAAACTTTGCTTTTGTCAAAGAATGCTCCATTTGCAGCAATTACAGCATTGCAGACCTTTGGCATTCTAGCTGTTAATTTGCTGAGGTAATCGGGAGAAATTTCACCCCATGCTTCCAGAAGCCCCTCCCTCAAGTTGGATTGGCTTGATGGGCACTTCTTGCGTACCATACGGTCAAGCTGCTCCCACAACAGCTCTATGGGGTTGAGATCTGGTGACTGCGCTGGCCACTCCATTACAGATAGAATACCAGCTGCCTGCTTCTTCCCTAAATAGTTATTGAATAATTTGGAGGTGTGCTTTGGGTCATTGTCCTGTTGTAGGATGAAATTGGCTCCAATCAAGCGCTGTCCACAGGGTATGGCATGGCGTTGCAAAATGGAGTGTGAGCCTTCCTTATTCAAAATCCCTTTTACCTTGTACAAATCTCCCACTTTACCAGCACCAAAGCAACCCCAGACCATCACATTACCTCCACCATGCTTGACAGATGGCGTCAGGCACTCTTCCAGCATATTTTCAGTTGTTCTGCGTCTCACAAATGTTCTTCTGTGTGATCCAAACACCTCAAACTTCGATTCGTCTGTCCATAACACTTTTTTCCAATCTTCCTCTGTCCAATGTCTGTGTGCTTTTGCCCATATTAATATTTTCCTTTTATTAGCCAGTCTCAGATATGGCTTTTTCTTTGCCACTCTGCCCTGAAGGCCAGCATCCCGGAGTCGCCTCTTCACTGTAGACGTTGACACTGGCGTTTTGCGGGTACTATTTAATGAAGCTGCCAGTTGAGGACCTGTGAGGCGTCTATTTCTCAAACTAGAGACTCTAATGTACTTGTCTTGTTGCTCAGTTGTGCAGCGGGGCCTCCCACTTCTCTTTCTACTCTGGTTAGAGCCTGTGTGTGCTGTCCTCTGAAGGGAGTAGTACACACCGTTGCAGGAAATCTTCAGTTTCTTGGCAGTTTCTTGCATGGAATAGCCTTCATTTCTAAGAACAAGAATAGACTGTCGAGTTTCACATGAAAGCTCTCTTTTTCTAGCCATTTTGAGAGTTTAATCGAACCCACAAATGTAATGCTCCAGATTTTCAACTAGCTCAAAGGAAGGTCAGTTTTATAGCTCCTCTAAACAGCAAAATTGTTTACAGCGGTGCTAACATAATTGCACAAGGGTTTTCAAGTGTTTTCTAATCATCCGTTAACCTTCTAACACAGTTAGCAAACACAATGTACCATTAGAACACTGCAGTGATGGTTGCTGGAAATGGGCCTCTATACACCTATGTAGATATTGCATTAAAAACCAGACGTTTGCAGCTAGAATAGTCATTTAGCACATTAACAATGTATAGAGTGTATTTCTGATTAATTTAATGTTATCTTCATTTTTCTTTCAAAAATAAGGAAATCTCTGACGGCGTGGCCAGCAAGCAACATGAGCGCCGGCCGGTAACCCGTTATACCTGTGATCCTGACAAAATCCTGAGACCGACAGACCTCTTGCCAGACTCACGAAGTGGCACTGAGTCATGGCACCGATGGGTCCCGCGAAAGGTACATCGGCGGCGGAGAAACTGAAGGACTTTGCCCGGGACAGTTCTCAAAATGGCGCCGCAGTGTCCCAGGCACAGAGATCCCGGCTACCACGAGGCCAGAGCACTAGCACGGCGCAACATGAGGAGACGGAGCCTGCGGCGGAGATGACCCTGCAGCACGTATATGAACAACTGCTGCAGGCCATTACTGTATCCACGACTTCGCTAACAGGGAAGATAGAGGAAGTGAGGGTTGATCTGGGACTGGTACGCCATGATATGCAGAAGTTAAGGGAGCGGGTGAAGGACACAGAGCAAAGGATCTCTGCCACTGAAGATACTAATATACGCATTCCTGCAAGATTGTCGGCGGTGGAGGCTAAAGTGGAGATGTGGCAGCAGAAATGTGATGATCTGGAAAACCGCTCCCGCAGGAATAATGTCCGCATTATTGGCTTGCCGGAACGAGTAGAGGGAGCAACACCTGGCACCTTTATTGAGAGATGGTTCTGCACTACCTTCCCTGAGGCGCAATTCTCAGCAGCATTCGCGGTGGAACGCGCACACAAAGTACCCACACGACCTCTGCAGCCAGGCATGCCACCAAGACCCTTATTAGCTCGTTTACTCAATTGGAAGGATCGGGATCAGATTCTGCAGATGGCTCGTTTACATCCCAATATCCAGTCCGAGAATTCCAAAGTGATGTTGTTTCCAGATTTTTCGGCGGAGTTACAAAAAAAGCGCGCCACATTTATTGCGGTGAAGCGGAAGATGCGGGATCTGAATATATCCTATTCCATGGCTTATCCGGCTCGCTTACGCATTACTGATGGAGGAAAGGTGGTTTTCTTTGGAGATCTGAGAGAAGCGGAGGAATGGCTATCTATGCGACCAGGCGACCGTCGGGATTGAAAATAGCCACGTTCAACTCGTCAGGTTGGCCGGGAAACCGGAGGTCCAGGTATGCAGTACGGCTTTTCTTCTTGGTGAACGGACTGGCAGATTGGTGACTGAGCCAAGACATTCTGATTTGAATTCCTGAAGCCATGACATGGGGTGGCCGACTCATCCTTGTATCCTATGGACAGTCTGGTGTCTCTGGCTGAACGTATGAAGAGGTCTGATGGGGAATAGCGGGGGTAACTTGGGCTAATATAGTTGCTTTATTTCTGTGCAGGTTAAAAGTACCATCTTTATTGTATGCACAGATACCCCGAAACAGTCAGCCATGAAATAACAGCAACATTTAAGCCTTTACAGGTTGCTGATAAGTTTACCCATGGGAGGGGAACCATCTCATGGAAGTCCCCACAGGGGGAAGTTATGTTTTGTTGGATGAAAGTTACAATGCTTGCTAGATGTATTCGGCAATATACGAGATATATGCTAAAGATATATAGATTTCATCATACACAGGGGATATGGGGGGGAATCCTGGTCAAACATGTGCAGGTAGGCGTACATGGCTGATTTGAAAGTTATGTCCTGGAATATTAGAGGCATGGGCACTCCTCGTAAGAGAATAGCGGTGTTTCAACATGTGAGGGAATTTGGGCCGCATATTCTATGCCTCCAGGAGACGCATCTAGTGGCTGATACAGCACATCGTTTAAAAAAACCATGGGTTCAATGGGCGGAGCACTCGTGGCACACGACGTATTCTCGTGGGGTCTCAATTCTAGTTCATAGATCGGTAAGGTGGAATGCCACGCAGACGGTGCGAGACACAGAGGGGAGATACGTATTTACCCATGCATATATTAATTGTGTCCCATTTGTGATAATAGGGATATATAATCCACCCCCAGCAAATTTGTCCATAATACAGTCAGCAGTTCACTATGTTTCCAGCTACCCTGACGCTAAGGTAATATGTATGGGAGATTTTAATCTTCTGTTGAATCCGTCCCTTGATAAATTTGTACCTCGGGGTGGGGCTGGGGAATTGACCTCAACCTCCAACCTGCAACGCATGACGGACGAGATGGGATGGGTGGAGATGTGGAGACTGAGACATCCTCAATCTATTGAATTTTCATGTTTTACTCCTGCCAGGGGGGCACTGTCTAGAATAGACTATGTGTTCGGATCAGTTTCACTGGGACCCAGGGTGACTGAGGTTTAATATGTCCCTCCTAGTGCCTCGGATCATGCGCCATTACAAGTGACGTTTCGTTTATATGATAGACAGGCTCAACTCAATTGGAGGGTCCATCCATTCTGGTTGTCGCTGATAGGAACAAACAACCGAATTCCTGATCAGTTAACCCAATTTTTTTAAATCCATGCCGAGGAGACTGCCGCCCTTTTGAAGTGGGACACATTTGAGGGGCTGTTTGCGGTCCACTATCTCCTTTATTAAAAAAACATCCAGGGTGGAGGAAGATAGATTGGCAGGGAAATGGAAGGACAGGGAACAGACATTTATAGAGGAGCCGACTGATGAGAACAGATTGCAATGGCAGCAGGCGGGCAGATTGTATCAGATAAATCTCAAGGAGAAGGGGGACAGGAAGTTGTTCTTCCTTAAACAAAATGCCTTTGAATTAGGCAATAAGTCTGGTAGATTATTGTCACATATAGTACATTCTAATCAATCCTCTCCTGCTATTCTGGAAATTTTAGATGAGGGGCGTCAACTTATTCATGACGCTGAGCAGATAGGGGACCGGTTCCGTAGATTCTATATGGATTTATATACATCCCAATGTGATTACTCGGAGGAGTCATTGAAGGAATATCTGGAGGGGATAGCATTTCCGCAGATATCAAGGGAACATAGGGATTATTTGGATGGGGCTATCAATCTGGAAGAATTACAGACGGCTGTGAAGGATCTAAATAGTGGGAAGGCGCCAGGGCCTGATGGGATCCCACTGGAAGTGTATTCCCGATATTTGGATATCATTGGTCCTGAATTGCTCCAGATGTATACGACAGCCTTTGAAATGGGGGAATTGCCTACTTCTTTATATGAAGCTACCATTATTATTTTGCTGAAGCCGGACAAGGATGCTTTGGAGTGTGGATCTTACAGACCTATCTCCCTGCTCAATCGAGACTACAAGATATTAACTAAAATTTTAGCGAACAGACTTAACCATATTATAACCTCAATTATACATGAAGACCAATCTGGCTTTATCCCGGGGAGGTCCACGTCTGGGAATATTCGAAGGGCTCAGGCGGTTTCACAAGTAGGGAGGCAGTTGAATAGGCAATGGGCGTTGGCATCTCTCGACGCGGCAAAGGCCTTTGACTCGGTGGAATGGAGATACTTACACGCGGTTCTAACTAAATTTGGGTGCGGGCCTGAATTCTCCAAATGGATATCTATCTTGTACAAACATCCTAGGGCGAATTTGTTAGT
Organism: Rhinoderma darwinii; assembly: GCF_050947455.1. Lineage (NCBI taxonomy): Eukaryota > Metazoa > Chordata > Amphibia > Anura > Rhinodermatidae > Rhinoderma > Rhinoderma darwinii. The sequence goes on along the minus strand of NC_134687.1, from coordinate 132,350,955 downwards.
TAACGGGGTGGGTACGGCTTTATTTGATTTGAGCAGGGGCACTAGGCAGGGATGTCTACTATCTCCTCTTCTCTTTGCACTAGCCATAGAGCCCTTGGCCCTTCGCATACGCCAGGACCATATATTCAGGGGTGTGAATATTGGCAATAGGGAGAGTAGGATAGGATTATATGCAGACGATATGGTTCTATATATGTCCGAGGTACACAAAACTCTACCAAGGGCTATTGACATTGTGAATTGTTTTGGACAGTATTCGGGTCTACTGATAAATTGGGCTAAATCGGCACTGATGCCTTTGTGGGAAGTGGATTGGCCAGATATATATTATAACCTGCCGGTAGTTAAGAGTTTTAAATATCTAGGCATTCACATCACTAAGCTTCCAGCGGAGTCTCATGACAAAAATATATACCCATTGGAGACCCTTTTTATAGAAAAATTTAGGGTATGGAAAACGCTGCCGTTGTCCGTGGCGGGACGGGTGAACTTAGTAAAGATGATCCTTTTACCAAAAGGATTGTATTTACTGGAACATGCGAATGGACCCATTCCGAGATATTTCTTTGATAGGTTACACTCTCTTACGGCTAGCTTTGTTTGGGGGACATCTCGAAGGAAGATTGCACTGACTAAGCTACAGCGTCCATGGGATAGGGGGGCATGGCACTACCTGATTTCTACATCTATGTTTTGAGTGGTCAATTGCGATACTTGAAGGAGTGGATCAGCAAGGGGGAGGAATCCTTTTCCGATTATGCTTTGGGACAGGTGCTGGGCGTTTCAGTCATGTGGCCGGTTTTGGAGATTCCAGCTGTAAAGGATCTGCCAGGCACAGCTTCGGGGTTAACTCCCTTAATTAATCAGTCAGCACCTGAATCTACATCCCTGAGACTGACTCCAGCTTCCACCACTCAGGCTGGCAGGCTTAGGAGTGGGAGAGCCTATCGCAGCCTGGCCAGACTCAGCTAGCTCCCGCCCTCTGTCTATTTATACCTGCATTTCCTGTTCCTCCTTGCTTGTTATTCTTTTTCGTGTGGTTTCCTGGCCCAGCTACAGCTCCTTCTATTTTGTTCCTGCTCCATACAGACCCTGGCTTACTGACTACTCTTCTGCTCTTCGTTTGGTACCTCGCACACTCCTGGCTTGACTCGGCTCGTTCACCACTCTGGTTGCTCACGGTGTTGCCGTGGACAACTGCCCCTTTCCCTTGCTTGTATTCCCTTGTATGTTTGTCGTGCACTTACTGAGTGCAGGGACCGCCGCCCAGTTGTACCCCGTCGCCTAGGGCGGGTTGTTGCAAGTAGGCAGGGACAGAGTGGCGGGTAGATTAGGGCTCACTTGTCCGTTTCCCTACCCCCCGGTCATTACACCAGCTTTGTTTAGAGGCAACCTGCTTCTGCTTCACAGACTAGCACATCAGGTGTGGAAGGCAGCAAAATTGATGTGTAGCTTTGGGGCTATGGAGGAAGGAACGCCGCTGTGGGATAATCTCATGTTCTCACATTTACACATGTTGGAGGGATCTGAGTATTGGAAGGGAAATGGAATCCAGTGTATGGGGGATGTGTATGATGACAATGTGTTGCTATCATTTACCCAGATGATGGAGAAATTTGGATTAAATCGCACCCAGTTTTACAGGTATCTGCAATTAAGACATGCACTGACCGCACAGTTCAAAATTGCTTAAGACACAGGGACCCAAGGGCATCATCTCAGCACTATACACCCATCTCCTAAACGCAAAAATTGAGACGCAAACGCTATCTGTGCAGATGGCATGGCAGGAGGTTATCCCCGGTATGTCAGAGGAGGACTGGATGGAGGCGCTGGAGTCTCCTTTGCTGGTATCTCCATCTGTTAATAATAGAATGACTCAACTGTACATTTTACACCAGTGCTACCTTACACCAACTACTTTACATCGTATGGGCAGGATGCCAAATTCTGAATGCCATAGATGCCATTCCTCTGGGGCTGACTTCATGCATCTCATATGGGGCTGTCCCTGTGTTAGCATATTCTGGGATGAGATATTGGAGGTATTAAATAGCATTGTTATGGTGCCCATACCCAAAACTCCGGAAGTATGTTTGTTGGGTTTGCTGCAGGAGGAAAGATGGACATTTCATATACGGGTGTTTCTCAGGGAAACTCTATTTCTGGCTCGGAAGGCTATAGCCCTGAGATGGATGGCGGATAAATCCCCCACGGTTGAGCAATGGAAATCACTAGTTAATACTGTCATACCGTTTGAGAAAGTTGTATACAGAAATAGGAAATGTGAACAGAAGTTTGGGAAGATTTGGGATGGCTGGCTCGCAACATCAGAAACCTTGGGAACGAGAGGGAGAATGCACTCTTTAATGCAGTAGAATCCAGGGAGTGGAAGGGAGAGAGAAAGAAATGAAGGATGTAATGTTATATTGGGTAAATATGTTTAGACCGATCTTTACTAAATATAGGTATAACGGAATAAACTATGATTAAACTTGGATATTTTCTGAACATGTAAGGCTAGGATGTACGGTATGATCTGTAATATGTAATGTATGAAAATGTATGGAATGATATGTGTTAAATTTCCACGTACTATTGTTTGATTTGCTGTAACATCGTATATTGTTTATTGCAAGCTTGGAGTTCAATAAAACGAGTTTAACCCCTTAGTGACCAACAGTACGCCTTTTTACGCTCCTCACTAATGGGCTTTAGGCTAAGGCGACACCTATTCACGTGATCGCTTTACCCTAAAGTAGCGCTGAAACGAAAGATCAGAGTTCGGAGCAACGACCAGAGACCATAACGAGTGGTCTCTGGTCACGTGATCGCTGTGAATCGCTATTTCGCGGCGTTCACGCTAAAGCGGCAGATCATCGCCATTTCTCTCTCCTGGAATAACTCCTTAGAGAGGAGAGAGAACGGGTAATTAGTGCGGCCCCCCCCTCCCACGTCCGATTCCCCCCCCCCCCCCCCCCGTCCGATTCCCCTTCATGTCCGATTCCCCCCCCCCCGGTCCGACCCCCCCCCCCCATGTCCGATTCCCCCCCCCAAAATGGCGTCCGCATGCGCAGTGCATAGCTTACCTGTGTCGGCAGCTGGCACAGCAACAATCAGGGACCGTTGTGACTGGTCCCTGATCAGGTGATCTCTGTGATAAAACCTATCACAGAGATCACTGACAGTTATTTTCATAACACAGCAAGGACATGGGCTGTGTTTCTCTCTCCTCCCATTGTAGTTGTTCTGAGAGGAGAGAGAAATCAGTCTGCGTCCTGTGCTGTGAAAAAAGAAAAAGTGATAAAAAATCATCGTTCTAATATATGCATATATATATATATATATAATATATAAAATCTATATTAGCGTCAGCGCTAGTTTAGCGTTAGTGCTAGTTTAGCGTTAGTTCTAGTTTAGCGTTAGTGCTAGTTTAGCGTTACTTTAGGTTTAGGGCTAGTTTAGCGTTCGTGTTTAGGGCCGTTAGAATTTATTTTACGTCTGTTATATAAAAAAATATATATATAAAAAAATAAAATAAGAATTTGTGTCGTTTTTAGGATTTTAGGTTTACTTTAGGGTTAGGACTTATAGGGCATATATATATATATATATATATATATATACATACACATATCTATAAATATGTCTCAGAGTATGTACAGCGCAGAGAAAGCCTACGCCTTGCTATGTTCCGACACTTCTGAAAGCGAAACAGACACCGCTTCAGAATTTGTTCCCGACAGTGACAGTGACGATTCTAATTCTACCGCTGAACCCCATAGTCCTATGGTGGTGGATACGTCAGTCGCTGTAGAGGTGTCAAGTGCAGGGCCGAGTGTTGCAGTCCCTCCCGTGATGTGGGATCCTGCACTATCATTTTCCCCCCAAGTACCCCAATTTGAAGCGACCCCAGGAATTAGTGTTGACGTCCAAAATTTTACCCCCTATAATTTTTTTAATTTATTTATATGTGATACGGTCCTAGACTTGATAGTCCAGCAGACTAATCTGTATGCTAGGCAGTTTGTTCTACAAAAGCCTGCGTCTATGTACTCCAGAATGTGGAGCCCCACAAGTGTCCCAGAAATAAAAAAAAATTTAGGCATTACCCTCAATATGGGTTTGGTTAAAAAACCCTCTGTCCGGTCCTACTGGACTTCTAGTGCTGTCCACGCTACCCCTGTATTTGCAGCAGTGATGTCCAGAAACCGCTATGAGGCCCTAATGCGATTCATGCATTTTACTGACAATTCCCAAGTACCCCCAAGAAGTGACCCAGCCTATGATCGGCTTAATAAATTAAGGCCATTAATCACCCTTCTAAGTGATTTATTTCTAAAGTTGTATACCCCTGATAAAAATTTGTCTGTAGATGAATCGCTCATGAGCTTCAAAGGGCGTCTTTCCTTTCGTCAATTCATCCCTTCCAAACGAGCCAGATATGGGGTGAAATTGTGCAAAGTGTGCGGGAGCACAACAGGTTACACCTGCGGTTTCAATATCTATGAAGGCAGGGACTGCCAAATTCATACCCCAGGCTGCCCAGAAACTATTGGCACCTCTGGCAAAATTGTGTAGAACCTAAATGGAGCCATTTCTGCACAAGGGGTACCACGTCTATACAGACAATTTTTATACAAGCGTTGCCCTTTATAAAGCCCTCCATGCTGCAAATACAGGGGCCTGTGGGACAGTACGGAAGAACAGAGTGGGACTCCCACAACAGTTGGTGTCCAGGCGTTTGGGAAAAGGAACATCCATAGCCCTTGCAAGTCAGGAATTGCTTGCAGTGAAGTGGGCCGACAAGAAGGATGTCTACATGCTGTCCACCGTACACACGGACACCACTGTGGCAATTACGGAGAGGGGGGCTACCACTGCAAAGCAGAAAACTGTCTGTGTAACAGACTACAACAAATTTATGGGGGGTGTAGACCTTTCCGACCAGGTGCTTCAGCCTTACCTGGTGAAGCGCAAAAATAAGGCCTGGTACAAAAAGGTAGCAATCTACCTCATCCAGGTTGCTACCTATAACAGTTTTGTTATTTTCAAAAAAGCCCAAGGAACGCTCACTTTCTTTCAATTTCAGGAGAAGGTCATTGAGCATCTCCTTTTTGAGTCCACTATACCGGCACAATCCTGCGAATCTGAGGATGTGCGCAGGCTTTCAGAGCGCCACTTTTTACACCCTATTCCTTCCACTGAGACCCAAAAATATCCCCAAAAAAGGTGTCGGGTATGTAGCAAGCATGGCAGGAGGAGGGATACCCGCTTTTATTGCCCCATGTGTCCATCAAAACCAGCCCTTTGTAACTACCCCTGTTTCGAAACCTTTCACACGGTTGCAAATTACTAGAATTTAACACACAAAAAAAAAAAAAATGGGTTGGGGGTCTTTTTAGGGAGTCAATGTCTTTATATTTTCTTTTTAGTTCGTGGGCTTTCCAAGTAGGGATTATTTCTTGTGGGAGAGGTTGTAGAACACATTTTTTTCAGACCGTGAAACTAATTTGACCCCTTATGATTTTTTTTATTTATTTGTGGGTGATCAAGTGCTGGAATTAATTGTCCAGTACAAAATCCCACATCCACAATTTTTTTATTTTGACTGTTCTTATGACTATGTCCTGCCACATACAGCTGTTACATTCCTAATTCTGTACCGTGATACGGGCATGATCTTTTTTTTTATTTGGAGGATCTCTAATAATCGAGCTGTTCCTTATCAATACACCATGGGCTTTGTTACAGTTCTTCTGGAAATACTGACATCATTTTGGGGATTAGTGATCCTTTACTGTTCCTATAGATGGTTTTGAACACTGTCCCTTTATATATTCTGTAGGTGATTGGTTGTTTTGTGCACATAGCGGTTCCTACCTTGCCGGGCAGGGGCCTGTTATGGTGTACCGCGTCACTTGGCACATTCGTCCCTCATAAGGATTGATGGAGCTAAAGAGACGTTGTATAACCAGTCACTGAAAAAAAAAAACCTTGTCATGGCAGCCCTGCAGGTGTTCTTCTATCTAGTGAACAGACTCGAGTTTGCAACATAGTTGGATACATTTTCCTCCATTTGTTTGAAGATATTGCCCGTCACTCCAGTACAGTTTATTTTTTCCTCTCTGACTGATTTTATATTAGGACAGAATTCTGTCCACAATTACATCATAATGGCACCAACTGCTTCTTCAGCAAGACATAGTCATAAGTACAGGCAAATACGTCTATAGCAACATGTATCCATTATGAATACACGGCTTCACTTCTCTTCTGTATGCCGCACAAATTTATTAATGTGGCATATTTCTAACAAAATAACCTACCACGTCTCCTCTATTTCATGTGGAAACGTAATAAGAGTTTGAAGAAAACATTATATACTCATAGTGTCTGAAATAATACCCATTATTTCCTCCTTTAAAAATTTTTGGTCCGCATTCCCACTACATCACTAGATGAATACCTTTAGGGGTTTAGTTTTTAAAATGGGGTCATTTCTGCGTGTTTTTTTTTTTTGCTCAGGCAGCTCAATGCCTCTAAATGCATGATATGGGGCCTAGAATTTATTCAATTGTGCCCTGAAAGCCAAAGGGTGCTCCCTCTCTTTTTGGCCCAGCCACACGTCTAATAAGCAGATTGGGACAACAATGGGAGTATTTTTGAAAACAGGAGAAACCGGGTGATAGATTTTGGGGTGTGTTTCTTCATTCTCATGGTCGCTTTACAAAGAAATCGGTCTTCAAACTGACACTTTTATGAAAAAAGTGAAATAAATTTTTTTTTCACCTGCTATTTATTCAATTTAGCAAAAAACTGTGGGGTCAAAATACTTACTACACCCCTAGATAAATACCTTAAGGGGTCTAGTTTTCTTAATGGGGTCGTTTATGGGGAATTTCTATCGTTCTGGTAGTTCAAAACCTCTCCAAATGTACAGTGGGGTCTAAAATATTTTCAAGCAAAATATGAGTCCTGAAAGCCTCCGATGGTGCTCCCTCCATTTCGGGCCCTGCCGTGTGTCCAGGCAACGCATTAGGGTCACAATGGGGGCATTTTTGAAAACAGGAGAAACAAGGTGATAGATTTTGGGGTGTGTTTCTTCATTCTCATGGTCGCTTTACAAAGAAATCGGTCTTCAAACTGACACTTTTATTAAAAAAGTGAAATTAAATTTTTTTTCACCTGCTATTTATTACATTTAGCAAAAAACTGTGGGGTCAAAATACTCACTACACCCCTAGATAAATACCTTAAGGGGTCTAGTTTTCTAAATGGGGTCGTTTATGGGGAGTTTCTATCGTTCTGGTAGTTCAAAACCTCTCCAAATGTACAGTGGGGTCTAAAACATTTTCAAGCAAAATATGAGTCCTGAAAGCCTCCGGGTGCTCCCTCCCTTTCGGGCCCTGCCGTGTGTCCAGGCAACGCATTAGGGTCACAATGGGGGCATTTTTGAAAACAGGAGAAACAGGGTGATAGATTTTGGGGTGTGTTTCTTCATTCTCATGATCGCTTTACAAAGAAATCGGTCTTCAAAGTGATACTTTTATGAAAAAAGTTAAATTATATTTTTTTATGCCTGCTTTGCATGAATTCTTACAAAAAAACTGTGGTGTCAAAATACTTACAACACCCCTTAATAAATACCTTAAGGGGTCTAGTTTTCAAAATGGGGTCACTTGTGGGGTTTTCCACCATTCTGACACCTATGAGCCTATGAAAACCTGGCTTGGTGCAGGAAAACAAAATGTACTACAAAATTTATATAATTATTACTTAACTTGTAAGTCTTCTAAATTGCTCAAAAATTATTTTTTCAAAATTGCTGCCAAAATAGAGTAAAGAGATGGAAATATATATATATATATTTTTTTAATTTGTTTTTATTAATTTTCCGTATAAACAACAAAATAACAACATAAAGTCATCTCAGGCGACTTAGTGCATTTGAAAAGCATATACCGACTTGCAAGTCAGGCAGATAAGTACATAAAAAATAATACATTCTCTGTGCCTTTATACAGAACGAGAGTTTATACATGTCATTACCACGTCTCCATTGTGCTTATCTCGTCTCAGCGAGGGAACAATCGTGCACTTTAGCCCCCTTCTCGGCCACACAACCGTGGGCCATACTGCTCGGACACATAACCAAACATAGAAACCAACATACTATCAGAAAATAAAACCTTCATTGCCCGCCGCCTCCCCTGTTTACCACGTGTCATCCCCCCAGTCCTCCTTTCAGAAGTCTGTTGCATCCATTTCCTGTCCCCCGCTGTCTACACTCCCCCCTTCTACACCCTATCTCAGGCATGTATGGAAGTCCTACTGCAGAATATCCCCAGCCAGCCTCCTCCTCTGATACCATGTAGTGGGTTGGAAGCAGGTATGTATTTTATCTTTTACTCGTTGGGGTAGTAGAGAGATAAAGCCCTCCCAGATCTGAAAGAAAGTCTTAACCCTTTTTTCCTTCTGGTGTGAAGCGTCCACCCAATCCATCTTCATCATAAAGGATAATTTGTGGCGCCTGGGTGTGGTTCCACACTTGCAGTATTGCCTTCCTGCCTGCTGCTGCCAATAAATGTAGGATGCGAAGTTCGTGTCGGGTATGATCCTGTGTGCCTGTTTCCACATACCCCAGTATTGCCCATTGGGAGGTCAAAGCGAACTGACCCGTCATGTTAGTCTTTGCAAAGTCTCCAACCCTCTCCCAGAACTCCCGGATACGAGGGCACGCCCATAGGCAGTGGTACAAGTTTGCCTCCGTCTCACCACATTTAAAACAGTCCGAGGTCTCATACAGTCCCATCCTGTGGCCCCTTTGGGGTGTAATATATGCTCGATGGGCCACCTTGAGCCACATTTCCACATATCTTGCTGAGGGCAAGAATTTGTGCGCAAAAATTGTGGCCTGTAGTATAACTGAAGGGGTTAAAGTCGCATCGTCTGCCTCCCATTTCGCTAGGCCTGAGTCAGGGGTACTATATTCTATGGGGGGATGGAGAAATTTGTACAATCTAGATATTCTCGCAAGATGTGTTCCTGGCTCTAGTATCAGTGATTTAAAAGGGGAAGTCCATTCCTCAGGTGAAATGTGACCCAGCACCACCTGCGCATAACTCTGGGCCTGTATATAGTTAAAAAAGGGGAGAGAGATGTGTGGATATTTTATTTGTAAGTCCTGTAGGGAGAGCATTGTATGGAGCGTGGGATGCAAGAGGGCCCCCAAGGAATTAATACCATTATCATGCCAGGAGGTAAAAATACGGTGTGAGGTACCCTGCTGAAACCGCAGGTTCCTGACCAGGGTCAGTGCTGGAGAGAATTGGGTGTCTAGGTGTAGCATGTGGCGGATCTTATGCCAGGTCCTCCAAATTGTAATTATGAGCGGGTTGACCCTAGAGTCAGTAGGCAACATGTCATATGGGAGATGTAGAAGGTTTATAAGGGATATCCCCGGAGTAAAAGACTGATCCACCTGAGGGGTGGTGTAGTATGAGGTGCCTTGTGCCCAGTCCGATATCACCCTTGCCAACGCCGCCAGATTATAAGTCCTAATGTTGGGGAAGTTCAGACCGCCGTTAGACCTGTGTTGTTGTAAAACATGAAATGGGATTCTCGGCCCCCCGCCCAGATAAATTCCCTGTAGAGTTTATTTATAAGCTTTTCATCCTTCGGTCTCAAATACACAGGCAGGGATTGAAAAAGATAAAGAAGTTTAGGGAATTCCACCATTTTCAGTAAATTTGCCCTGCCCATGAATGAGAGAGAGAAGTGTTGCCAAGATTTCAATGTGGATTCTAAGGCTACAAGATATTTAGAAATATTGCAGTTATAAAGGGTAGAAGGCGCTCTAGTGATCTCAATTCCCAGGTATTTTATCGAGGAAATGCACCATTTCAGGGAGAACTGCGATGACCATAGGGGCGTGCAAGGGCCTTTTAGAATTAAGGCTTCACTTTTATCCACGTTCAGGGTGTAGCCGGAAAGTTTCCCCAGCGTTTGTAGCTCCTCCAGGGCCCGGGACAAAGTGTGCCTGGGGTCCTTGAGCACAAGAAGAAGATCATCCGCATATGCCGTCATCTTCAATTCGTATCTCCCCAGATGTATACCCCTGAACGTGGATGACATGGAAATGTGGTATAATAGGGGGTCTAATGACATGTTGAATAGGATAGGGGAGAGGGGACAGCCCTGTTTTGTGCCCCTGAATAAATCTATCGTTTGAGAAAGGTGTCCGTTAACAAATAGGTTCGTAGTGGCCTGCGTCTGTAAGGAGTGCAGGTACGTCAGAAAGGTCTGACCAAAATTCCTACCCCGCAGCGTTTCGTTTAAAAAGGGCCTAGAGACCTTATCAAAAGCTTTTTCAGCATCTAGACTGAGTAGCATGGTCGGAAGTTGGTCAGCTTCCTGGGCCCGCACTGTCGCAGCAATCACCGCCCGAATGCTTTTAGAGGAGTATCTGCCAGAGACTAACCCCATCTGGGAAGGGTGGGCGATTGCGGGAATGAATGTCTGTATACGATTAGCTAAAATTTTGGACAGGAGTTTGTAGTCCTGATTGAGCAGGGAGATAGGTCTGTAGGACTGGGGTAAGACTGGGTCCTTATTTGGTTTAGGGATAATTATGGTTCGAGAGTAAAAAAACGAGTCTACTACCAGGTTGTTGCGATAAATGTCGTTGAGTAAGCGAGTTAGATGTGGGACTATGTCTGGGGATAGCATCTTGTAGTACTCAATCGTAAAACCGTCCGGCCCTGGGGATTTGTGGTTGTGAGAAGAGGAGATAGCTAGGCGGACTTCCTCTTCCGAGATGTCCGCCTCTAAAAGCGTGTTTTGTTCCTCAGAGAGCCTAGGCATGGAAAGAGTTTCCAAAAAGGCCTTCACTTTTGACATATCAGTGGGAGCTGCCCTGTAGAGGTCTTCATAGTACTCCGCAAATATTGCTTCAATTTTCTCAGTTTCCGAGTGTAGTGCCCCTGAGCGTGTGTCCCTTGCCAAAAGCACACGGCCCATGTTGCGTGGGGGTCGCGTGAGATATGCCAATAGGGATCCTACCCTGTTCCCCCACCTGTAAAATTTGTTTTGGGAGGTCTTCACCTGCCACATTGCGTGCCCCTGTAAGAAAGTGTTCAGCAGGCCCTGCGCATCTAAGAATTCTTTTTTAGAGTCAGGGGTGGGGTTGCCCGCGTGTATGGATTGTGCTCTAAGGAGATTAGATTGTAAATCGAGAAGTTGGGTCTGTGTTTTCTTACGTTTTAAGTTTACATAACTTATTATATGCCCCCTCATCACTGCTTTAGAGGCCAACCATATCAAGGCTAAGTCATCTAGCTGCTGAATATGATCATGGATATAGTTATTCCAGTGTGTTTTTAGATAGCTTCTGAAGTCCTCTGACTCATAAAGGTACGATGGGAATCTCCACAGATTCGTCCGGGGCGTAGGGGGCAGCCCCTCTAAGGTTAGGGACACAAGGGCGTGATCTGATATGGCGATGGGTCGGATATCAGTCCGTGTCACTCTTGAGAACAAGTCTGTAGTGAGCATTATGTAATCGATTCTGGAAAAAGAGTCGTGTACTGCAGAGTAGAAAGTATAATCTCTCACTTGCGGATTATGGAGTCTCCAGGGGTCACATAAGGAGAGATGTTCCATGAAGAAGGCCATCTGCGAACTGGGAGGAGAGTCAGCATGGTCTCCACCCGATCTATCGAGGGGAGGGTAAGAAGCTAAATTATAGTCTCCAGCCACAATCAGGTCCGAGCATTCCCTTTGCAACAAGAATTCCAGTAGTTTAGGATAAAAACCGTCAGTCGTCAGGTTGGGGGCGTAAATGTTAAGAAGAGAGTACGATTTGTCAGCTACAATAAGTCGGATGTACACAAAATGGCCATCAGGGTCAGAATACCTATCTTGGATGGAGTATGGCAGGCCTTTCCTGAAATATACAGCGACCCCACGTGTCTTGGTGGAGTACGTGGAGACCACTGGCGCATCTAACCAGGATGCCCGGATAGGAACATAGTGGTCCGTTCTCCAGTGAGTTTCCTGCAAACAGATGATATCTGCGCATTGGCGCGTTATATGTGCGAGCACTTTGCGCCGTTTTTCAGGGGTATTCAGACCTGCCACATTCCATAACACTATGTGTAGGGTGGGGGGTGTATGGGACTCATGTGATGTGCTTATTAGGGTACTCATCCTGTGTCTAGACGTATGACTTCTGACAATATGATCCAAACGCTATTACGACGCCACTTCCCGTCCCAGCGAGCGCGAAGTGTAGTCAGCATACAAGAACGGGGGGACCGTTTCCGGTCACAAGAGGCTACAGGTAACCTAAAAGAGAGAGGCGGCAAGCATGAAAACCTAACAAAAAAACAAAATAACATCATCATACAAGTAAATACATTACATTGAGTAAGGTGGGTACTATAAACCCTCCCCCATCTACAGGTGAAAAAACACAGATAGCTTCCATAGAGCAAACCAAGGATCTCACGACCCATTTAACCAACAAGAAGCCAATAGGCCAGAAAGTGAACAGTCTCCGCCACAGTATAATGAATACATATCAGTCCGCCACCGCTGGAGGATATCTTCTGGCAGCTTCCTCCGGGGAGTCGTACAGCCGGGCCCGACCATTCTCCACCACACGTAATTTTGCCGGATATAGCAGCTGAAAACGGATATTGTGGTCATGGAGATGTTTACAGATTGGTGTGAAAGCTTTGCGCTTCTGGGACACTTGAATGGAAAAGTCCTGAAACATTAGGATTTTGTGGCCTTGAACCCGAAGCTCTGGGGCCTGTCTGTACGCCCTGAGGATCCTTTCTTTAACTGTCCAGTTATGGTAGCGGGCTATGACAGCCCTCGGCCTGCCCCCTACACCCTGGTCTCTGCTCTGTCCCAGGCGGTGGGCCCGCTCAATGGACAGGGGATCTTCCGGCGTTTGAACTCCAAGAGCCCTGGGCAGATCAGTAGACAAATATTTGGCAAGTGTTTCCGCCGTAACATCCTCCGGGATACCGACGAATCGCAGATTATTGCGCCTTTCTCGATTTTCCAAATCATCTAATTTTTCTTGCAGTGTGTGAATAAGGGCATCTTGATGGGTGGTTAGACCCTCCAGACGAGTCCCCTCCGTCTCACAGGACATGGTTCTGGTCTCCAAGTCCCCCAGCTTCTGGGAGTTTGCGGTCACCTGAGCCAGCACCGTGTTAATAGAGGATTGTAGAAGGTCCAATCTTTTGTCAAAGATAGGGATGATGAGGCGGGATACCTCTTGTGCCACTTCAGCGGCCTAGGTGTGCATTAACGATACTTGGGAGGACGGACTCGGAGGCCCTGAAAGATTTGGTGGTGTTATGTCTCCAGACACTGACTCGCCGGAAGGCGTCTCCTGGTGTGATTGTGCGGCCGCCACGGCCAGGCCCTTTGATGAGCCCTTTCCATTTTTCCGCTGTGTAGACTGCATCGTGGAGGCTGTCGCGGCAGAAGGAAGCGCCGTCGAGGAGGATCGGGTGGCTCTAGCTTGCCCAGATTTATGCAAGTACTTGTCCATCCAGCAGACGGTAAAGGCCAAGCGGGCCGAGAGCTTTTATATACGGGATAAGTGCACTGTGGGGGAGGGCCGCTCAACTCACATATACAGCGGCATGAAGATCATCAAAAGCAGGAGAGGGTCCCTCAGAAGACCAAACACACGTCCCAGGAGGGATTTGCTATGGTTATTCCCACCGCTCTTCGCAGGTCTCACCCCAGGATGTCTAGGCAGTAGGTGAGATAGTGGCTATGTCAGCAGAAAGATGTAAATTAGGCGTCCATACAGCGTTTCAGGGTATGATTTGCCATGCAGACTTTGTCCCCTCTCAGTGGGAAGTGGGTGCAGGGATATAGAGCAGTCCTGTCGTTATGTGGGGTGTTATGGGGTCCTCAGCAGCCTGCAGGGTGTATTCGCTGTGTGGCAGGGTCTCCTAGCAAGGCGATAGGGAGATATGTGCCTCCTCCCCCCCCCCCGTTTGACTTATCTGTGCCGGTCCGGATCGGCTTGCCCACCGACTCCCTTCTCTCCTCGATGTGTCCTCTCCGGTGCGGCAGCGTCCTCACATCTAAGCCCTGCTATGGGCCGGGAAGCAGGCGTTCAGGTCCGAGGGCCGCCCGTGCTCTGCGATCTCCCGCCTGCAGGGGAAGCGCCACGTGGTCCGCTCTCCAAGATGGCGGGGTCCAGCCTCACCACCGCGCGCGGCGTCTCTGTGCCCACTCTCCGGGCCGACTTCCAGTACCCTTATGTCGCTCCCGCGACTCAGCAGACCGGGCTCCTCTGCTCCTGCCCGAAATCCGCCCTGTGCAGCTCCGGTATCCCGTCTGCCGGGCCGAGTTCTTAACAGCCTGCGGGAGCTCAGCTAAAATGCGGCCACCTTGATGCCCCGCCCACCGGAAGTCTCGGAAATATATATTTAATAAAAAAAATTGTACAGTATGTATGTACATATGTGACATATTGCAGTTAAAAATAGGGAAAAATTATAATTTTTACAAAATTTCTTCAATTTTTCTATTTTTTAAGTTATTTCCGCAAATCGTATCAGTCTACTTTTACCACTAAAATAAAGTACAACATGTGACGAAAAAACAATGTCAGAATTACTTGGATATTCAAAACTTTCACAGAGTTATTCTCTGATAAAGTCACACATACCAGATTTGACAAATTTGGCTTGGTCATTAAGGTCCAAACAAGCTTGGTCACTAAGGGGTTAAAAAAAAAAAAAAAGGAAATTTCTAAGTGACCCTAAACTTTTCAACGGTAGTGTATATCACGTTCGTCTGAATAAGCCCTAAGGCTGGGTTCACACGTGGCGGAATTGCACTTGAATTCCGCTGCGGACACTCCGCAGCGTTAATCCGCAGCGGAGCCGTTTCTCCATTGACTTCCACTTCTATTTAGCAGTGTTCGTTTAGACGATGCGTAAAATTCTGCTGCGGAGCATAGGCTGCGGAGCGGAATTTGCTGTCCGCAGCATGCTCTGTCTGTTGCGGACCAGTGGCGGACTGGTTGCGGACTCATGGCGGAATTTCTCCATTGACTTCAATGGAGATTCTAAATTCCGCAATGAAGTCCGCAGCTGTCATGCACATGTTATGTGTGGTGCGGATGCGTCTTGCTTTTTTGACATGACATTTCTTCATTCTGGCTGGACCTATGTATTTCTAGGTCTACAGCCAGACTGAGGAAGTCAATGGGGCTCCCGTAATTACGGGAGCGTTGCTAGGAGACGTCAGTAAATAGTCACTGTCCAGGGTGCTGAAAGAGTTAGGCCTCATGCACACGACCGTAGCCGTGTGCACGGCCGTGATTTTCGGGTCGGCCGGCTGCGGACTGTCAGCGGACTGTCAGCCGCAGGCCGCCCGCACATGCACATGGCCGCGGCCATTGTTTTCAATGAGCCCGGACCGCAGAACCGGGCCGTAATAAGACATGCCCGTTCTTTCTGCGGTCCGGGCTCCCGGGCCGTGCACGGACCGCAAAAACTACGGTCGTGTGCACGGCCCCATAGAAAATAATGGGGCCGCAATTCTCCCGTGGATTTTCGGGGGAATTGCGGCCGCAAAAACACGGTCGTGTGCATGAGGCCTTAAGCGATCGGCAGTAACTGTTTCTGCCCCCTGGACAGTGACTACCGATCCCAATATACAGCAACCTGTAAAAAAATAGAAGTTCATACTTACCTAGAACTCACTGCTTCTGTCTCCAGTCCGGCTTCCCAGGATGACGTTTCAGTCTAAGTGACGGCTGCAGCCAATCACAGGCTGCAGCGGTCACATGGACTGCCGCGTCATCCAGGGAGGTCGGGCTGGATGCCGAAAGAGGGACGCGTCACCAAGGCAACGGCCGGTAAGTATGAAATTCGTTTACTTTCACTAGGGAAAGTGCTGTCCCTTCTCTCTATCCTGCACTGATACAGAGAAGGGAAGCACTTTTCCCGCAGTACGCAGCAGCTAGTCCGCATCAATTTACTGCACATTTTGGGCAGATCCGCCGCAGAATCTGCAACGCAGATTCTGTGCGGCATTGATGCGGACAGTTGCGGAGGAAAACCGCCACGTGGGGGCATGCCCTAAAAGTGTAACAAAATAAATAAAAAATACACATACATGGTGTCGTTGCGATTGTTAACACATTAATTAAACCGCAAGGTGAACGGCATACAAAAAAACCCCACAGAAAACAATGGCGAAATAGCTTTTTTTTCCCTTTAACCGCCTCAAAATAATATAATTTAATCAATAAGTCCCATGAAATCCAAAACAGTACAAATGAAAACTACACCTCGACCCTCAAAAAACAAGCCCACAAGCTACATCGATGGAAAAATATAAAAGTTATGGCTCTTAGCCATCATATGGCTATGTCGGCGAAAGAATAAAAAATAGGCCTGGTTGTTGAGAGAATAAAGGCAGCATAGTTTGGGGACGGGTCCGCTCTACTATCAGCCAACAGCAAAAAAATATTGTGCCATTTGGATAATAGAGTCTGATAAGAAATACGGCGCATTATTCATGAGGGGAGCGCTCACCAGTGACTGCCGACAGCCGTGTATACATGCAGTTACACGGCAGCCTGACCATCACTAGTGAGAAGTGCGGGGGAGCCTATGAGACCGCTGTGTTTTTTTATTAGGCTCTGCAGCAGTTTTAGGACAAATGTCCACAATGCATATTACGTGCAGGTTTGCCGCGCGTATTTTCATGCGGTAAATCCGCCGCATAATACAGTACCAACAAAGTAAGGAGAAATTTCAAGAAATCTCATCTACACATTGCAGATTTTTCTGCAAGTAAATTGACCTGCGGTGCGTATTTTAAAATACGCAGTATGTCAATTTATCTTGCATTTCCGCTTACGAATTGTTTCTGACTAGATTTAAAAAAACGCACCTATTTCCGCAACAAAATTTAAAAACTGCACCTAAAAAACGGATTTTACCTGCAGAATTACCCATGGTTTTGATGCTGATCTTCCTTACCAAATTCTGCAAAGTGTGCATGTAGCCTTATGCCTCATGCCCACTTCTGTGTGCCGTTGAACGGCCACTAATGACGGTTCCGTGAATCATGGACCGCACACGGATGGCTTCCGTGTGCAGCTCGTTGTTTCACGGACCAAATCAATGCAAAGGCCAAGATTGTTCCGTCAAAAACGGGCAGGAGTAGGACCTGCACTACTTTTGACGGAACGGCCGCACGGTTCCGTTAAAACAATGGAAGTGTGCATGGCCCCATTGAAATGAATGCTTCAGGGTGCTATCAGTTAAAAAAACGGTTAGAACCCTGACAAAAAAACTGAAGCGGGCATGAGGCCTTAGGCTGGGTTCCTACGTAGCGTAAATGCTGCGGAATTTCCGCAACGGAATTCTGTGTGGAAATTCCGCAGTATTCACAGTAGCCGCAAAGTGAATGTGATTTAGAAAATCTCATGCCCACGCTGCAGAAAAGAACGCAAAAAAAAAAAGTTGTGCGGAAAGTGTTCTGTGGTGCGCTTTTTAATTCCTCAGCTTGTTAATTTATGCTGCCGGTTCTGTGCGGATTCTGCGTGTTTGGCGCATTGACTTCAACGGGGAGTAGAAATTCCGCAACAGATTTTTGTTGCTGTTTTTACAGCGTTTACGCAGTAAAAATCGCTGGTGGATCCGCAAGTGCACATGCGCTTTGCGATAACCAATGTTTAACACTAAATCCGCAGGTAAAAGCGTTTCCGCAGCAATATAAGCAGGAAAAACATCCTATTTGGTGCGGATTTAAGATTTACCAGCGTTTTTCTAGAGATTCTGCTGCAGATTTTCTGTTGCAACAAATCTGCAGCATATCCTGTGTGTGGGAACATGCCCTTAGGCCTCAGGGTATGTTCACACGCAAAATCAAAATTGTCTGAAAATACGGAGCTGTTTTCAAGGGAAAACCGCTCCTGATTTTCAGCCGTTTGTTTTAGCAACTCGCGTTTCTCACGGCTGTTTTTGGAACTGTTTTTCTATAGAGTCAATGAAAAACGGCTCCAAAAACGGTTCAAGAAGGACCTGCACTTCTTTTTCGCGGCCGTTTAAAAAAACGGCTGCGTAAAAAAAATGGCCCGTCGTAACAGAACGCCGTTTTTCCTATTTAAATCAATGGCAGATGTTTGGAGGCGTTCTGCTTTCCATTTTTCGGCCGTTTATGGCCCAAAAAACGGCCGAAAATAAGCTGTGTGAACATGCCCTTATTCATGTAGTTTTTGTGCAGTATTTTTTAAGCCACAACCAAGAGTGGATTAAAAAAAAAAAAAGAGAAGTAAAATCTTTTCTAAGTCCCTTTATGATCCACTCCTAGCTGTGGCTTCAAAAAGTGCAAAAAATAAAATAAAAAAAAATGCACCAAAACGGCATTGTCTGAATATTGTCTGTTGCGGTTTTTGGCCACAGCTGTGGTTATCATACCTCCGAACTTTTGAATTCGGAAAAGAGGGACATTTTAAGCCACGCCCCTAACCACGCCCAATATCGCGCATCAACACGGCCAGATCCTTCTGCAAATAACACCGCACATTGTCACTGCGGATCTCTAGACTGTCTGGATATCACAGATATTATGGATCCGGTTATATCGTCTTTATTTTACTTCTATCTTGGGTATAACATTTGTTCACAGCCCCCCTGTAGATAGCTCCACACACAGCCCCCTGTAGATAGCTCCACTCACAGCCCCCCTGTAGATAGCTCCACACACAGCCCCCCTGTAGATAGCTCCACTCACAGTCCCCCTGTAGATAGCTCCACACACAGCCCCTGTAGATAGCTCCACACACAGCCCCCTGTAGATAGCTCCACTCACAGTCCCCCTGTAGATAGCACCACTCACAGTCCCCCTGTAGATAGCTCCACTCACAGCCCCCCTGTAGATAGCTCCACTCACAGCCCCCCCCTGTAGATAGCTCCACTCACAGCCCCCCTGTAGATAGCTCCACTCACAGCCCCTGTAGATAGCTCCACTCACAGCCCCCCTGTAGATAGCTCCACACACAGCACCCTGTATATAGCTCCACTCACAGCCCCCCTGTAGATAGCTCCACACACATCCCCCTGTAGATAGCTCCACTCACAGCCCCCCTGTAGATAGCTCCACACACAGCCCCTGTAGATAGCGCCACTCACAGCCCCCCTGTAGATAGCTCCACACACAGCCCCCTGTAGATAGCTCCACTCACAATCCCCCTGTAGATAGCTCCACTCACAGCCCCCCCTGTAGATAGCTCCACTCACAGCCCCCCTGTAAATAGCTCCACTCAAAGCCCCCCTGTAGATAGCTCCACTCACAGCCCCCTGTAGATAGCTCCACTCACAGCCCCCCCTGTAGATAGCTCCACTCACAGCCCCTGTAGATAGCTCCACTCACAGCCCCCCTGTAGATAGCTCCACACACAGCCCCCTGTAGATAGCTCCACTCACAGTCCCCCTGTAGATAGCTCCACTCACAGCCCCCTGTAGATAGCTCCACTCACAGCCCCCCCTGTAGATAGCTCCACGCACAGCCCCCCTGTAGATAGCTCCACTCACAGCCCCCCCTGTAGATATCTCCACTCACAGCCCCCCCCTGTAGATATCTCCACTCACAGCCCCCCCTGTAGATAGCTCCACTCACAGCCCCCCTGTAGATAGCTCCACACAGCCCCCCTGTACATAGCGCCAGACAGCCCCCCTGTAGATAGCTCCACTCACAGCCCCTGTAGATAGCTCCACTCACAGCCCCCCCTGTAGATAGCTCCACTCACAGCCCCCCTGTAGATAGCTCCACACAGCCCCCCTGTAGAGTGCTCCACACAGTCCCCCTGTAGGTAGCGCAACACAACCCCCTTATAAGAGGTAGCCGGCCCTACTGCTGCCACTCTCCGCTCTTTCACTCACCGTCAGAAGGCAGGAGTCTTGCGGCGGTGTTCTCACTGGTGTCGATGCCGGCCCGGGAGTGGACCAGTGCAGTCACCTGACATGTCACCTGACCGGTGAAGTCAGATGACTGGACTGGTCCCCACTCGGGCCGGCATAGACACCAGTGAGAACACCGCCGCAAGATTCCTGCCTTCTTTTGATCGCTGCTGCAGTCGTCTGGCATGTTGGGCGCCTGTCCGCAGTGATCAGCTGTTTTGATACAGCTGCAGTGCCCAGCGGGACATTTTGCAGACCGCCCGGGACGGCGGGACAGCGGTGAGAAACCGGGTTTGTCCCGCCGGATCTGGGACGATTGGGAGGTATGGTGGTCACTACATGTGTAGCTTGAAAGAATATGTAAACCTTTGAAATCAACTTTTTTTTTTTTTAACAATGTATTATGTGATTATTTTTTTTTCATTATTATTATGTGATTTTAATTACTTTTGAGACAGCTTCTATGTAAGATGTATCTTGCAAAGCTGAATTCGTCAGGTCAGCAAGACTGACGGGTCGGCAGAAAGCTGGTACGCAGGATCCAGATGTTATCGATCACATCTAAGTTCATGAACATAGATGTGATCAATAATAGCTGGATCATGCGTGTCTACCAGTGTTCACCGCAGCCGTCAGTCCTGCGACCTAACGGATTTGCCTTTGAAGACAAGATACATCTTCTATGTATACAGAATACATAGAAGCTGCGTCTTTAAAATTAGAATTTTTTTAAAATAAAAAAACATTAAAAAGTTGCTTAAAATCACATTGTTTTATTATAACAAAAATGAAGTTCAATGGTGCACATGGCCTTTAACTCGCGTGGTTATAGCCATGTACAACATTTGTAGCATCTATCTTCAGCAGTCCCATAGAGAATGAATGGCGCGGTAGCACACATGCGTTACCGCCACTCAGTTTATTCAGGGCACTCCGGACCCTCGTTCTCTTGATCGGTGGTGGTGGTGGGGTGCTTATCACTTATACTGTGGATAGGTGATAGGGTGTATTGGTGGGATAACACTTTAAGCGATGTGTGATTTACATTTTTTGTGATTTACATCATGTTGCGTCTGTTGTGAAGACAAGTTCTGAAGGATTATTACAACGTTTTTATTTCATAATAACCTTAGAAAAATGCAAGTAGGCTGCAAGCATAAGACACTGTTCTATACAGGAGTTGGCAACGTATTATGGAACATCCGCTTTTGACTCCGTGTGAACAGTGCCTTACACTTTCTCTTTCACATTACATGCAAAAGGCCAAACAGCAAGAGGCTGCAAATCACCGGCGAGGGGCGGGGCTTACAGTCACTGAATAAAAAATAAATAAATTGAATATGCCGAGCGCTGATGATTGGATGGTAAGAAACGTCACATCTAGTGGAGTATTTTCTTTGACCGCAGAGGGACACGGAGCCGACAGAAGACGGTCACGTTACACTTATTTTATGTGGCAGTGCATCATGGGAAATGCGGTTCTGTCTGCGGCAGAGGTTCTGTGTCTCTCTGCATTTAGGACTACATTTCCCAAAAGCCAATACCGACATGGTGCGTCCTTGGCCAATAGGCTCGATGGACCTTTGAGGACAGAGTAGGAAGTAGCAGGACAGGAATATGGAGGAAAAGGAGTATCCAGACTTGTCACACTGGAGCAGGTAACCTGAAGTGCTGCCTGCTACTACCTGTACTGGATATAGAGACCGTGATCAGATGTACTAGAGGGAGGCCCCTAGATCTCTGTAAATGGGAATGAGACCTATGTACATAACAATCCTCCCTCACATAGATCAGCCTATTGTCTATATGCCTTCTATTCACACACATGTCCTTAGGAAGGTGGCTGTGAATGACAATCCTGCGATAACGGCCTTACAGACCCCATCAATAGTCATGGTGATGTTAACATTGGGAGGGGGTTCCCTTTGTAAAGTCACAGAGACCCCGACTCATCTGAAGCTTCCTGGGATGTCCCATTAAAGTTCTAGTATGCCCCACAGATACCTATGAATGGTTATGCATCGGCTAAATTTACTGCTATATAGACAGGCCAGTGCATTATATCTTAAAGATAAAAATCACAAGTTAAAATGTTTTTTATGGGATTGAAAAAAAATGCAAAATAAAAAAATGCATTAAATCCAATTTTTTAAGAATATTTGTCAGAAAACTTGACAGATATGTTATAGAGACACGGCAGAAGTTTTGATGGGGGGGGATCTGTGTGGCGAGACCCCCACTGATTGCTGGAGCGGACGAGTGTTCTGGGTCCAGCTATCCTTTGCATTGTCTCCTCTCCTTAGAGACATGTATTGACTATGAAAATGATAAAGATTATACACAGATCTTCAAGGAGAGCGAAACCATGCCGACCGAGCGGAGCCAGCGGCGCACAGCCCTGGTACCCCTTTGTACTAGTACTTGGTGAGGGTCTCAGAACTTGGACCACACCGATTACAATTTCTCACGTGTCAGTGTTTTTTTATTTATTAAACCAATGCTGCATCACAGTAAATAAAGTATATACATTTTTGGTAAACCCAGAACCACCAGCACAATAAATGTAAGACATTTAGGGCCTGTTCACATCTGCCTTGGAGGCTCCATTACCTTCGTCACAGATCAGGAGGAAAACAATAGCGCAGCATGCTGCACTTTTATTTCTGGCAAAACCACGGGCACCCTGATGGAAACACAACGGAACTCATTAAAGTCAATGGGTTCCGTTGGGCGCCGATGGTGTCTGGCGCTTTCCGTATTTTCATTGTTTTGCGCCTCTGACGGAGCAGAACAACAGATACACCAACTATTTAGTGTATGGCCACACGGAGCGGCCCTGACACGGTCGCAATGCGGCCAACAACCGTGCTGGCACTATGTACGTGCGGCTGTCAAATGCCTTGTTAAGGGGTATTCTGGTTACATGCTCATGCACACTGCCTCTCCATTCATTCTCTATGGGCCGAGTGCAGTGTTTGGCTTTTTCCAGCGCTGCCATAGAGAATGAATAGGGGGTAACTTGTAACCTGCAAAATCGTGCGGCCATAAAGGGTGTATTAATTCATGGACGCACGATTTTGTAGATAAAGGGACGGTTTACCCACATTAACGTGCGGCCACTAACAGGCTGTTTGACAGCCGCACGGAACATGGTGCCGGCGCGGTTGTTAGCCGCGTTGCGACCGTGTCAGGGCCGCTCTGTTTGGCCTTACCCTTAGGTCAGTATTTTGCTTTAGTATTTGTAAGCCAAAACCAGGAGCGGGTCCAAAACACAGAAGAGGTACAAATCTTTCCATTATACCTTTCTTTTCCACTTCTGGTTTTGGCCTACAAATACTGATGAAAAATACTTCTGTGTGGCCTTATGGTGAATGGGTAAAAAAAAATCCTCTATAATGTAAATGATATGCAATCCTATATATACACCACAATGTTTGTATATACACAAAGAAAAAAAGCAACTCCTCTTGCAAAAAACAAGGCCTTAGGCTAGGGTTACACGGCGACTTTGGCTGAGACACAGGTCGCACGGCTGAAGATCGCTGTGTCACCCTGCCTGCATTGCAGTAGTGAAAGAGGATGTGGTCACTTTGGGACCCGCAAGTTACCGCAACACCACAGTTGCAAGGAGTCCAGACCTGCTGAACTTCTTGCAACTTTCATTACCTGCGATGCAGGCAGCGCGACAAGGCGATCTGTGGCCATTCGACCCGTATTGTGGTCAAAGTTGCTGTGAAGCGATAGCTTAGTACATCTTTGTTGACAAAAAGTGTGAATGTAAGGACACAAAAACAAAATATCGAGGATAAGATATCCAGTATTCAAAAATCATAGAAACTATTCAAATACAGTGCCACACCTTTCCACAGGTTGCGTGGGGTATTGCAGCTAAGACCTATTTACTTCAATGAAGCTCAGCTACAATACCATGCTGTAGTTTCTTTCTAATCCAGTACAACTCATTTAACCCTGTGACGTAGAATTACGTACATGAACTGTATGTCATTCTGATTGCGCGGGCAAGCTGTGGGGCACCCGGGTGTGACTGACAGACAGACAGGCTCTCACGGGAACGGTTAGGATAGGAGATCGCTCTGATCCTTGCCATTTAACTCCTCAAATGCCATGTCAATAGCCACTGCGGCAATCATGGTCCACCATGGCCGTTCTGGTATTGAGGGACAGGGTTAGCCCCATTTAGTGTTCAGTGTATACGGAAGTGGTTCGTAAAGTATGGAGATTTGTTGTTTTTTAACCTGGTCTGTCCTAACATTTCCTTGCGCAGCGGGGTTAGTGTATATTGAAATGATCAATGGATACTCATTTATTAGATATCTCTGTACCATATGTGCCATACTGAATTACAGGAGACACGGTTAGATCTGAAATCCATTTACATATTTCTTGCCAAATGAGGAAACGGCACACGAGAAAAGTAGAAAAACCTTCCTCTTCTAGGGTTCATTACTGTTTTAGGCAAGAAATATGTAGATAGAATATTGACCACAAATATGGACGTTTAGACACCCCACGTGACCTCTCGAGGGGCTTTCACCACCAATAACTTCATATACATTCCTCTAAAAAGCTCATTATTACGACTATCATTTTATGTGCATATCCTCTGTCACGTTTCAGTGGGTGTTGGCAGATGATTATTTATTATTATCAGTAAGCGTAGGTTCACACATGGCAGATTTATTATTATCAGTTAGCGTAGGTTCACACGTGGCAGATTTATTATTATCAGTAAGCGTAGGTTCACACGTGGCAGATTTATTATTATCAGTAAGCGTAGGTTCACACGTGGCAGATTTATTATTATCAGTAAGCGTAGGTTCACACGTGGCAGATTTATTATTATCAGTTAGCGTAGGTTCACACGTGGCAGATTTATTATTACCAGTAAGCGTAGGTTCACACGTGGCAGATTTATTATTATCAGTTAGCGTAGGTTCACACGTGGCAGATTTATTATTATCAGTAAGCGTAGGTTCACACGTGGCAGATTTATTATTATCAGTTAGCGTAGGTTCACACGTGGCAGATTTATTATTAACAGTTAGCGTAGGTTCACACGTGGCAGATTTATTATTATCAGTAAGCGTAGGTTCACATGTGGCAGATTTATTATTATCAGTAAGCGTGGGTTCACACGTGGCAGATTTATTATTATCAGTTAGCGTAGGTTCACACGTGGCAGATTTATTATTATCAGTAAGCGTAGGTTCACACGTGGCAGATTTATTACAGAAATTTAAGTGACTGAAAATCCCTTCCATAAACCTGAATGGTTTGTGCTTGCAGCATGTGCGTAGATTTCTGCATGTGAACTTTGCCTAATATTGTCTGGCAATATTTCGATGACTAAACCATTTTCTGATTTACGTTGTCCTTACAGCTGACAAAACCATCAAGAGGATCTGCCTGTCCATTCTTCTGAGGTGTAGAGCTGTTTTCTCATCCAGATTATTTGTTCCTCATCATCGTTAAGCTCTTTTGATTTGCCAAGATGTCTGGGTTAGCCTTTTGCCAGCTCCAGACATTAACAAGCACTTTACAGAGGAATGCTTTACTGTTGTTGGCATCTTCGCAGAGACTAAGCACTGAAAATCGTCCATCCCAAAAATATATTTTTGGTTCAAGTAGGACTCTGTGTATTTCCGCCATACCACAGCGAGAAACCGAACCTCTAGCGGCGAAAGAACAGAGACTGCTGAATAACATTTATGGAGGTCTGATAAATGGGCAACGGGCCTGCTTGGCTGAAGCCATAACACTGGTCGAGTCTACTCATCTGAGGAAAAGGCAGATTGCTCATATAATGTTGCAGAAGGTACTATCCCATCACCGGGAACAGGAGCAATTAAATAATGGAAAACCTCTAGCGTTTAGAGTGGGTCAGTGTTGTATTCCATGCTTGTTTACATAATGCTTTTATAACTATCCTTTATGTTCCCGTGTTATTAATGGTTGGCTATATATTTTACATTCAGTTACGTGTACGAGTTAGTAGAGAACCCCAATAGATGACTCATGGAAAAACTAACCCCTAGTCCTAAGTACAATGGGGGAATTTAATCATAACTTTACGCCACTTTAGTGATGGTAAAAAGTTGCATATTTTTGGCACGCACCTATTTTGCAAAAAAATTTGTGCCATCTTCAGCGGCCTTCATTCTAAGGCCGGGTTCACACGGGTAAAACTACACAGCGTATCCGACCTGGAGCCTGCATCACATTCCATCCGAAAAACCGCACCGCATTGTGGTGCAGTTTCTCTGGCGGAGTTTCCATAAAAATAAACCGTTTATACTTACCGCGGCCGTTGTCTTGGTGACGCATCCCTCCTTTGACGTCCGGTCCTGCCTTCCTCTATGATGCTGCAGCCCATGTAACTGCTGCAGCCTGTGATCGGCTGCAGCGGTCACATGGGATGAAACGTCATCCTAGGAGGCCGGACTGGAGGAAGGAGGGAGTTCTGGGTAAGTATAAACGTATTTTTTTTTTCTGAGTTGAGATTTATGCGGCCGAATTGCTGCAATTCCACCGCAAAAGTTGCAACACTTGGCTATTTGTTACGGGTTTTGATTTCCCATTGGATTCAATGGTGAAAACCTTCCTTTTCTGTGAGCAAGATTACCATGTAGAGGACTACAGTTCCCATGATTCCTCTCAGAGATTGCAGGTTTTTGTTTTTCTTACAGCTGCCTGCATGCCCCTCTATTACAATTTGTAAGGTAGTACTGTATTACTCACTGTCTGCTAATGAGATACCACTCTGCTTCTAGACTGCACTATCTGCTGCCCAGCATGTGAAACCCGATCCTTCCAGAGACATGGAGGGATGGGGGAGAGCTGGGAGCAGTGGAGATAAGAGGCATGTGATGTGTCATATCCTGTACTTCAGGAAGGGGGACATCAAAGAGATAACCATGTGTTCAGTGTATGGATAGAGATCACACAAGGAGGAGATAAACACCAGAAGCATGGTCCGGTAAATGCGTGCGAGATTGGTTTATAGAGGCATTTCAGCTACAGACGGTACATTAGTAAGTGACTAATTGTCACGTAGGGTTCGTGGACCCACTGGGTCGTACCGCCTTATGGTATGGCAGCTGGCCAACAGGACGCAGGTCAAAGTCTATAGTTCGTATAGGTATCTGTGGCAGCTTGGACAGTAGCAAGGCAGGCTTGGCAGGAACTTGGCAGCAGGTGAACGTCAGGCGTGGAGAAGCAGGACGCGTAGTATACAGCACAACACTAGATCAGGATACAGGTATAGGATACAGGAACACTGGGAGCAGGAAACACTAGGAGGCCATATGCAAGACAGACTAGGAATACACAACAAAGCTCAGGCAAAGAACTAGGGGGCTGGACCCCTCTTATAGTCCAGAGCTCTCACAGGTCAAGGTTCATGAATGAGGTCTGGTGCGCGCGCTGCCCCTTTAAGAGCAGTCACGAGTGTGCGCGCGCACCCTACGGGATCTGGCTGTGTTGAGTAGACGCGAGCGCTGGCGTCTCCTGAGGAGTAGGCTGGGGCCAGCGCTTGCCGACTCATGGCTGCGGCTGTCAGGGGGAGAACGGAGCTGACAGCCCGCAGCCACGGACATTACACTAATCCTACTGCAGTTAAACCATTTGCACATAATATTTAAAGACCGCAAAATTCCTTTAACTGGCCAAATAACACATAGATCTGGACACTACAAACTATAAGATCCAGAAGTCAGCCCTGAAAAGACCAGATAGTCCGCAATCAGCCTAGTAAATTAAGTTCTCCAATGTGCATCATGTTTAAGTTTCTTTCTGCATCTCAATATTATAGTGTGTAACAAGTATAACGGTTTTTTGTTTCTTCCATCCTGGCCACAGGTCTGTCCGGGCCCCCGGGTGCTGGCAAGTCCACATTTATTGAATACTTTGGAAAAATGCTGACAGAACAGGGACATAAAGTTGCTGTCTTAGCTGTTGATCCTTCCTCAAGCACCAGTGGTGGTAAGCTGAAGGATTACTCTTCTCCGTGAGTGCTGATTGATAACAATGACATTGTATAAAAGGAAGCCGTAGCGCTACAATGAATCCAGCAAAGTCCTTGCATGTGATACACAGTGGCAGTATGACCTGTTCCTTGTCCCAAAATACAATATCGTGCTAAATAAGTGTACGGCAAATGGGCACAGATCTTGTTCGTGGTTTTTTTGGTGTTTTTCAGCCTTATTTATACCGCTTCACAGCCTTAAGGTAAATATAGTTAATAGAAAAGCTCCTGACGTATACGTTAAAAGTACATTGTGATGGGTGCTTTAACAGTGGTATCTATCATCGTAGGGTTTTATGGTGTACGTTAAACATACGTCATAAACTCATGTGACCGGGTTCATGACGTAGATGTTAAACAGATTATTCTATACTATAGTCGACGTATGCCTCTATTAGGCATCCATTTAACATATACTTCATGAAAAGCTATTGGAAAGCCAATGACATATTTGTCGTTAAATGTATAACTGAGACATGTCCTATAGCGCAGTAAACGTTTTTTTGCAGCATACCTTGGGATCGAAAAGTCTACTATGCTATTCCATCCTCCATCAAAAAAGATATACTGACGTAAACCTGCCCGACCAAGGCCAAAAGGACACACTTTTGGCCTCCATCAGGCTAATGGAGCCCTATGGACACCTTTCCTGATGTACACGCTAAACGTAAGGCCAAAACGTGATGTTCACAGAGTATAAAGAGAATTTATTTGCCTTCAGGGAAATCAGTGCAGAGCATGCTGCCAGATCCATGTAACAAGAACAAGATTTTTTTTAAATGTACATATCTAATCCTGCACTTTCCCATATCCAATTTGGTGAAAAGTGCGGCTGCATTTCACTTTTCACCTCCGGCAGCAAAAAAATGTAGACATAACCTTGTATAGGGTATAGTCTGAATGCTGCATTGACGAACACTATCTACATATTCAGGACCTTCCAGATAGGGAGCAAACAGAGAAGAGAAGCGGCAGCTCCAATAAGAAAATATATATTTTTTTTAAAGTGATCTCTTATGACCCATGCAGCAGTGTTTGGGCTCTCGTGTGAAGGTGGATTTTATTGTGTCTTTGTCGGAGAAGTTGTGACATGTTTTGTGGTTTTGTACTTTTATATTGTTGTTTACATTCCATTATTGGGTTTCAGTGCAGAACTGCTGCCAAAATATCCTCCTCCATAGATAACATACTTGGATCAAATGAGTGGGCGTCCCGGTGCAGTATCTCTCCCATGGCAACCTTTAATCTGTACAATTACTGTTCAGAAGTGTATAAATCATGTTGTGTTTTGTTTTGTAATCCGTGCAAGATTCAATAAAGATTCTTGGTTATATATTTTTTGGGGAAAATATCTTTATTACAGCTCCCTTAGTCACTCTTACCCATCTTTCCTGGACTCCAGTATCAGAGATATCAACCTGGGAGAGCCCGTTACAGGGTGATACTCGGACAGCGGATTGTGGCAAAAATGGGAGTGGCCTTTTATGGGGGCGTGGCTAACATACAGCGGGTGTAGTACTTCAGGATACAGTAGTAGTATTTAAGATGGTGACTAATCTGAAATAGGGTCAAAGAAAAAGCTATAAAAGTTGTATATCTCATGCTGATTCAGTGAATACATTACAGATATATCACAGACATAGGATATACTCATACATTTTGTAATTCTGCATGTACAGCTTTTCAAAAATGACCAATAAAACATTGACGTTCCACTTCTGAACCTTTTTAAAAATGTTTCTGATAAAATCGACATCTTATATTGAGTAATTTGGGGCTGTCGGCGGGTAATTCAAATGGTCCCCAGTACCACGCATCGGACCTGTGTAGCCTGGACCCACAAACTTCAGAGCAGGGGGGTCGCAAGGTCTCCACGTGAGCGCGCCAAGCTCACACTCCTTGTTTCTCCCTCTTTTCCCTTTATCTAAACTGCCCTTGACATGCCGACATTCCTCTGGACACCACTTCCGTCGCTTACCCACCTACGTAGCAACCTGCACCAACCAGGTATGGCGCTCAGATGCACCTCCACCAGCCGCAGACCGGGTGAAAACTATAATTAACCGGGTCACCAGGTGAGGCTAAAAAACAGGTGACTCCCGGTAAAACCAGGACAGTATACATGTCTGCAGTATAAGAATGGGAGAGGTTTTACTGCATTAGTAGGCAGATTTGCCATTTAGGTGTCTAGGTAAAGATCTGTGGGAGCAGATATAACAGCCATATTTGTTTACAACCAGCTTTCCCAGAAATGGTTATATTTTATAAATTGATACAATTTAAAATTTTTACTTATAGGAAAAAATGCTCTTTGTTCTATTACTGTATGGCAACATCAGGCATTACTTTTGAAAACCTGGACCGGTTTTCTGATTCATCTAGAAGCTGAAATTGTAAAGTTCATTAAATCATTTTGTGGATTTTAGGTTCTCTTCTTGGAGATAAAACAAGAATGACTGAGCTGTCCAGAGATATGAATGCTTACATTAGACCCTCTCCAACCAGGGGAACCTTGGGAGGAGTCACCCGGACAACTAATGAAGCCATTCTACTGTGCGAGAGTGGGGGCTATGACATTGTCCTTGTGGAAACTGTAGGTAAGAAAAAAAATCATAGCTACTTGATTTTGGTCGAGGGCATAGTAGTTATTAACCATGCTTGTTTCGTTGTTGTTGTGGTGGTACTGCAATTTAACCCCGTAATGACCAGGCCATTTTGCGCGTTAATGACCAAGGATTATTTTTTGTTTTTTCACGGTCGCATTCCAAGAGTCGTAACTTTTTTTTTATTCCGTCGACATAGCCGTATAAGGGCTTGTTTTTTGCGGGACGAGTTGTATTTTGTAATTGTACCATTTTTAGATGCTTATAATATATTGATTAACTTTTATTAACTTTATTTTAGGAGAGAATTGAAAATAAGCAGCTATTCCAGCAGTAATTTTCACGTTATAAATTTACACCGTTTACTATGCAGCGTAAATAACATGTTCACTTTATTCTATGGGTCGGCACGATTACGGGGATACCAAATATGCATACGTTTTATACGTTTTCCTACGTTTGCACAATAAAAAACCTTTTAGAAAAAAATTACTTGTTTTTGCATCGCCGCATTCCAAGAGCCGTAATTCTTTTATTTTTCCGTCAATCTGGCCGTATGTGGGCTTGATTTTTGCGGGCCAATGTGTAGTTTTCATTAGTACTATTTTGGGGTACATAGGACTTATAGATGAACTTTTATTACATTTTTTATGGGGGGAATGGGAGAAAAGAGAGAATTTTGCAGTTTTTTGCGGTTTTTTTGGACGCCGTTCATCCAGCGGTTTAATTAATGTGTTCATTTTATTGTTCAAGTTGTTACGATCGCAGGGATACCATATATGTGCATGTGTTATTTGTTTTGACACTTTTACAAAATAAAACCATTTTATTTGATTTTGACTATCATTTTTTTTTCCTTTTTTTTCACAAACTTTATTTAACTGCTTTACATTTTTTTTTTTTTTTTTTTTTTAGTCCCACCAGGGGACTTCACTATGCGATCTGCTGATCGCATATATAATGCTTTGGTATACTTAGTATACCAAAGTATTATTGCCTGTCAATGTAAAACTGACAGGCAATCTGTTAGGTCATGCCTCCGGCATGGCCTAACAGGCATTTGCTGAAGGCAGACCTGGGGGTCTTTGTTAGGCCCCCGGCTGCCATGGAAACCCGACGGCGACCCGCGATTTCTTTGCGGGGGTGCCGATGGGGTGACAGAGGGAGCTCCCTCCCTCTGTCAAACACATTAGATGTCGCTGTCACTATTGACAGCGGCATTTAATGGGTTAAACTGCCGGAATCGGAGCGCGCTTCGATTCAGGCAATTGCAGCAGGAGCCAGGCTATGTATAACAGCCGTGCTCCTGCCGCTGATCACGTGGGTACAGTGGCAGTACCCGCGCCATCACAGGACGGATATATCCGTCGTCCTGCGCGAACTAGCAGCTGCAGTGGATGGATATATCCGTCCTTCGGCGTTAAGAGGTTAATAGCATCTATTTCTAATTACTCTACTATACTAGATCGGACCTTGAGCAGTATATTTGGGAGAATAGGTCACTAAATCCCATTGTTTAACAACTTGGCCCCTCCCCGACATTTGTTGTATGGATACGTTATGGAAAGCTAGTGCTTCCCGCATTTTGCCGTATCCATATAACAAATGGTGGACACCAGCTCAGAAGCTGAGTCAGTGCCACCATTCCCGGGTGTCAGCTGTATCTTACAGCTGACACCCTGGGGTAATGGTGGGGACCGAAGTTTGCGCCGATTCCTGCCATTAACCCCTTAGATGCAGCTATTAAAAGTGATCGATGCATTTAAGGGGTTTGCAGCTCATCGGCACCCCAACAATAAAATTGCTGGGGTGCCGGTGGCTGCAATGGCAACCGGAGGCCTAACACTAGCCTCCCGGTATGCCTGGTATAGAAGCCTTTCTGTCTCCGCCCAGAGGCAGGGCCTAAAAGACTTCCATAGCTACCGGCAAGATGGCGCCGGCTCAGGAGCTGAGCTGGCGTCATCAGCGGTGGATGTCAGCTGTATGTTACAGCTGACATCCACCTGTAATGGCAGGAACCGGAGCTATCTCCGATTCCTGCCATTAACCCCTTAGATAAAGCGATCGCTGCATCTTAAAGGTTGGTAGCAGATTGGCGCCCTGCCATGCCGTTGCAGGGCTGTCGACTGCTGCTATGGCAACAGGAGGCTTAACAATGGCCTCTTGATCTGCCATTACGGAAGCCAATTAGGCCCCGCCC
The DNA here is from genome assembly GCF_050947455.1 of Rhinoderma darwinii. Lineage (NCBI taxonomy): Eukaryota > Metazoa > Chordata > Amphibia > Anura > Rhinodermatidae > Rhinoderma > Rhinoderma darwinii. The sequence goes on along the minus strand of NC_134687.1, from coordinate 132,318,144 downwards.
GGAGTCGATGCCTAATCGGCTTTTTGTCAGTGAATGACTGACAGATCTAATACATTGCACTACATAGGTAGTGCAATGTATTAGAAAAAAAAATCTGGCAGTTGGACCTTCAAGTCCCCTAGTGGGACTAAAATAAAGTTTCAAGTAATAAAATTAAACACAATCACCCTTTTTCGCTTATCAAGTCCTTTATTATTGAAAAAAATGAATAAACCATACATATTTGGTATCGCCGCGACCGTAACGGCCTGAACTATAAATATTATTTATTCCACGCAGTAAATGGCGTAAGAAAAAAATTTAAACAACAATGCCAGAATTTCTGTTTTTGGTCACTTTGCCCTACAAAAATTTGAATAAAAAGTGATCAAAAAGTCGCATGCATCCAAAAATACCTATAAATCTATAGCTCGTCTCGCAAAAAACAAGCCCTCATACAGCTTCTTCGACGAAAAAATTAAGAAGTTATGGCTCTTACAATATGGTGATAGAAAAAAAATACATTCTTTTTACAAAAGTAATTTTATTGTGCAAAAAGTTGTAAAACATAAAAAAGTGCTATAAATTAGGTATCGCCGGAATCGTACTGACCCGCAGAATAAAGTTAACTTAACGTAATTTATAACGCATGACGAACGCTGTATAAAAAAACGATGCCAGAATTGCTGTTTTTTTGGTGACCTTGCTTCTCAAAAAAATAGGATAAAAAGTTATCAAAAAGTCGCATGTACCCCAAAATGGTACCAATAAAAACTACAGCTCGTCCTACAAAAAAAAAAAATAGCCCTCATACACTACGTCTATGAAAAAATAAAATTAGTTAAGGCTCCAATAAGTCAGGAAATAAAAATATGAAACTGCAGGCCCGAGGAGACCATTTCTTCTGTTTCAAGAGGCGATTTATCAAGGCCCTAAAATTAGGGAACCAGGAACGGGAGGGCCCAAACATATCTGCTGGAAGCGAGGGCACCCTTATTATACCAGGACAACACTTCCCAGCAAAATTCTCCAAACTGAAAAGGTGTAGAGTGTGGACCAAAAGGGGGATAAGAAAGGACACCATTTATCAGTGTGACACTGGTCTGTGCAGAAAGGATTACTTCACATATCTATGGATTATTTTATAGTTTTTTTTTTTTACCCCATTATTATACCACCTGACTATGCCCCTGATGTACTCTGCCCGGCTTACATGTACCCCCATATTATAAATCTGAAATACCAGTAAAACTCCAAACAAAACTACTACCAAGCAAAATCCATGCTCCAAAAGCCAAATGGCGCTCCCTCCATTCTGAACCCTACAGCGTGCCCAAACAGCAGTTTACTTCCACATGTATGGCATTGCCAAACCAGGGATAACCCTTTTATCAATTTTTGTGTGTGTGTCTCCAGTGGCACAAGCTGGGAACGACATGTTTGCCGCTGAAATGGCATATCTAGGGAAAAATTTACTTTGCACCATCCGCAGCGCAATAATTTATGGAAAAGACCTGTGGGGTGAAAATGCTCACTACACCCCTTAATAAATGCCTTGAGGGGTCACTTCTGAGGGGTTTCTTTTATTATTTCACAGCCTCTTCAATTGTTAACCAATACTTTGTAAATCGCCAAATTAGGCCTCAACTTCGCATGGTTCTCTTTCACTCCTGAGCCTGGTTGAATGTCCAGGCAAAAGATTATGGCCACATGTAGGGTGTTTCTAAAACCGGGAAATACAGCATAATAATTAGAGAGCTGTCTTGTTATGGTGGCACAAGCTGGGCACCACATATTGGCATATCTATGAATATAAAATTTTCACTCTGCAACATCCAGTGCACACCAATTTCTGCAAAACACCTGCGCGGTTAACATGCTCACTCCACCCGTTGGTGAGTACCTTGAGGGGTGTAGTTTCCAAAATGGGGTCACTTCTGGGGGGTTTCCACTGTTTTGGTCCTACAGGGGCTTTGCAAATGCGACATAGCGACCAGAAACCAATCCAGCAAAATCTGCACTCCAAAAGCCAAATGGCGCTCCTTCCCTCTGAGCCCTACTGTGTGCCCAAACAGCAGTTTATGACCACAAATATGGTATTTCCTGGGGTTCTTTCTTTCCTTTATTTGTTGGGAAAATGAAAAATTTTGAGCTAAAGCTACGTCTTATTGAGGGGTGAAGTTTTTAAAATGGGGTGACCTATTGGGAGTTTCTAATATACAAGGCCCCCAAATCCACTTCACAACAGAACTGGCCTCTAGAACTTTAGCAGCAATTTCTCACATTTTCAAGAAAACTTCAAAAGGCTATTTTTACAAGCCTTGTAACGTCCTAGAAAAATAAAAGGATGTTTGGCATAGTTTTTTAATCTAAAGTAGACATATGGGGATGTTAATTAGCAACAATTTTGTGCGGTATAACTGCCTGAATTACAAGTAGATACATTTAAATTTAGAAAAAAACTAATTTTTGCAAGTTTTTACAAAATGGTGTTTTTCACAAATACTGAATGTATCGACCAAATTTTGCCAGTAACAGAAAGCCAATGTGTCACGAGAAAACAATCTCAGAATTGCCTAGATAGGTAAAAGCATTCCGAAGTTATTACCACATAAAATGAAAAAAGTCAAAATTTGAAAAATGAGGCTCTCTGTCAGGAAGGTCAAAAATGGCCAAAGGGGGAAGGGGTTAAAATTGGAAAGACCATCCCGTAAGTGTCCGCCACAACCATGCGGAATGGAGTTGGGGGACACTTGTTCTGGAGGTAAGTAAGGGTCCCTCAGAATTGGGACTGCATGTATTAGACCAGTGTTTCCCAAACTGTGGTTCAGGACCCCTTGGAGGGTCGTGTGAAGACCTCCAGGGGGCCCGAGCCACTCCCTGTTGTCTCAGTTTCAACTGTATCTACGTCCTCAGGAAGCAGATACAGTTGAATTCAATGCTGGAGCAAGGAGCTGACTGTACATGGCTTCAGCATTCACTATGATGGGAGCAGCTCTGCGCAGACAGGCGCGATGTAGTGACATCATTGTGCCTGTCTGCGCTGAGCCACATGCTGTACAGACCAGAGGAGCCGAAGGATCTCCTCCACCTGTTGTGGGAACGGGCATAGTTGAGTATGTATTTTATTATTTTTATTAGGCACTATTGGGGATGTGTGGAGGCAGGTATGGGGGCATTATACTGTGTGGGGGCAGCTGTGGAGCATTATACTGTGAGGTGGCAGCTATGGTGGGACATTATACTGTGTGGGGGCAGCTATGATGGGCTTTATACTGTGAAGGGCAGATATGGTGGCGGTTATGGGGATATTATACTGTGTCGTGACAGCTATGGGGGCATTTTACTGTGTGAGGGCAAATACGGGGGCATTATACTGTGGGGAGGAAAGCTATAGGGGCTTTATCCTGTGTGTGGGCAGCTATAAGTGGGCTTTGTACTGTGTGGAGGGTAGCTATGGTGGCGGTTATGGGAATATTATACTGTGTGGGAACAGCTATCGGGCATTTTACTGTGTGGGGGCAGCTTTGGGGGCCAGACTGTGGGTAGGGCAACTATAGGGGTCTTATCCTGTGTGGGGGCAACTATAGGGGCCTTATCCTGTGTGGGGGCAGCTACAGGGGCCTTATCCTGTGTGGGGGCAGCTATAGGGGCCTTATCCTGTGTGGGGCAGCTATGGGGCATTATACTGTGTGGGGGCAGCTATAGGGGCATTATACTGTGTTGGGGCCCTAAGGGGTCATTATACTTTGTAGAGTCAGCTATGGGGGCATTCTACTGTGTGGGGAGGCACTATAGGGGCATTATCCTGTGGGGGCAGCTATAGGGGCATTATCCTTTGTGGGGGCAGCTATAGGGGCATTATTCTGTGTGGGGGCAGCTATAAGGTCATTATACTGTGTGTGGGGTGCCCACTGAGATGTGTTTCACCAGCCTTATGCTAAACCCCTAGCTATGCCTCTGATAGACGTTTCGGGAGAAATGACCCACCACCAGCAGCCATAGTCGGGCCTCAGGGACATAAAGCAGCAGGATACCTTGAGCCCGTCCCTTCCCACACCAGCACAATTGTGGTTGTTTTCGATGTTGCAGGGACTAATTTTTCAAATGGACCGAAGTACCGGCACCTAACTACGAATGATGTTGACATGCGTCAGACGAAATAGGGCTAAGTACAGTAGTGGGGAAAAGTTTGGGAAACACTGTATTAGACATTTATGTCATAACCTGTGTTTATAGGCCATAAATGTCTGTGATGGAAATACCACTTTAATGACCAGTAAAATCTAGTCATGTGATGCTGTGCTGAAGCATCATGGGATTGAATAATCAAGATGGAGGCTTTTTTAAAGCACAGACAAGGCGCAGTTCAATAAGTAAGTACAGTATACATAAAAAGTGTAGATTGTGGTATACAGTCGGGTGTGGAATGCAGACATGGAAAGTTGGGTTGACACTGGTGGTCTTTTTTAACCGTCGGTTCTTGCTGGGCTTTGTGCAGCTCCGACGATAATTTATGTTCCTCCTTAGGTTGGCGATTGGGTCCCCCAGAGTGCGTCTAGCACCCGGAACGGGCTGTTGCTATCAGCCTCTGGTCCGGGTACTCTCATCAGGGCCTGATTGGTTCAGGTCCTGATCATGTGATCGCAGGGAAAGATTGTTGTAGCAACAAACTGGAAAGTATGTTGCTATAACAAACTTTCCCGGGGACCGATTGTGGGTGCTGCCGTTGGTTGTCATGGCAAAACCGGAGGCCATACAATGGCCTCTGGGTCTGCCATGCACAGAAACCTATGAGGACCAGCCTCCAGCTGGTCCTCATAGGCTTCCTTTCAGTGTGACTCTCAGCGTCACGCTGACCGTTTATAATATGTTACACTACCTAGGTAGTGTAATGTATTATAGAAGCTATCAGTGCTGCAGGTCTTCAAGTAAAAAAAAGTGGTAATAAAAATGTTTTATAAAAGTGTAAAAATTAAAGTTATAAGTTCCAAAAACAAAAAATGCTTTTTTTCCTATAAGAAGTCTTTTATTATAGGGATAAAATGAAAACGTTAAAAAAAAAAGTACACATATGTAACGACTCAAACTATAAAACTATAATATTATTTTTCCCGCATGGTGAAAACTGCAAAAAAAATAAGTAAAAACATTTCCAGAATCACTTTTTTGGTCGCCACCCCTCCCGTATCACTTAAAAAAAAAAATGAAAAAAAAAAACTGACAAAAAACATGGTCAGAATTTATGTATTTTGGTCACCTTGCTTGCCAAAATATAGAATAAAAAGTGATAAAAAAATCACATGTACCCTAAAATTGTACCAATGAAAACTACAGATTGTCCCGCAACAAACAACCCCTCACACAGGTCCGTTGGCGGAAAAATAAAAAAGTTTCTGCTCTCAGAATATGGCGACGCAAAATGTGCAGAGCGTTCCAAAAGCGGATAAGATTGAGCACCATTTATCAGTGCGACACCGGCCACATATCTATGAATAATTTTTTACCCCATTGTTATACCCTCCTAATATGCCCTGATGTACTCCGCAGAGTTTACATATGACCCCACATCATAAACTGAAATACCAGTAAAACCCCAAACAAAACTACTACCCAGCTAAATGTGCACACCGAAAGCCAAATGGCGCTCCCTCGCTTCTGAGCCCTACAGTGTTCCTAAACACCAGTTTACGTCCACATATATGACATTTTATACCCGGGAGAACCCGCTCAACATTGTATGCTGTATTTGTCTTCAGTGGCACAAACTGGGCACAACATATTGTGCAATAAAATGGCATATCAGTGGAAAATTTTAATTTTCACTTTGTACCCTCCGCTGCGAATTAACCCCTTTACGCAACACTACTTAATAGCATGTCGTAGTGCGGGGGGATGTATATGGAGGAGGCTCATGCGCTGGGGCCACTCCATATGCTGCAGGTGTCAGCTGTGTATTACAGCTGACACCCTAGACTAACGGACAGGAACAGCGATCGCGCTGTTACAGGAAACTGTAAAAATAACATTGTACTGCAATACATTAGTATTGCAGTGTATTGTACCAGCGATCTAATGGTCTGGTACAAAAAGTATTCGTACTTAGGGGGACTAATAGAACGTGTAAAAAAAAAAAAAGTTAATAAATAAAAAAATATATAATATTTTTAAATAACTTTAAAGAGGCTCTGTCACCAGATTTTGCAACCCCTATCTGCTATTGCAGCAGATAGGCGCTGCAATGTAGATTACAGTAACGTTTTTATTTTTAAAAAACGAGCATTTTTGGCCAAGTTATGACCATTTTCGTATTTATGCAAATGAGGCTTGCAAAAGTACAACTGGGCGTGTTGAAAAGTAAAAGTACAACTGGGCGTGTATTATGTGCGTACATCGGGGCGTGTTTACTACTTTTACTAGCTGGGCATTCTGATGAGAAGTATCATACACTTCTCTTCAGAACGCCCAGCTTCTGGCAGTGCAGATCTGTGACGTCACTCACAGGTCCTGCATCGTGTCGGCACCAGAGGCTACAGTTGATTCTGCAGCAGCATCAGCGTTTGCAGGTAAGTAGCTACATCGACTTACCTGCAAACGCCGATGCTGCTGCAGAATCATCTGTAGCCTCTGGTGCCGACACGATGCAGGACCTGTGAGTGACGTCACAGATCTGCACTGCCAGAAGCTGGGCGTTCTGAAGAGAAGTGGATGATACTTCTCTTCAGAACGCCCAGCTATTAAAAGTAGTAAACACGCCCCGATGTACGCACATAATACACGCCCAGTTGTACTTTTACTTTTCAACACGCCCAGTTGTACTTTTGCAAGCCTCATTTGCATAAATACGAAAATGGTCATAACTTGGCCAAAAATGCTCGTTTTTTAAAAATAAAAACGTTACTGTAATCTACATTGCAGCGCCTATCTGCTGCAATAGCAGATAGGGGTTGCAAAATCTGGTGACAGAGCCTCTTTAAGTCAAAAAAAACAAACCCTTTTCCATTTTTCCTCTAAAAAAAACAAACAAAATTAGTATCGCTGCATCCGTAAAAATCCGAACTATTACAATATATAATTATTTAACTTGCACGGTGAGCGCCGTAAAAAATAATTGAAACCGCCAAAGTCGCAGTTTTTTGGTCACCTTATCTTTTTTTAAATATGTAATAAGAAGTGATCAAAAAGTTGTATGTACCCTCCTTCCTAGGCAGGACGTCCACGAATCCTATGTATTTTACTCAGGTCCTTTCCGATTCCTCTCTACTCCCTCTAGCTTCCATCTACCCAGCTGATACGCCCTCCACTCGCCATATGTTTGAATATTCCCAGTTAAAGCATTTTTATGGTGCTATTAATCGCCGCGCCCAACTTCACCGGCTGCTTACGGATTTTGAACGCTTATGTGTTTCCACCCTGCCCCCTACCCATGCAATCTCCACATTATATAAACTACTCCTTTCCCAACGATCCCAGCAACTTCCTTCCTTCTGCAGGGCTTGGGAGAGAGAATTACATACTAATTTCACTTACGCACAATGGAAGCAGTGTTTCTCCCATTCTCAAAAAGCCTCTATAGCCATCAGAGCCCAGGAAACTAGTTACAAAATTGTTTCTAGATGGTACCGGGTTGCTCTTCATAAATGGTATCCGTCCGTGCCTGACAATTGTTGGAGTTGTGGAGCTATGGGAGGTTCCATGTCTCATGTTTGGTGGAGTTGCCCCTCGAGGAGTTTTTGGGATGCGGTACCTAAAATAATATTAGAGGTTACTGGAGTCTATGTTCCCAATTCTCTTTTATTTATGTTCCCTATGCCATTACACATTCATAGAATTTCCCTAACTAGGCATCTCCTTCAAGCGGCAAAGTCGGTAATCCCATGTAGGTGGAAAACGGCGGTTCTCCCAACGTTAGATGAGTGGTTTCAAAAGGTTGCCTTGATACAGAGAATGGAACACCTGGTGGCCCATTCCCCGGCTGCTTCTGTAAGATACACGTCTACGTGGTCTCCATGGATTACGTTCCTTTCTTCTTCCTCCTATCTTACTGCTGTTGGATCTGGTCATTTCTAATAATGCAGAGCTTGTTGGGAACGTCAATGTTTGTGAAATCCTCGGTAACAGTGATCATAATATAGTTATATTTTACGTATACTGTAAAAAAAAAACACACAGGCTGGGAGGGCAAAAACACTTAATTTTAAGAAGGCCAATTTCCCCAGGATGAGGGCTGCAATTCAGGATATAGACTGGGAAGAACTAATGTCAAATAGTGGTACAAATGATAAATGGGAGATTTTCAAATCTACTTTGGGTAATTATAGTGCAAAATTTATTCCTATAGGTAACAAGTATAAACGACTAAAATTAAACCCCACATGGCTTACACCTTCTGTAAAAAGGGCAATACATGACAAAAAAAGGGCATTTGAAAAATACAAATCTGAGGGTACAGCTGTAGCCTTTGTAAAATATAAAGAGCTTAATAAAATCTGTAAAAAGGTAATAAAATACAAAATGAAAGGCAGGTGGCCAAGGATAGTAAAACAAATCCCAAAAAAATCTTCAAGTATATAAATGCAAAAAAGCCAAGGTCTGAACATGTAGGACCCCTAGATAGGGGTAATGGTTAGTCACAGGGGATCAAGAGAAGGCAGAGTTACTAAATGGGTTCTTCAGCTCCATATATACAACAGAAGAAAGAGCAGCTGATGTAGCTGGTGCCAGTGCTGTTAATATATCAGTTGATCTACTGAATTGGATGAATGTAGATATGGTGCAAGCTAAATTAAATAAAATAAACCTACACAAGGCACTGGGACCAGATGGGTTACACCCTAGAGTTCTTAAGGAGCTTAGTTCAGTTATTTCTGTCCCCCTCTTCATAATATGTAGAAATGCTCTAGTGACTGGTATAGTGCCAAGGGACTGGCGCAGGGCAAATGTGGTGCCTATTTTCAAAAAGGGCTCTAAGATTTATACCAGGTAATTATAGACCAGTAAGCTTAACATCCATTGTGGGGAAAATGTTTGAGGGGCTATTGAGGGACTATATACAGGATTATGTGACAAAAAATAGTATCATAAGTGACAGCCAGCACGTTTTTACTAAGGGCAGAAGCTGTCAAACCAACCTGATTTGTTTTTATGAAGAGTTGCGCAGAAGCCTAGACAAAGGGGCCGCTGTGGATTTAGTGTTTTTGGACTTTGCAAAGGCATTTGACACTGTCCCTCATAGACGTCTAATGGGTAAATTAAGGACTATAGGTTTAGAAAGTAGAGTTTGTAATTGGATTGAGAATTTGCTCAAGGACCGTATCCAGAGAGTTGTGGTCAATGATTCCTACTCTGAATGGTCCCCAGTTATAAGTGGTGTACCCCAGGGTTCAGTGCTGGGACCACTATTATTCAACTTATTTATTAATGATATAGAGGATGGGATTAATAGCACTATTTCTATTTTTGCAGATGACACCAAGCTATGTAATATAGTTCAGACTATGAAAGATGTTCGTGAATTGCAAGCGGATTTGAACACATAAGTGTTTGGGCGTCCACTTGGCAAATTAAGTTTAATGTAGATAAATGTAAAGTTATGCATCTGGGTACCAACAACCTGCATGCATCATATGTTCTAGGGGGAGCTACACTGGGGGAGTCACTAAATAACAGCATGCAATGTCAATCAGCTGCTTCAAAGGCCAGTAAGATATTGTCGTGTATTAAGAGACATGGACTCGCGGGACAGGGATGTAATATTACCACTTTACAAAGCATTAGTGAGGCCTCATCTAGAATATGCAGTTCAGTTCTGGGCTCCAGTTCATAGAAAGGATGCCCTAGAGTTGGAAAAAATACAAAGAAGAGCAACGAAGCTAATAAGGGGCATGGAGAATCTAAGTTATGACGAAAGATTAAAAGAACTAAACCTATTTAGCCTTGAAAAAAGACGACTAAGGGGGGACATGATTAACTTATATAAATATATGAATGGCACATACAAAAAATATGGTGAAATCCTGTTCCATGTAAAACCCCCTCAAAAAACAAGGGGGCACTACCTCCGTCTGGAAAAAGAAAGTGTAATGTCCGTGGCTGCGGCCTGTCAGCTCCAACCTCCCCCTGACACCCGTAGCCACGAGTCGGCAAGCGCTGGCCCCAGCCTCCTCCTCAGGAGACGCCAGCGCTCGCGTCCACTCGCCTCTGCCAGATCCCATAGGGGCAGCGCGCGCACTGGACCTCATGGACGAACCTTGACCCGTGAGTACCCTGGACTATAAGAGGGGTCCAGCCCCCTAGTTCTATACCTGAGCGTTGTTGAGTTCCCTATAGTTTGTCTATGTGATGACCTCCAAGTGTGTTTCCTGTTCCTGTATTTATACCTGTTTCCAGTTCCTGTTCCTAGCAATCCATACCTTCCTGGTCTAGCACTGAGCTGGGCCAAAGTCGTGCCGTGCTGCATCCACGTCTGACCTGCTTCACCTCACCTGACGTTCGCCTGCTACCTAAGTCCCAGCCGAGCCTGCCCTGCTGCTGTCTGATCTGCCACAGGTACCTATAGAACTATAGACCCTCACCTGCTCCCTGTTGGCCAGCTGCCTTACCGCCAAGGCGGTACGGTCCAGTGGGTCCACAGACCCTTCGTGACGGGTTCGACCTGCAGATGCGACAAGCCTTCTTTACTGTGAGAACGGTAAATTTATGGAATAGCCTACCGCAGGAGCTGGTCACAGCAGGGACAGTAGATGGCTTTAAAAAAGGCTTAGATAATTTCCTAGAACAAAAAAATATTAGCTCCTATGTGTAGAAATTTTTTACTTCCCCTTTCCCATCCCTTGGTTGAACTAAATGGACATGTCTTTTTTCAACCGTACAAACTATGTAACTATATATGTAACTATGTAACTTGAGTCCGAATATGCCCCTAATATGTGTATAGCGGCTTTTGCTCTTTTCTGTTTTCGTTCATGAGAATCCGGAACTGGAGTCCAGGCTCGCCATGTTTTCCTCCTTCTCTTACCCTTCCATTCCCCTTCTCTGTGATTTTTTTTTTCTATTCTCTCTCATCTCCTGTCTAGGGTAATGTGCCTATCCTCCTCTGATTGCATTCATTGGCCTCATTGTACCTTATGTTGTATAGGAGTCTGAGTTGTTATTCTTATGTTTCGTCCTTTGCAGTGCTCCTCTTTTTTGTTTTTTTTTAGGCTCATTAATGCTGCTGCTGTATAATGAATAATGTCCTTTGTACTGGGATGTGATGCACACTTTTTTGTTTTGGGCTTTGGCCTTTTTTGTTGTTTTTCTTTAGTGTATGGAGACCTTCCATCCACTGTGTTCTGTATCTGTGTGTATTGAAACTCAATAAAAAATGTGAGTATGAAAAAAAATAAAATTGTATGTACCAAAAAATGGTACCAATAAAAACTACAGCTTGCCCTGCAAAAAATAAGACCTCACACTGCTCAAATCGACCAAAAAATAAAAAAAGTTATGGCTCTCGGAATGTGGTGAAACAAAACGTTTTTTGTTTTTTTTTAACAAATAGTTTTTACTTTGTAAAAGTAGTATAATATAAAAAAAACTGTATACATTTTATATCACCTTAATCGTATTCTCGTAAGTCTGAGAAAAAATTTAAGTTGAAGTTTTTACCACACAGTGAAAGCCGTAAATACAAAACCCAAAAAACAATGGAGGAATCGCGGCTTTTTCCAATTTCAGACTGCAACGAATTTTATTTTCAGTTTCCCAGTACATTAAATGGTGTCACTAGAAACTACAGGTCCTCCCGCAAAAGATAAGCCCTCACGCCATTCTATTGACGGAAAAAGAAAAAACTTTATGGCTCTTGGAAAGCGGGGAAGGAAAAACTAAAAAGGAAAAGAAAAAAATGGTTCAGTCCGGAAAGGGTTAATTACTTTCTAATGAAAAAACATTTATGACCACATGTGGGGTATTGCCGTACTCGGGAGATATTGCTTTACAAACGTTTGGGTGCTTTTTCTCCTTTATCCCTTGTGAAAATGAAAAAATTAAAAATTTTAGTGTAAAAATGTTTCATTTTCATGGCCTAATTCTAATAAATTCTGCAAAAGACCTGTGGGGTCTAAATGCTCACTATATCCGTTTTGTGGGGCTTCCACTGTTTTGGTCCCTCGGGGGGCTTTACAAACGTGACCTGGCACCCGAAAACAATTCCAGCTAAATTTGAGCTCCAAAAGCCAAATAGCGCTCTTTCCCTTCTGAGCTCTGCCGTGGGTCGAAACAGCAGTTCATTACCACATATGGGATATTGCCGTAATCAAAATAAATTGCTTTACAAATTTTGGGGTTCTTTTTCTCCTTTAGTCATTGTAAAAATGAAACATTTCTATGTTTTTTCAGAAAAAAAGTAGATTTTCATTTTCACAGACTAACTCCAATGAATATAACAAAAGATCTGTGGGGTCAAGATGCTAACTATACCCCTAGGTAAATTCCTTGAGGTGTGTAGTTTCAAAAACAGTGTCACTTCTGGGGAGTTTCCACTAGGACCACATGTGGGGTATTTCTAAAAACTGCAGAATCTGGGCAATAAATATTGAGTTTTGTGTTACAGAAAAAAATGTATTACAAATGAATTTCGGCCAAAAAAATTACATTTGTAAATTTCCCCTCTACTTTGCTTTAATTCCTGTGAAACGCCTAAAGGGTTAAGAAATTTTCTGAATGCTGTTTTGAATACTTTAAGGGGTGCAGTTTTTAAAATGGGGTGATTTTATGGGGTCTATCGAGTATATAAGGCCCTCAAAGCCACTTCAGACCTGAACTGGTCCTTGAAAAAATAGCCTTTTGAAATTGAAAAATGTTATATATATTATATATTCTATAATTTAGAGAGAGCGATATAGATATATATCTACAAAATGTAAATATAGGTTCGGGGTCCTGAGACTTGCACCCTTTTTCTGTGAAAACAGTGTTGCTTTCTTTTTGTTTTTACAGTTTGTAACGTTTTAATTTATACATTTTATTGGAGTGGAATAGCAGTGGGTTTAAAGTAATAAACAAGAGCAATCAAGCAGCAAAAAGGTAGAAGACGTGGACGAGGGGAGTTAAGGTGAAGAGTGGTGAGACAGAGCACACAAATGGACGATGAAGGGGAGAGGATGAATTAATATACTCCTTTTTTTTAATTTTTTTATTACGTTTTTACCCGTAAACTTTGCCATGATTTTAACTGAAAATAGGTTAAAACTGCTGGTGATTACAGGCAGCTCTCTGTGTACTTCCACTGGCGCCCGAGCTGTACAGTATTGTGCTTTACCTCCTGCCAGAGCAGCGCTCAGGATAATTAATTGAAGAATGAGTCATTGTTTTATAATCGTTATATTCAGGTTTATTACATGCCATTGCAGATATTTTCATATTGGCTAACTGTCCATTTGGTCAAACATTCTCTATTACCAATAGCAGATTTTTTTATTTCTCCAGAGTTTTTAGAATATCAGTGGACGGTAAGTATAATGTTTTAGTAAAGTGTATGCCATCAGATAAAGCTGGGAAGTGAGAGCATGAGAATGATGTCCTTAGCCTTCCCAGCTTCCTTGATGTGCTGAGTAATATAGAAAATCTAATTCCATATAGACGATAAGCGTTCCCAGCAACTTAGATTGGTCTTTTCATTAACCAATGCTAAAGGAACAAAAATCAATAATACTGATCTGTACCTTAGTGGTGTCATCCAATAAGTGTTTAGTGTCACTGTTGAAGCCAGTGGTCCAGTGTGAATGCTGACGGGTTTCCATTATCTTTTGCACTTACGGTTTATTGCAATTTAATTGGAAAAAAAACCTTTGCGCACTCATTCAAACTTAACGGTTTGGACAATTACGTCAGCGGCCAGGTCTATCAGCGTAATCCGTGGCCAGAGCACTCTGGCTGGTGAGTCCACACCTAGAGGGAGCCCTAATGAAGCCATCTATAGAGAGGGGGGTGTGGCGTGGCACTATCTACAAGGGGGTGTGTGTGGCACTTCTCCTTCGGCTTGCTCTCTGCTCTCCCGCTCTCAGCAGGCCGCAGATGACCGCTTCAGGGGCTGCATGTGGCCCGTGGGTCGTGTATTAGACCTCTGGCCTAGACGGTTACATTTGCACTACAACTACTGTATATAATACCTCTTTTACTTACTTACTCCCTTATATCTTCTTTACTATATGGTCTCAGAATTTCCACAGACCAGTGTGCACTGTACACAGACCAAGAAGCTTGACATTTCTTTTGTTATCCTGCAGGAGTGGGCCAGTCAGAGTTTGCAGTGGCTGACATGGTTGACATGTTTGTTTTGTTGCTACCACCAGCAGGAGGCGACGAGTTGCAGGTATATTCTTTCTTCAGTTATGTGAATATGAATTTAGTAGAATGAGAGGAATTCTGGAGCTGAGCGGTGTCGGTTGCTGACATTTACTAGGAAATGTGCCTTCCTTTTATTACTATCCGGGGTTTGCTATATATTACATTACCAAAAAAAAAAAAAAACATCCTGTAGCGATGTTGTTAATCTGCATCGGTTCCAATAAATTCTCTCTCTGTTGTGTCTCTTCTTTAAATATTTATCCACCCGGTTAGCCAAGAAATATAAATCAGCTGCTTTTGCTCCAGAAAGCCGACCATATGGGAGCAATCACTTCGGTTCCATGTGAGTTAGATTCGATGACTTGTAATTTGCATTAGCGTTCACCTCTGTCTGCTTCCTGTAGTGCACAGGAAGTTTTATGTGGCATTACTTTGGAACTGATGTTTTAAATCACTAAGTCACAGACGCTGGACAAACCAGTATGCAAATCAAGCCTATGGTTAAGACCTGCATCTGGATTATCGAGACTCCTACTTTCTCCTCTGTCTTCCTGTTACAATTATGGAGGAACTGAAATGTGTGCCGCAGATTGGAACCAGGTGTTGGCTTGTTTGTATAATGTACAAAGAGAGAACATACATTCAGGCAAAGTACGTCCCCGCTCGGTCTCGCCAGTATCAACTGCAGGGAATCCGTTTGTTTTCATTATATGTTTTTAACAAAGTGGAATTAGTTGTGTATGTTCTATACAATGCAGTGTTAACTGTAAGAGTCAATATAACTACCATTATAGATTCCTTAGGGTCTATCACCCATCTTCTCATACTCCTGAATGGCAAGTATGTCTAGTTATGCAGTGACACATCCCCTGCTTTCAACTCTCTACTTGGCACATTTGCCGTTTAAGTGCAGATTTTGGATATATTTTTTTAAAGTCAAAACCAGAAACAGAACCCAAACCGAAGAAAAAGGCCTTCGAGGTCTGCTCTCCTGAATCCGATTCTGGTGTTGACTAACAAAATGCAGGCAAAATCTGCAGCAAATTTGCACTGTGGGAACCCAGCCCAAGAATCTAGGACAGCTAGGCCCTGGTCCTTGTAGCAGCTCTAATGAAGGTGATACTGTCACCCAGCTTTCCCAGAAGATTTCTTAAATTTTTATCCTCTATATTATTCCTGGGTGAAAGGAAGTAGTTCATTATGTTAAGAATTTGATCTTTGGTAGGGAAGTAACATGTAGATGGAAAAGCGCAATTTGATTCAATAACAAAATACCTCCCGCAACATGTAGACATAGTGGGGCCTCATTTTTAAAACTGTCCAAAAGTAAAACTGGCCTTCTTGCCAATAGCAACAAATCAGAACTCCGCTTCCACTTTTCTAGAGCAGTTTATGAAATGAAAGCTGCATTCTGATTGGTTACTCTGGACAAGAAGAACAATTTTACTGTTAGACAGTTTTGACAAATATGGGCCTCATTTATTAAAACTGTCTAAGGCCCCATGCACACGACCGTAGATTTAGTCCGTAATTACAGACCGTAATTACGGTCTGTAATTATGGACCCATTCATTTCTATGGCCAACGGATACCTTCCCGTATATTTAGGAAAGGCTCTACAAAAGATAGGACGTGCTATTTTTTGTTTTTTACGTACCCTGCTCCCATACTTTATATGGGAGCATGGCTCGCAAATTCGGTTGTGCCTGTAATCACGGACTCTGATTACAGGCACGGTTGGGTACATGGGGCCTAACAGAAAAATTGTCCTTGTTCCTTACAGCAACCAATCACATTGCTGCTTTAATTATTCCAGAACAGTTTAAGAAGTGGATTCTGAGCGCTGATTGGTTGCTATGGACAACATGGACAGCTTTTTTGTGAGTTGATAAATAAGACCCATTTTATATTGATGAAGTGGACATCATCTGGGATATCAAAGTCATAATGATCTATCTTTCTTTAGGGCATAAAACGGGGCATAGTTGAAATGGCTGACCTTGTTACTATAACCAAAGCTGATGGAGATTTGCTAATACCAGCAAGAAAGATTCAGGCGGAGTATGTGAGTGCATTAAAGTTACTCCGGAAGCGATCCAAGACTTGGAAACCTCAGGTAAACTCAATGCAAAGAAATAAGTAAAGAGAAAATTGAAGTTCTATTTAAAGGGGTTCTCTAATCTTAGTAAAAAAATATAATTTCCTAACATTTTATAAAATACCTGTGGTCTCATGTGAACAATACCGGTGAAGATTGTCCATGGGGTGTAATGTAATGAGCCCCTGCTCATAAGTAGATTGCTACGACAGTCTTTAGCGCAAGCACGGATGTGTGCCGAGAGTTTTAAGCCATGGACAAAGTGATTATATAGCCACAAGGACAAGCTTCACCCGCAGCCATAGTGTGTACACATGGCCGCCAGTATTAGGCTGACTTTGGCATAAGCTAACCAAGAAACCGCTGTCAACAATTTGGAAAAACAGAATGTAAAATGCAGTAATGCAATGTTGTCACAATCTTCCTCCTAGTATAATATGTATTAGAATTTATTATACTTCAATATATAATCTACATGTAGAAACTGTGATAAGGTTTTTTTTCCTAGTAAAGATGTACTGAATTGGAAATATTGCAGGGAAAAAGCTAAGAAACAGAAAATGTGAGACTTAACAAATTGAATTCATATTTATGTAACATACAACATTTCCCACTGAAAAAAATTCCAAAAAGTATGAATCTAATAATGTTAGCACAAAATTGGAGGTCCTGATATTGGATGTAAAAACAACAGCCACTTTTTTTTTAAGATGAGATGTGATGATCTCCTCTTTCTCTCCTATGAGCTACGCACCTAAGCACTCCTTAACCCCTTAAGGACGCAGCCTTGTTTTGGCCTTAAGGCTCAGAGCCCATTTTTGAAATCTAACATATTTCACTTTATGTGGTAATAACTTCAGAATGCTTAACCCCTTCAGGACCAAGCTCATTTTGGCCTTCAGGACCAGACCCATTTTTTCAAATATGACATATTTCACTTTATGTGGTAATAACTCCGGAACGCTTTTACCTATCAAAGCGATTCTGAGATTGTTTTCTCGTGACACATTGGACTTTATGATAGTGGAAATATTTGCTCGATAAATTCTATATTTACCAGTGAAAAACACCAAAATTTTGTGAAAAATTGCAAAAATTAGCATTTTTCTAAATGTAAATGTATCTGCTTGTAAGACAGGCCGTTATACCACACAAAATTGTTGCTAATTAACATCCCCCAAATGTCTACTTTAGATTGGCATCGTTTTTTGAACGTCCTTTTATTTTTCTATGACGTCACAAGTCTTAGAACTTTAGCAGCAATTTCTCACATTTTCAAGAAAATTTTAAAAGGCTATTTTTACAGGGGTCAGTTCAGTTGTGAAGCGGCTTTTAGGGCCTTCTATATTAGAAACCGCCAAAAAGTCACCCCATTTTAAAATCTTCACCCCTCAAAGTATTCAAAACAGCATTTAGAAAGTTTCTTAACCCTTTAAACGTTTCACAGGAATTAAAGCAACGTAGAGGTGAAATTTTAAAATTTCATTTTTTTTTTGCAGAAATTCATTTTTAATCTATTTTTTTTGTAACACAGAAGGTTTTACCAGAGAAACGCAATTCAATATTTATTGCACAGATTCTGCAGTTTTTAGAAATATCCCACATGTGGCCCTAGTGCGGTAATGGACTGAAGCACCGGCCTCAGAAGCAAAGGAGCACCTAGAGGATTTTGGGGCCTCCTTTTTATTAGAAAATATTTTAGGCACCATGTCAGGTTTCAAGGGCTCTTTCGGTGCCAAAACAGTGAAAATCCCCCAAAAGTGACCCCATTTGGGAAACTACACCCCTTGAGGAAATTATCTAGGGGTATAGTGAGCATTTTGACTCCGCAGGTTTTTTGCAGAAATTATTGGAAGTAGGCCGTGAAAATAAAAATCGTCATTCTTTCAAAGATAATGTAGGTTTAGCTAATTTTTTCTAATTTCCACGAGGACTAAAGGAGAAAAAGCACCACAACATTTGTAAAGAAATTTCTCCCGAGTAAAACAATACCCCACATGTGGTTATAAACGGATGTTTGGACACACAGCTGAGCTTAGAAGGGAAAGAGCGCTATTTGGCTTTTGGAGCTCAAATTTAGCAGGAATGGTTTGCGCAGGCCATGTCGCATTTGCAAAGCCCCTGAGGGGACAAAACAGTGAAAACGCCAAAAAAGTGACTCCATTGAGAAAACTACACCCCTTGAGGAATCCATCTAGGGGTGTAGTGAGCATTTTGCCCCCACAGGTGTTTCATAGATTTTATTAGAATTGGGCAGTGAAAATAAAAAAAATCCTTTTTCTTCAATAAGACGTAGCTTTAGCTCCAAATTTTTAATTTTCTCAACAAATAAAAGAAAAAAAGAACCCCAACGTTTGTAAAGCAACTTCTCTGGAGTACGGCAATACCCCACACATGGTCATAAAATGCTGTTTGGGCACACGGCAAGGCTCGGAAGGGACGGAGCGCCATTTGCTTTTGTTGTACAGATTTTGCTGCATTTGGTTTCTGGGCGCTATGTTGCATTTGCAAAGTCCCTGTGGGACCAAAACAGTGGATCACCCCCCCAGAAGTGACCCCATTTTGGAAACAACGCCCTCAAGGTATTCACCTAGGGGTGTAGTGAGCATGTTAACCCCACAGGTGTTTTGCAGAAATTCGTGTGCACACGATGTGGGAGAATGAAAATGGGAATTTTTCCTTAGATACGCCAATATGTGGTGCCCAGCTTGTGCCACCATAACAAGACAGCTCTCAATTATTATGCGGTGTTTCCCTGTTTTAGAATCACCCTACATGTGGCCATAATCTTTTGCCTGGACATTCGACAGGGCTCAGGAGTGAAAGAGTACCATGTAAAATTGAGGCCTAATTTGGCGACATATAAAGTATTGGTTCACAATTGCAGAGGCTTTGATGTGAAATAATAAAAGAAACCCCTGAGAAGTGACCCCATTTTGGAAACTGCACCCCTCAAGGCATTTATTAAGAGGTGTAGTGAGCATTTTCACCCCACGTGTCTTTTCCATAAATGATTGCGCTGCGGAAGGTACAAATTAAAATTTTTCCCTAGATATGCCAATTCAGTGTCAAATATGTCGTGCCCAGCTTGTGCCACTGGGGACACACACCCAAAAATTGTTAAAAGGGTTCTCTCGGGTATGGTGATGCCATATATGTGGAAGTAAACTGCTGTTTGGGCACACTGTAGGGCTCAGATGGGTGGGAGCGCCATTTGGGTTTTGGAGCGTGGAATTTGCTTGGTAATAGTTTTGTTTGGAGTATCACTGTTGTTTCCGTTTATAATGTGGGGCATATCTGAGCTGGGCAGAGTACATCAGGGGCACAGTCAGGTGGTATAATAATTAGGTAAAAAAAATAATAAAATGATCCATAGATGTGTGTTACGCTGTGATCGATCCTGTCTGCACAGGCCGGTGTCGCACTGATAACTGGCGTCCTTCCTTATCCCCCTTTTGGTCCACACTCCGCACCTTTGCAGTTTGGGGAATTTTGCCGGGAAAGCGTTGTCCTGGTATAATACGGGCACCGTCGCTTCCAGCGGATATGGTTGGGCCCTCCCCTTCCTGGTTCCCTAATTTTAGTGCCTTGATACATCGCCTTTTGAAACGGAAGAAACGTTCCCCTCGGGCCTTCACAACTGGATAATTTTCTTTCCTGAATTATTGGAGCCTTAACTTATTTTATTTTTTCATAGACGTAGTGGTATGAGGGCTCTTTTTTTACGGGACGAGCTGTAGCTTTTATTGGTACATATTGGGGTACAATCAACTTTTTGATCACTTGTTATCCTTTTTTTGGGAGGCAAGGTGACAAAAAAAACAGAAATTCTGCCATAGTTTTTTAGTTGTTTTTTTTTTATACAGCGTTCAACATGCGTTATAAACTACATGTTACCTTTATTCTGCGGGTCAGTACGATTCCGGCGATACCAAATTTATAGAACTTTTTTATAACTTTTTGCACAATAAAATTACTTTTGGAAAGAGAATGTATTTTTTCTGTCGCCAAGTTGTGAGAACCATAACATTTACATTTTTTCGTCGATGGAGCTGTGTGACGGCTTGTTTTTTGCGAGACGAGGTATAGATTTTATCGGTACCATTTTTGGATACATGAGACTTTTTGATCACTTTTTATTTCAATTTTTGGAAGACCGTGACCAAGAAAAACAGTAATTATGGCAGTGTTTTTGAGGTTTTTTTTTTACGGCGTTCACTGCGCTGGATAAATAACATAATATTTTTATAGTTCAGGTCGCTGCGATACCAAATATGTATGGCTTTATTATTTTTTTCTATAATAAATGACTTGATAAGTGAAAAAGGGCGATTGTGTTTTGTGTTATTATTTAAAACTTTTATTGTATGTTTTACAACTTTTATTTTTACTTTTTTGACCCTTTTTTTTTACACTTTTCTTTAGTCCCACTAGGGGACTTGAATGTCCAACTGTTTGTTTGATGTTCTAATACATTGCACTACCTATGTAGTGCAATGTATTGGAACTGTCAGTTGTTCACTGACAGCAAGCCGATCAGGCTCCGCCTCTGGGCGGGGCCTAATCAGCTTACGTAATGGCAGACAGGAGTCCATTGTTAGGGCTCCTGTTGCCATAGTAACAGTCGCCAGCCAGCAAGTCTACAAACCTCTAGGATGCAGCGATCACAATGGATCGCTGCATCGAAGGGGTTAATGCCAGGAATCGGAGCTAGCTCCGGTTCCTGGCGATAGATCGGGGTGTCCGCTGTAACATACAGCGGACACCTACTGCTGATGACGCCGGCTCAGCTTCTGAGCCGGAAGCTGAGGCGGCGCCATCTTGCCGATGGTACCGGAAGCCTCCTGGGCCCCGCCGACGACGGGGCATAGGAGGATTCCGTTACAGGCTGATCGGGAGGTAAGCATTAGCCCTCCGATCGCCTTTGCAGCCACCGGCAACCCAGCGATCACGTTTCTGGGGTGCCGGTGGCTATAAACTCCTCACATGCTGCGATCTTTATTGAACGCAGCATGTGAGGGGTTAATCGGCCGGATCGGATGCTAGTTCCGGTCCTGGCCGATACCTCAGGGTGACAGCTGTAACATACAGCTGTCACCCGGCGGTGATGTCGCTGGCTCAGCTCCTGAGCCAGCTTCATCTCCATGACGTACAGTAACGTCAAAATGCGGTAAGACACCGTTTTTATTGACGTTAATATACGTGATCCGGCGGGAAGGGGTTAAACGTATCCAAGCGATTCTGAGATGGTTTTCTCGTGAGACATTGGGCTTTATGTTAGTGGTAAAATTTGGTCGATATATTCAGTGTTTATTTATGAAAAATTGCAAAATTTAGAGAAAATGTAGAAAAAAAATAGAATTTTTCTAAATTTAAATGGATCTGCTTGTAAAAGAGATGGTTATACCACCCAAAATAGTTACTAGTTCACATTTCCCATATGTCTACTTTAGATTGGCATCGTTTTTTGAACATTCTTTTATTTTTCTTGGAAGTTACAAGGCTTAGTACATAAACAGCAATTTCTCATATTTTTAAGAAAATTTCAAGACATTTTTTTAAGGTACCTGTTCAGTTCTGAAGTGGCTTTGAGGGGCCTATGTATTAGACACCTCCATAAACACCCCATTTTAAAAACTAGACCCGTCAAAGTATTCAATACAGCATTTAGAAAGTTTTTTTTTTAACCCTTTATGCATTTCACAGGAATTAAAGCAAAGTGGAGGTGAAATTTGCAAATGTAATTTTTCTTGCTGAATTTCAATTATCTTCCATTTTTTTCTGTAACACAGAAGGTTTTACCAGAGAAACACTACTAAATATGTATTGTCCAGATTCTGCAGTTTTTAAAAATGTCCCACATGTGGCCCTAGTGGACTAAAAGACAAGTCCCAGAAGCAAAGTAGCACCTAGTGCATTTTGGGGCCTCTTTTTTATTAGAATATATTTTAGGCAGCATGCCAGGTTTGAAGAGGTGTTGAGGTGCCAAAACAGTAGGAATCCCCCATTTTGGAAGCTACACCCCTCAAGGAATTCATTTATGGTTGTTGTTACCATTTTGACCACACAGTTTTTACACCGCACGTATTTGAATTGGGCTGTGAAATTAAAAAAATGTTTGTTTTTTTCCAATAAAATGTTTCTTATTTTCACATGGAACAAAATACCCCATTTTGTTGCCCAATTTCTCCTGAGTGCAGTAGTACCCCATTTGTGGCGATAAACTGCCGTTTGGGCCCATGGGAGTCCTCAGAAGCGAAGGACCGCTGTCTTCTTTGGAGTGCAGGTTTTACAAGATTGGTTTTCGGGTGCCATGTCGCATTTGCAGAACCCCAGAAGTATCAAAGCAATGGAAACCCACCAGAACTGACCCCATTTTGGAAACTACACCCCTCAAGGAATTCATTTATGGGTGTTGCGACCATTTAGACTCCACAGTTTTTCACAGAATTTATTTGAATTGGGCTGAAAATTTCTTATTTTCACAAGGAATAAAATACCCCTTTTTTGTTGCCCAATTTGTCCTGAGTGCAGCAAATACCTCATCTGTGGCGATAAACTGCCATTTGGGCCCATGGAAGGGCTCAGAAGGAAAGGACCACCATTTGGCCTACTGGGGATTTTTTGGTGCAAATTCATGTAGGCAGAAGCCCCTGAGGTACAAGTACAGTTGAAACCCCTCCTGAGAAGTGACCCCGTTTTAAAAACTACACCCCTTAAGGCATTCATCTAGAGGTGTAGTGAGCTTTTTGACCGGAGACAGACACCCCATAAACTGTAATGTGGGTTCTCACGGGTATGGCAATACCCTCAATGTGGCTGTTAACAGCTGCCTGGGCACACAGCAGGGCTCTGATGCACTCCGCACAGCTTATCCCCCTCATCTCTCCCTTCAGAGTAAGTAAAACTGGGGTAAATTAAAAATCTAAGGGATCTATGATCTATTAAAACACTCTTTCATACAGAGCCCTGGTTTTTCGGGACACGTGTCGCATTGATATATTGTGTCTTACCTTATCCCGCTCTTATAGCAGACTTTGCACCTCTTTTGACTTTTACCCTTCTTGCCAGTTTGGGGAACTTCTCCTGGAAAGTGCTGCCCTGGTACGATACGTGTGGCATCGCTTCCAGAAGTACTGGGTGCCCCCCATTCCTGGTCCCTAAATATTAGCTTCTTGATAACCACCTCTTGAAATTGCAGGAAAGTTCCCCTCTGACCTGCACATCGACGTAGCACGTACGCATTGTACAATGCCATCTGTATGATGTGCACGGCCAGCTTCTTATACCACACCGCATGGCGCTGTAGGGCTTCAGGACTTGATCTGACAAGTCCACCCCTCCCATGTACCTATTGTAGTCCAGGATGCAGTCTGGTTTGGGGGTCTCTGTACTGGTACCTCGTACAGGTACATGGGTACTGGTGTGGCCATGTATTGTTGTCAATACAAGGACATCTCTCTTGTCCTTGTACTTGACACACAATATGTTGCTGCTAGAATGTGCCCTGCTCTCATCACTTCTGAGTGTCTACCCAAGCAGTGTCTTAGGGAGGCCTCTCAGATTTCTTCTAGCAGTGCCGCATGCCGCAGTACTTTGGGAAGCGAGGCACTTTGAGTGGGACGCTGGTATAAAAATTATCCAGGTAGGGGTGGTAACCCTGGTCCAGCAGTGGGTGCACCAAATCCCACACAATTTTTGCATTAACTCCCAGTAAGGGGGGGCATTCTGGGGGCTGAGTACTGGTGTCCTTCCCTTCATATACCCTAAATTTGTACGTATACCCTGATGCACTCTCGCACAGCTTGTACATCTTCACGCCATATCTTGCCCTCTTACTCGGCAGGTACTGGCGGAATTGAAGCCTCCCTTTAATATGTACCAAGGACTCAGCAATAGAAATACACTTCTCGGAGGTGTATGCTTGGGAAAATCGGGCACTGAAATGGTCTAATAGGGGTCTCCGTTTATACAAACGGTCAAAACTGGGGTAATCTCGGGGTGGGCACTTCTCATTATCAGTATAATGTAAGAAGCAAAGTATTGTCTCATTTTTATTTTTTTAGGTTACAGTTCAGTTCTGAAGTTGCTTTGAGGGGCCCATATATTAGAAACCCCCATCAAACACCCCATTTTAGAAACTAGACCCCTCAAAGTATTCACAACAGCATATAGAAAGTTTATTAACCCTTTAGGTGTTTCACAGGAATTTAGAGCAAAGTAGAGGTGAAATTTACATATTTTTATTTTTTTTTGTCAGAAAATCCTTTTTATTCCATTTTTTTTTTTCTGTGAAACAGAAGGTTTTACCAGAGAAACGCAACTCAATACTTATTGCCCAGATTCTAACATTTTGAGAAATATCCCACATGTGACCCTAGTGCGGTAAAGGACTGAAGCACCGGCCTCTGAAGCAAAGGAGCACCTAGTGGATTTTGAGGCCTGCTTTTTATTAGGCACCATGTCCGGTTTGAAGAGGTCTTGTGGTGCCAAAACAGTGGAAACCCCCAAAAGTTACACTATTTTGGACCCTTTGAGGAATTCATTGTAGTTTTCATGGGGTGCATGCGGCTTTTTGATCCGTTTTTAAGTGGCGCGGTGACTAAAAAACAGCAATTCTACTATTGTTTTTTATTCTATATATTTATTTATTTTTTACAGCGTTCACCGTGCGCTATAAATGACATATTCACTTTATTCTGCGGGGCGATACGATTACGGCGATACCAGATGTTTATAGTTGTTTTATGTCTTATGGCGTTTGCACAATAAAATACCTTTTGTAAAAAATCATTTACTTTTTGTGTTACCTTATTCTAAGAGCCATAACTTTATTTTTTTTCCATCAAGAAAGTCGTGCGAGGACTTATTTTTTGCGTAACGAACTGTAGTTTCGATCAGGACCATTTTTAGGTACCTGTGACTTTTTTATCTCTTTTTATTCCATTTTTTGGGAGGTGAAGTGACCAAACAATTGTGATTCTGGTACGGTTTATTATTTTATTTTATGGCGTTCACCACGCGGGATAAATAACAAAATACTTTTGCAGTTCAGGCCGTTACGAACGCGGCGTTACCAATTATGTATAGTTTTTTTTGTTTATTTTTATTAATAATAAAGGACTGATAAGGGAAAAAGGGGTATCTTTAACTTTTATTACCTTTAAAACTTTTATTTTCACACAACTTTTTTTTACTTTATTACTTTGTCCCACAATGGAACTTGAGGGCAGGAGGCCCTGATCGCAATTCTAATATACTGCACTACATGCGTAGTGCAGTGTATTAGAGCGGTCAGCTACTCACTGACAGTAAGCCTAGTGGGTCCTGACTTCTTTGTCAGGACCCACTAGGCTTCTGTAGACGGCATAACCGGACGCCATTGTTAGGCATCCGGTTGCCACCGCAACCCGCTATCATGTAGCGGGCCGTTGATGATGGTTTAACCCCTAAGAAGCCGCGATCGCTATTGAACGCGACTTTTAAGGGGTTAAACAGTGGGGACACATCAATCAGTCCCTGCTATAGGAGCCGCAGCAACTGCTGTACAAGAAAAGCAGCTGTCACAGCTCCTGTATGTGTCGGGAAGACGACCGAAATGCCCGATCCTCCCGTCACGTCATGGAGCGCAAACGCTATGGTTACCATTACGGAATAGTACGTCACTGAGCGCGAAGGGGTTAATGAACATTGAGGGTATTTATTAACAGGAAAGATAGAAAATGTTCTCCAGCTCACTAGTTTTGGCGTTTTTAGATCCCAGGTTTCGCACGGATCCTCGAGGTGGCACTCGGTTAAATCGTAGTGAAAGAAAATAAATTTTGATCTAGTTCTAGGTTTAAAAGGAAAAAGCTTCCACTTTATTGGAAAAAACATTTTAAAACTTGCACGAGCATAGAGGGGTGGATGCACAGAGCCTACGCGTTTCAACTGATTCACTTGGTCTTAATCATGGCATGTCATGATTAAGACTGAGTGAATCAGTTGAAACGCGTAGGTCCTTTGCATCCACCCCTCTGTGTTTGTGCAAATTTGAAAAAGTTTTTTCAATAAAGTGGAATCTTTTTCTTTTTAAACCTAGTGCTGGATCTAAATTCCTTTTCTTTTACTACTATTTATTAACCGGTATACGTGACTTATGTGGTGTAAAAAAAATCACCTGTGTGTGCCTCAATTTATTTGACGCATATTACTCCAACGCACATCGGTTTTAACAAACCTCCCCCAATATATTTAATTATAGCTCATAAAATAACCATAGCATAACCATTATAGCTTATAAAATAACCTAGCATAACCATTACAGCTTATAAAATAACCTAGCATAACTGTATGCCATTAGGTAGTGGTCAAAACATAACCAAACACTGTTGGTAATGCTATGGCAGCATTTAGACTGTAAGTGACACTTTCCTGGGTTCTTGGCTTACATTATAGTAAAACTTTGTTAAGATGATCCAGAAATCCTACTGTCCTGGCATCCTCCAAAAAAAACCCAGCTAATCTTAATCTAGAATAGCCTTATTGTGCAGAATGTACAGGTCCGGCAAAAAAAAAAAAAAAGTGCCAAGAATGAGTATTGCAAAACCGCACAGATTACCACTTGCTGAAGTTATACAGAATACAGTGACTGAAGTTATACAGAATTGTGTGCTAGGGAGGTTTTTCTATATACAGTCGAGTCCAATAGTATTTGGATAGCAACACAATTCTCGCAATTTAGCCTCACTAAACCACCACAATCTATTTATTACAAAGCAATCAAGATGTGATAGACCTCAGCTTTAATGTAAAGGGTTAAAAATCATAAACCATTTAGGCTGCCCTTCCATGATGAGGCCGAGGTCATAACAATAAATACACATCGTTTACCACAAATTGCCGCAGCAAGTACAGGTGAAACACTTGAAATCAGGTCCTTTCTCCACGGTAATTACCGTGGCTCGGTTGCATCGTGTGCGGGCGCACTAAAGAATTCGTTATTTTCCAGTTCTGGAACAAGATTCAGTCTGCCAATGACACTGGGTCTCTGAAGTTTATTGATGATGTGACTGTGGATAGAAGAAGCAGGACGAATTCTGAAGTGAATGGGCGAGACTCTGCTCAGAATGTCAAACGCTGTAAAACTGATTATGACCCAAAATATACAACAAAGGCAACCTAAGAGCTTCTTAAGGCAAGAAATAAAATATTCTACAATGGCCATGTCAGTCATCTGACCTCATCCCAATTGAGCGTGCTTTTCACCTACTGAAGACCCACAAACAAGCAACAATGGCTGCAGTAAAGGCGGCAAAGCATCACAAGGGAGGAAACCCAGCGTTTGGTGATGTCCATGGGTCCCAGACCTCAGGCAGCCATTGACTACATCCAAATATTAAAAATAATCCTTATATTTATAATCATGTTAGTTTCTCCAATTACTTTTGAGCCTGTGAAAAATAGAGGGACTATGTAAAAAAAATGGCTGGAATTCCTAAATGGTTAATGCAATATTT
Organism: Rhinoderma darwinii; assembly: GCF_050947455.1. Classification (NCBI taxonomy): domain Eukaryota; kingdom Metazoa; phylum Chordata; class Amphibia; order Anura; family Rhinodermatidae; genus Rhinoderma; species Rhinoderma darwinii. The sequence continues at coordinate 132,290,238 of NC_134687.1, read as the reverse complement.
TTGTTAAACCCCTTGAATTAATGCTGAAAGTCTGCACTTCAATAAACTCTTCATTACTTTGTACAAAACAACAACGGATTTGAAACCGGATTAAGTATGAAAATTTTGTCACTGACCAAATATTCTGGACCCAACTGAAAAAAAAAAAAAAAATATGGCACTAAGAAACAAAGATCTTCCTAGTACTACTGGAGCATTGCATATTCAAGACAACTGACCCATTATTGACATTTTCTCCATTCCAGGTTCTACGTATTTCTGCTAAAACTGCAGATGGCATCCCAGAGCTGTGGAAGAAGATGATCGAGTATCAGAACACCATGCTGACCAGCGGGGAACTTCTAACCAGGCGCAGGAGTCAGCAGAAGGTCTGGATGTGGAGTCTTATTCAGGAGAATGTTCTCCTTCACTTTAGGAACCATCCTGCGGTTAAAGACCAGATACCTGTCCTGGAGGAGCAGGTCCTTGCTGGAGTCTTGTCACCGGGTCTTGCAGCAGACATGCTACTCAAAGCATTCTCTGAAAGCAGCTGAAAAATATCTGACACATCCTTGTAAATATAATAAACAAGTAAACTATTCCTGAATGACAAATGTTGATTATCATTGAATTCTGGAACGGCAATAATTGGGAGAAAATTTTCGATGTACATTTAAAAAAAAAAAAATTAAAAAAAAAAGCAGAATTATACATTTGAAGTAAAGTTAAGGAGATATTTACATAATGCCTCTTATTTCAAACAGTGTGATGAATATTATACAACTGGTGTTTTATATATTTCTTCTACTTTAAGCAGACCTATCAGCTGGAACCCCCCCCCCCCACCCCGCCACAGGAGCTGCATACAGGGTTGGCCACTATTCTAGATAACACATATCTTAGATATCCTGCCCGAGACATGCTGGACGCAACATGATAATTTAATCCAAGAGGCGGGAATTTATTTGGCAAAAACATTCATCATTTCAGGCAAAAGTGTTCAAATATTATTTTCCATATCAGGCAAAGAATATTCTAAAGTATTGATATATTTTTTTACACTAAGTTGTCAGCCCTGTATATGTATGTAACTTCTGAGCTATACTTCTATTATAGGGGATAGTTCTGCTTTTATGAGATCTCCATTTACTTTAGGTTAGGTTCTTTTTGGTTACTCTCCAACCACTCAGAAAGTCCCCATACAAGATAGAGGGGGACTGAGTTGACAGTTAGGCTCTGTTCACATTTCGTTTTTGTACATACCGGGATTATTCCCAGATGTATGTTACTGTAGCTATACACTGGCATATGTAAACCGTTGTCCACAATGTTAAAAAAACAACAAAGTATACTGCATGTTTTTGCGGTGGCCCACTGTATAGGAAAGTGCAGTCTGCCAACGTATACCACACAGATGGAGGGGAAAAGGACACTCATTTGGCCTCCGTTGAGTAAATGGGTGTCTATGGCTACGTTCAGCATATGCCCTAGGGGTTTCCTGGCAAATACGCGAAGCGTGTTCACATAGAGTTATGTGAACAGAGTCTTACTCAGATCTCATGTTTGACTGCGGAGGATTAAAAAAATTAAAATAGGCATGAACGTAGTTAATAATCAGTACCTAATTGTTTTATTTTGATTACTTACCATATAAGTAAAGCAAAAGATTTGCAAAGTTACTCAAGATTTTTAAAAGCTGTTAAAATGTAGGTACGTCATAATCATGTGTCATAACTAATGTATACTCAAAAGACCACATGACGCCCCCAAAGAACTGAATAATTGATGTTCAGGTGCACAACCGCCAAAAATGAGGCTGCTGACAGACCCTAATCCAGATGGTTAATGTAGCATACAGCCCCCAAACCTAGGGTCGAGGCAGGAAGGGGCGCTGTACAGAGGACATTCTTGGGCAGCTATTGGGCCCCTTGGATGACTTCATTTTACACATTAGGGCGAGTACTGTTGTCAGGAATCCTTTGCTGCAAATGGTCAGCTTTTTACTGCAGGGTGAAGACATGACCTAGTTATTGATGTCCTGCAAAAAGTCATATTTCCATAATAATATATTGCTGTAAATACACAGGCAGTGCCTACAGCGCGGTGGTTCCATTCATCCGCCCATCCTGCCCATCCTGCAGCTGCCAGCTCTTCACAGGTAATCATTTTTATGATTGTTTTCTTATACATGTGAAAAGTCTGCGTAAAACTGCCACAAACTTAGTGAGAAGCGAGGGCAGTCACGTCTATATGTGTAACAGAAAAGAGCTGCCATGGTTCAGTAGATTTGGGGGCATAGAATTCCGATTTTGAACTTGGGTAGAACGGCCATGCTTGGATTCAAATACAACAACAAAAAAAGTCTCACCTGTTGCATTTCACACTCGTTCTGTATACACAAGAATATTCACACCCAGCCACTCAATGGAAGATTTACAGAAGGAAACTAACTCCAGTGTAAACATGCCAATCCCGTCTCCTGCTGTATTATTCTACTGCCACCACAAATGACCGTAACATGCAAACAGAAAGACAAACTAAATGTCAACAGGACCACGTCTTGCAAGTTCTACCAGGTCTTTTGGCTGCATTTGTCAAACCTCCTGTACTATTAAAACTAGAACAACTTGTGCAAATATACTGGGGCCGGGCTGTAGCTTGACAAATGTTACATCTATCAGACCAATCAGAATGAAAGTGACATAAAAGTGAGCTGGATCTCCTCTGATCACTAGAACAAAGGAACCCTGTGCCCTTTCAGCTCTTAGCGTGATATTTGGAGACGAGGAGATCTTCACGCAAAGGCCGGGTTCCCACGTAGCGTAAATGCTGCAGAATTTCTGCAACGGAATTGTGTGCGGAAATTCTGCAGCATTTACAGTAGCAGCAAAGTGGATGAGATTTAGAAAAAAAAAAAACTGCTGTGAAAATGTTCATAAATTGACCTGCGGTGCAGATTTGAAATCCGCAGCATGTCAATTTATGCTGCGTTTTCTGTTGTGGATTTTCCCCATTGAATTCAATAGGAATATAAAACCAACAACAAATAGCCACAAAAATCGCAACTCAGGAAAAGAAAAAGCTTTTTTTGGTTTAAAATGAATAATAAAAAAAAAAAAGCTTATACTTAACACCGGCTGCAGCGGTCACATGGCCTGGGGCGTTATCCCAGGAGGTCAGACTTCACGGACAATGGAAGAATACGTCGCCATGATCACGGCCCGGGGAAAGTATGAATTTTTTTTTCTTTTTTCATGCGCTGCTTTCCGCAGCATAAATTTCGCCCGAAAAACCGTAAGGGTATGTTCACACGTCTTAGCTCCGTAATTTCAGACGTATTTTGTTGTTTTCAGGCGAAAACAGCTCTTGAATTTGACGTTTTTGCAAGTACTCGCGTTTTTCACGGCGTTCATTACAGAGCTACTTTTCAATGGAGTCAATTAAAAACTGCTCCAATTACGTCCCAAGAAGTGACATGCACTTCTTTGAGGCGGGAGTATTTTTACGCGCCGTCTTTTGACAGCAACACGTAAAATTACACTTCGTCTGAACAGAACATCGTAAAACCCATTGCAAGCAATGGGCAGATGTTTGCAGATGTAATGGAGCCGTCTTTTCAGGCGTAATTTGAGGTGTAAAACGCCCGAATTATGTCTGAAAATAGGCCGTGTGAACATACCCTAACACAATGTGGTGCGGTTTCCGGTTGTTATGTGCTGCGGATTCTAGGTCGGATACGCTGCGTAGTTTGACACCGCTTCCAAAATTGGATTATAATTGTGGAATGGTGGGTTTTATGCTGCACTGTTAGGACTAAACTTTTTTTTTTTTTTAAAGTCAGGACAGGAGTGGCCAGATCAGGTTAAAGGTATTGTATATGATTAGAAAAACATGGCTGCTTATTTTCCAGAAACCGTGCCACACCTATCTACAGCCTGTGTGTGGTATTGGAGCTGAGCCTCATTAAATCCAATGGAGCTGAGTTGCAATTCCAGACACAACTAATGTCAGGTGTTGCACTGTTTCTATACATCCCCTTTTAGGGTATGTTCACATGGCTTATTTTCGGCCGAAGGAACGGAAGCAGAACGCCTCCAAACATCTGCCCATTGATTTCAATGGGAAAAATTGCGTTCTGTTCCGATGGGCCGTTATTTACGTGGCTGTTTTGAAAAACCGCCGCGTAAAAATGGCCGCAAAAAAGAAGTGCATGTCACTTCTTGAGCCGTTTTCTGAACCGGTTTTTTATTGACTATAGAAAAACAGCTCGAAAAACGCTAAAAAAAAAACGTATGAAAATCAGTAGTTGTTTTCCCTTGAAAACAGCTCTGTATTTTCAGACGTTTTTTAGTAAGCGTGTGAACATAGCCCAAATATATATTTTTCAGATACATTAGATACATATTTATTATAACAAGCCACAATACAATTTTTTTTATATTCATGTTACACTCTTGTCCAATCCTCATGTTACACAGTCTTGGCCAAAAGTTTTGAGACTGACAAATTTTGGTCTTTACAAAGTTTGCTGTTTGTGTTTTTAGATTTTTAAGTCAGATGTTTCCATGGTATACTGAAGTACAATTATAAGCATTTCATACGTTTTTAAACTTTTATTGACAAATGCATCAAGTTTATGCAAATGGCATGCTGGATATCAGTTTATGGGCCAAATCCTGACTGATGACATCCCATTATTTCCTAATCAGTGCTTGGAATTTTATCACAATTTCTGTGTTTTTGTTTGTCCATCCGCTTTTTTAGAATTGACCACAGGTTCTCAATGGGATTGAGATCTGGGGAGTTTCCTGGCCATGGCCCTAAAATTTTAATGTTTTGTTCACCGAGCCACTTACCGTATTTTTCAAACTATAAGACGCACCTGACTATAATACGCACCCAGGTTTTAGACAACAGAAAATAGGAATTTGTTCAGTTTCACCACATTCTGAGAGCCATTTTTTCATTGTTTGAGCGGTGTGAGTGCTTATTTTTCGCGAAATGAGCTGTAGTTTTTATTGGCACCATCTTTTGGTACATACGATTTTTTTAACACTTTTTATTTCATTCTTTTTAGTGCTATGGTGACCAAAAAGCAACGTTTCTGGGGTTTTACATATTTTATTTTTTTATGCCGTTCACCGTGCGATTCAAATAATGCTATATTGTAATAGTTTTGGACTTTTACGGACGCAGCAATATTCCTTTTTTTTTGTTAAATTTTGCTTAGGGAAAAATGGGCAAATTTGTTTTTTTTACTTTTTTAATATATTTTTTACACTCCTGAAAATGTATCAAACTTTTTTTTTTTACACATTTTATTAGTTACCCTAAGGGACTTGAACCATTGATGATTAGATCGCTGGTACAATACACTGCAATACATGGATGAGTTACAGAAACATCATAACTCGCTGAGCTACGCTGTTTCCGTAACTCCCATAGTAGTGAATGGCAGTTACAGAAGCAGCGTAGCATGCTACGCTGTTTCCGTAACTACTATTCTGTTCTTTGGGAGTTATGGAAACAGCGTAGCTCAGCGAGTTACACTGTTTTCGTAACTCAACCATGTACACTGTTTTCGTAGCTGCCGAGTTCCGGAACAGACGCTGTTTCCGGAACTCACAATCACTTCTATGGGAGTTACGAAAACAGCTTAGCTCAGCGAGCAATCGTTTTTTTCCGTAACTCCAGACCACCTAACCAGGAAGTGGCCGGGAGACAGCGGAGCCGGGTAAGATAGAATGGGGTTTAGGGGGCCCCGTTCTAGAGATAGGTGCGGGTCCCAGAGGTGGGACCCGTATCTATCTGACATTTATAACATATCCTGTGGATATGTGTGGTTTTGTTCAGACAGCACCAGTTTCTTTGGGTGCTTGAAATAGGGTCCCAACCCAGTTGTAGGTCAGAAGAAATGTATTCAGCACACCTTAGTAGTATTCAACATAGATTTTATTTTTTTAGGTATATGCCAGAGGCTACAAGTGCAACGTTAACGTTTCGGTCGTGAGACCTTCGTCGGGTACTGAGCCGTACTAGGGACTGATTTAGTCTTGCTTATGGCGCTGCTTAAATCGAATATGGCGGCTTAGCGCCCTATAGAGCGGTAAGCCATCATATTCGATTTAAGCAGCGTCATAAGCAAGACTGAATCAGTCCCCAGTACGGCTCAGTGCCCGACGAAGGTCTCACGACCAAAACGTTAACGTTGCACTTGTAGCCTCTGGCATATACCTAAAGAAATAAAATCTATGTTGAATACTACTAAGGTGTGCTGAATTCATTTCTTCTGACCATATCCTGTGGATGTCATAAATGTCCTTCATGGGAAGACCCCTATAAATGCCGCGGTCACTATTGACCGCAGCATTTAACTAGTTAAATGGCCAGGAACAGCGCCATCGCTGTTCCTGGCCGTTAGAGCAGCGTGACAGCTGTAAAACACAGCTGACACCTGCAGTGTCCAAACAGTGTCCGCTCCAAACATCATCCCCTTCCCGCTCCATGATGTGCTGGCACATCATGGGTCAAAAAGGGGTTAAGTAAGAAGCGGTCAGGGGGCCCGGCGCTGCCGGATCCCTTGACTGCCGACTATAAGACGCAGGGACTTTTTTAATATTCTTGTTAAAACCTGCATCTTATAGTCCGAAAAATACGGTAGTTATCACTTTTGCCTTGAGACAATGCTCCATCATGCCGAAAAAGCATTGTTCATCACCAAATTGCTCCTGGATCGTTGGGAGAAGTTGCTCTTGGAGGATGTTTAGATACCATTCTTTATTCATGGAAGTGTTCTTAGGCAAAATTATGAGTGAGCCCACTCCTTTGGAGGAAAAGCAACCCCACCCATGAATTGTCTAAGGATGCTTTACTGTTGGCATGACACAGGACTCACGGTAGCGCTCACCTTTTCTTCTCCAGACAATCATTCTTCCAGATGTCCCAAACAGTCTGAAGGGGGCTTCATCAGAGAAAATATCTTTACCCCAGTCTTCTGCAGTCCAATCCCTGTACTTCCTGCAGAATGTCCGTCTGTCCTTGATGGTTTTCTTGGAGAGAAGTGGCGTCTTTGCTGCCCTTCTTGACACCAGGCCAGCCTCCAAAAGCCTTTGCCTCACTGTGCATGCAGATGCACTGACACCTGCCTGCCATTCCTGAGCGAGCTCTAAACCGGTGTTGAACCGATCCTGGAGCTGAATCCTCTTTAGGAGATGGGCCTGGCACTTGCTGGACTTTCTTGCGTGCCCTGAAGACTTCTTCACAGCAATTGACCCTCTCTCCTTGAAGTTCTTGATGATGCAATAAATGGATGATTTAGGGGCAATCTTACAAGCAGCAATATCCTTGCCTGTAAAGCCCTTTTGATGCAAAGCAATGGTGACCGCATGTGTTTCTCTGGAGGTAACCATGGTTAACAGAAGAAGACAATGATATTACGCACCATCCACCTTTTAAAGCAACCAGTCTGCTCTTATAAATCTATCAGCATGACAGAGTGATATCAGCTGCCTTGTCTTCATTAACACTTTCTCCTGAGCTAACGAGAAGATCACTGAAATTATGTTAGCAGGCCATTTTGTGGCAGGGCTGAAATGCAGTGGAAGTGGGATTTTTGTGATTAAATTTATTTTCATGGCAAGGAATGACTTTGTAGTTGATTGCAATTCATCAGATCACTCTTAATAACAATCTAAAGTTAATGCAAATTGCCACTATAAAAACTGAAGCAGCAAAATTTGTGAAAACCAAAATTTGTTTCAGTCTCAAAACTTTTGGCCAGGACTGTACTCTTGTACAATCTGTAGGTCAGCAAGTAGACTAGGTATATGTAAAATGACTATGTGTGTGATAATCTGTTTTTGGTTTTAATAGCCCTGCTTTTGTATATCTTAGAAATGTGATAGCTATCTCAGTCAAGAGCAATAATTATGTGTTATAAGTTTATAGAACAATACCTTTACAAAAAAAGACAAATAATAATAATCATAGTCCCTGTGTTTATAAAAACTGTAAAAATAAGAAAAATTTTCTTTGATGTGATCATGACAATGTGGCTCTTAGGATCTGATTTCAAGCATTTTTAGCGATAACTGCCCCATATATATTAGTAAAATAATCAACAATAAATGATGCATATATACAATTTTTAGCAATTTCTCTATGATGCACAGAAATATATTATTAACTCTCGTAAAGAATAAACAGAAGTCTTAACGCACAGAATATTATCGCCACTTGCCAATTTCTTATTGATAATCTCGTCATAGAAATGGACCTGGGTGCTTGTTTCTAAACAAATTTAACCTTACAGGCAACTAGCGGAAGACCTGATAAAAGAGTTCTATAGTACCACCTGCTGGCCATATCAGGATATGCACAACATTACAACATTGTGTTTTAAATCAGATCTTTAGAAAATGTATAATTAAATTCCACCCTGGCGTTTTGGGCTACAACTGCTATGGTAACACAACATTTATGTGTTTAAGCCTGGTACATTACATATGTAATAAAGAAGATAATACTCTAGCTATTTTCATACACGCATCATATGTTTACTGATTGGCAAACACAACAGTAAATGTCATATTCCCCCCCAAAAAATGCAAATATCAGTGTTCCCTTCCTATTTAAGCATTTGTTAGTTACACAGATCCCATTTCCATATCACTTCATAATATGGACGTTTTTCACTTAGGAGTCTGGGAAAGCTAATGGTCACACAACTTCCCCAAAAACAAATATAAGTAGTGACATAAGAGGACGACACAAGAAGTTATATTTACTGCTGATTTGAATCCTAGAGGGCAAATGCCCTTTAATTTTAATTTATATATCTTACAACATACTACATGCTGTGCTGCACTCTTCCTTTTTATTTTATACACTATATGTATTGTAAGGCCCTATTCACACCATGTTTGGGCATATAGTTGACAGTATACATCTCAATATAACATAAAGTTATACAGACAAATTAATGCCAAAAGTGTGTCCTTGTGGCAATTCCAGTGTATTCTTATGTGGCAGCAGGGCCTTTTGGCCCCCTCAAGCTCCTGGGCAAAAGGATCCATCTAAGAAACAAAAGGCAACAAAAATTCACAAGTACATGTATGTCGAAAGGAGGGGTCCCCTTCCAACATCCACTTGTCTGTGAATGTAATTACTCGCTGGAGGACGACTGTGATGGAATATCTTATGCCATTGTACAATATAATATGAAAAAGTGGGTTTGTAAAGGTTGCAGAGCTTGCAATCACAAGTAGGCGTTAAGCCTGATGGTTTATAGGCTCCCATTCTACAGTGAAACCTTTCCAAAACTTCCTTCACATGCACTATTTTTCCACGCTTTTAAACACTATAAACAGGGCAACTATTAGCCAATGAACGAGCAATCGTTCATCGGCTGATCGTATCGTTTCTGCAGCAGAAAATATTATCGTTGTCAGCAGCATATCTCCCTGTAAACAGAGAGACGTATTGCCGACATGGTAGAATGTATGGGGACGAGCGATCCTAGTAACGATCGCTCGTCCCCATACATTAGTGATCGTAGCTTATTGTGAAAGGAGCAAACAAGCGCCGATCAACGACATGTCCCATTACGGTCAAAATGGGCCAGTGTAAGGGCTTGTCCCCACGTAACGGATTTGCTGCAGAAAATTTCTGCAGCAATTCTGTTAAAAGTAGCAGACTTTTCGCTGCGGTAAAAATGAGAATGGTGCGTATTTTGATGCGTTTTTCACACTCCTGTGAAAAACGCAGCACTTCATTCCAAAGCAGGAATAGACGAGCTGCGGTCCAAAAAATACGCACCGCAGTTCAATTTCAGGTCGGAATTTTTAAGCATCGTGTGGATGAGATTTGTCAAATCTCATCCACTTTGCGGCTACTCTATTCTGCGTATTTTCCGTCTGCAATTCTGGACGGATAATACGCAGCAATTCCACTACATGTGGACGAGCCCTAAAAGGATATTTACTCATTGGATGCCAATATTCCTCTTAGAAATCAGTGGAACAATTCTATTGATGTAAAGTAAGAAATTAATTACAAATTATTTACTTCGTTCTTTTTAAGAAATATAAATGTTATTTTATTCCCGTTTTACGTTGATTTCTTTTCTATGAAGAGTGCTAGGATTCTGAGCAGTGTCTGAACCAGAGAGTGCGCTCTATATTAGTCATTCTATTTTGTTCTCACTTTGCATAGTAATTGATATGTAGTGTTTGCTCAGGTACATCTTTTGATGTGGTAGTCGCTCAGTAACAAGGGTCAAGTACGTGCAAGGGCAGTGTTGCTAAGCAGCAAGTGACAACAGAGCAGAGCCGCACTGAGAGCTTTAAGATGCTAGTGTAGTGGAGACGAGAACACTGGTTATATATTACGCTCTACAACTCTCCAGTGTGACAATGGCAAGATATTTCCAATACCACAATACCAATTTTCAGTCATTTGTTAGGCTAGACTACCAGCTTAAGCCTGCCAAAGAAAAATATGATGACATTAGAGTCAAAGCACGGCTACAACACACCAATGAAGCCAGAAGGAAAGAGAAAAGTGCCACAGTGTATGCTGGTGAGTTCAGGAAGAAAGAGCTGGATGAAAACTGGCAGTCATTGATGAGACCAAGCTCACCCACCAGGAAGAACAAGCCTCACCCACCTGAGTAAGGAGGGAATGTGTATGTGTCAGTATAAAGTGTGGGATTGTTGTTTTTTTTTATGTATAGTGCTGATGTAGCGCCAAGTTTGGTGCCGCCAACATATTACCAGTCAAGCATGCGCGCTACCGCTCCAATCAGGGGCGTAACTGGGAAAGACTGGGCCCCATTGCAAACTTTTGACTGGGGCCCCCCTCCCCTGGGTGTCACACATCCCCCCCTTGTAGATAGTGCCTTTTTTACAGCCCCCCCTGTAGATAACGCCATACAGCCCCCTCTGTAGATAGCGCCATACAGTCCCCCCGGTAGATAACGCCATACAGCCCCCTCTGTAGATATCTACAAAGGGGGCTGTATGGCGTTATCTACAGGGGGGGCTGTATGGCGCCATCTACAGGGGGGGCTGTATGGCGCCATCTACAGAGGGGGCTGTATGGCGCCATCTACAGAGGGGGCTGTATGGCGCCATCTACAGAGGGGGCTGTATTGCGTTATCTACAGAGGGGGCTGTATGGCGTTATCTACAGAGGGGGCTGTATGGCGCTATCTACAGAGGGGGCTGTATGGCGCTATCTACAGAGGGGGCTGTATGGCGCTATCTACAGAGGGGGCTGTATGGAGCTATCTACAGAGGGGGCTGTATGGCGCTATCTACAGAGGGGGCTGTATGGCGCTATCTACAGAGGGGGCTGTATGGCGCTATCTACAGAGGGGGCTGTATGGCGCTATCTACAGAGGGGGCTGTATGGCGCTATCTACAGTGGGGGCTGTATGGCGTTATCTACAGGGGGGCTGTATGGCGTTATCTACAGGGGGCTGTATGGCGTTATCTACAGGGGGGCTGTATGGCGTTATCTACAGGGGGGCTGTATGGCGTTCCCTACAGGGGGGCTGTATGGCGTTATCTACATGGGGTCTGTATGGCGTTATCTACAGGGGGTCTGTATGGCGTTCCCTACAGGGGGGGGGTCTGTATGGCGTTCCCTACAGGGGGGGGGTCTGTATAGCGTTCCCTACAGGGGGGTCTGTATGGCGTTCCCTACAGGGGGGTCTGTATGGCGTTCCCTACCGGGGGGGTCTGTAGGGAACGCCATACAGCTCCCCCTGTAGGGAACACCATACAGCACCCCCCTGTAGGGAACGCCATACAGCTCCCCCCTGTAGGGAACGCCATACAGCTCCCCCCTGTAGGGAACGCCTTACAGCTCCCCCCTGTAGGGAACGCCATACAGCCCCCCCTGTAGGGAACGCCATACAGCCCCCCCTGTAGGGAACGCCATACAGCCCCCCCCTGTAGGGAACGCCTTACAGTCCCCCCCTGTAGGGAATGGCATACAGCCCCCCCCCCACCCTGTAGGGAATGCCATACAGCCCCCCCCCCACCCTGTAGGGAATGCCATACAGCCCCCCCTTGTAGGGAACGCTATACAGCCCCCCCTGTAGGGAACGCTATACAGCCCCCCCTGTAGGGAACGCCATACAGCATCCCCAACCCCCCCAAAAAATGCGACCTACAGTGTGAAAAGACATGTACCCCCTCTCCACAGGATAGGGGATACATGTGTGATCGCTGGCAGCGATAGGGAGAACGGGGGACCTAAAGTCCCCTGAAGTTCTCCATGACTAACCTCTGACTTCCGGCGTCTGCGCAGCTCAATAAAAATTAAAGGAGCGCTGGTCACGCATGCGCACAAGCGCGACCGGCGCTCCATTCATTACTATGGAGCTGACGACACAGACCCCGGAAGTCCGAGGTTTGTGATGGAGAACTTCAGGGGACTTTCAGTCCCCCGTTCTCCCTATCACTGCCAGCGATCACACATGTATCCCCTATCCTGTGGATAGGGGATACATGTCTTTTGTTTAATGGCAGAGCGGGGAGATACCTCCCTGCTTTGCCGTAGTGTTCAGTGGCGTCGCGCTGTAGCAGCCATAGCGGCTGCTAGCAGAGCCTCCGGCCATGGTGGGGGCCCGTGCCGGCGGGCGACACGGGCCCCCTCATGCCGCGGGCCCCGTAGCAGCCGCTACGGCTGCTATAGCGGTAGTTACGCCACTGGCTCCAATCAAACTATGAGACTGATGGACATTACAGAGCTCGGCTATCTCCGTCAGTCTAATAAAGTTTGAATGGAGTGTCAGTGTGCAGGCTCGAACGCTGCTATATTTAAATTCCTCCTCACTGTGCGAGGTGACTATGGGCCCCTCTATTGGCTATGGCATCTAAGGGTATGTTCACACACTGTTTTCATGCGTATTTTGGGCTGTAAACGCCTACAAACATCTGTCCATTGAATTCAATCGGAAAAATGGCGTTTCGTTCAGACGTTTTTTTGTTTTTTTTTAAAACGGCACGTACAAACACTCCCCGTAAAAAGAAGGAGCATGGTCACTTCTTGAACAATTTTTAGAATAGATGGTATGAAGAGCTTAGTGACATGGCACTGTTATAAGACGCCACCATTGTGACAAGTTGCTTCTGGGCTCTGCTTTAGCGTCATTATTAAAGGGGTTTTCCAGTCGCATAAAATTTATGTCCTATTCTCAGGATAGCCCATCATTATGTGATCGGTCGAGGTCCGACTCCCGGCACCACCGCCAATCAGCTGTTTTGAAGGGGTGCAGCGCTTGTACGAGCGTTGCTTCCCCTACATGTCTAATTGCTCACTGAATCGTCGACACACTTTCAGCGGTGGTTCACAGTATTACCGACTTTTTCCATTGAAGTGAATAGAAGGCTGTAAAACGGAACCACCGCTACAAGTGTGTCGACGATTCACAGTGAGTAAGTAGAAAGGAAGGGGGGAGAAGCACTCGTACGAGCACTGCGGCCCCTTTAAAACAGCTTATCGGCGGGGGTGCCGGGAGTCGGACCCTGACCAATTACATAATGATGGCCTATCCTGAGGAGAGGCTATCAATTTTATGGGACTGGAAAACCACTTTAACAATAACTTAAAGGAACACTTCAGTCAAGAATGAAAAATCAGCCAGCATGTCGCATTGTATTCCTTATATTGTAAAGTCTTTTGTGCTTCTTGTTATTTTACTATTCATTTTCTAGATTGCAGCACAAGTGACTGCTATCTCCATGACTCAAATTTTTTCAGGCCAATAATTGAGTCATCTGCATGTTAATTACCTCTCCTTACATAGATATCAGTGGGCAGGTGCACACAACTAAGGCACTGTTCTGAGGTTTCCGTCAGAACGGGACCCTGAGCAGACACAAACTGACCCCAATGCAGATGTGAACAGTTAAGCCCCTCCCAGGCTGGAAAATGTAAGGCTGGGTTCACACGACCTATTTTCAGACGCGTTTTATGTTTCGAATTACGTCTGAAAAAACGGCTCCAATACGTCGGCAAACATCTGCCCATTACTTTCAATGGGCTTTACGATGTACTGCGCCGACGACCTGTCATTTTACGCGTCGCTGTCAAAAGACGGCGCGTAAAATTACAGCCTCGTCAAAAGAAGTGCAGGACACTTCTTGGGACGTAATTGGAGCCGTTTTTCATTGACTCCAATGAAGAACAGCTCCAAATTACATCCGTAAAAGACGCCCCTCAAAACACGAGTACATGCAAAAACGTCTGAAATTCCCTAATACATCTAAGGCCTCCTGCACACAGGATGGAACTACTTCACCTCTTGGAATGCACTCTTCACATACCAATTTTGCTCCAAAAAAAAGCGTGAGTCCGCTGCGAAAAAGTCACGACATGTCCGTTCCTTGGGCGTATTTCGCGCATCACGCACCCATTGAAGTCGATGGGTGCGTGAAAATCACGCATGCCACACGGAAGCACTTCAGTGGGACGAGCGTGATTCGCGCAACAGCTGTCAAACTATGAATGAAAACAGAAAAGCACCACGTGCTTTTCTGTTTACAAACATCCAGCGCAGCCGCGCTGTTAAGTGCCTTTTGTGCACGCAAAACGCACACGCTCGTGTGAATCCGGCTTAAAACAAATAACAAATTTGGTGCACACCATTTACATCACGACTTGAACCATTTCACTTTGATCTTATTTTCCACTGGCAAGAGCCAAATGAGTATAAAGAGCCAAAAGAGAATGTGTGAGTATACTGTTGAATATGAAATTGCCATGTCTGGATGAGACTAGAAAACAGCACTATATAAACCAGCAGCTATTCATTTGTCTAAATGGATTGAAAAAAAAAAAAGGGCTGTTTCTAGTATTCAAGTAAATGACTACAGTTGTTAAGTGAACGCAAAGGCATACTCACCGGGTAGAAACCTAAATTAATACAATCATATCTGCATGCAATTACACCAGGCTTAGACTCTGTTCACATCTGCATTGTGGTTTGCGTTTTTGTAACAAAAACCCTGTCGCAGTATTGGATCTGTCGTACGATTAATACCATCGACGCCTGACAGACTCCTTTGACTTATAAGGCTGGATTCACACGAGCATGTTCGGTCCGTAAAGGACGGAACGTATTTCGGCCGCAAGTCCCGGACCGAACACACTGCAGGGAGCCGGGCCCCTAGCATCATAGTTATGTACGACACTAGGAGTTCCTGCCTCGCCGTGGAACTACTGTCCCGTGCTGAAAACATGATTACAGTACGGGACAGTTGTCCCGCAGCAAGGCAGACTCCTAGCGTCGTACATAACTATGATGCTGGGAGACCGGCTCCCTGCAGTGTGTTTGGTCCGGGACTTGCGGCCGAAATACATTCCTTCCTTTACGGACCGACCATGTTCGTGTGAATCCAGCCTAAGGGTATGTTCACACGCTGAGTAAAAAACGTCTGAAAATATGGAGCAGTTTTCAAGGGAAAACAGCTCCTGATTTTCAGCCGTTTTTTTAACAACTCGCGTTTTTCGCGACCGTTTTTGGAGCTGTTTTTCAATGGAGTCAATGAAAAACGCCTCCAAAAATGTCCCAAGAAGTGTCCTGCACTTCTTTTGACGAGCCATCATTTTATGCGCCGTATTTTGACAGCGACGCGTAAAATAAAGGCTTGTGGGAAGAGAACATCGTAATTCCCATTAAAAGCAATGTTCAGATGTTTGTAGGCGAATTAGGGGCATTTTTTCAGGTGTAATTCGAGGCGTAAAATGCCGAAATTAGGTCTGAAACCACTGCGTGTGAACATACCCTAAGGGTATGTGCAAACGACCTCTATTCAGACGTAATGGAGGTGTTTTACGCCTCGAATTACGCCTGAAAAGACGGCTCCAATACGTCGGCAAACATCTGCCCATTGCTTGCAATGGGTCTAACGATGCTCTGTGCAGACGAGCTGTAATTTTACGCGTCGCTGTCAAAAGACGGCGCGTAAAATTACGGACGTGTCAAAGAAGTGCAGGACACTTCTTGGGACGTAATTGGAGCCGTTTTTCATTGACTCCAATGAAAACCAGCTCCAATTACGTCCGTACAATACGCCGCGAAAAATGCTTGCACTTGTAAAAACGTCTGAAATTCAGGAGCTGTTTTCTCCTGAAAACAGCTCCGTAATTTCAGACGTATTTGGCGTTGTCGTGTGCACATACCCTAATAGTGTCCGTCAGTTTCTGTCAAGGTTTTCCGTCATTTTGATGAGAAGTATAGCACACGCAGCTCTATTCTTCCTATCAGATCTGATAGAATTTGTGACAGAGGAGCCTCCAACAGCAATGTGAATATAGCCTGGCAACAATTTGACAACTCTCACAAGAGTCAGGAGGTTTGGCAAAGCTAATAATACAAGACTTCATAGACTTTTGTTAAAGTGTCCTGCCCTCTCTTTGCCAGCCTTTCAATGGTTCATTAATAATAAACTTATCGGCAACAGCTGTCTAGTTTTGTACTTAGTCCTGCCATGAAGTTTGTTGTTAGCAGTATTAATAGTAGAATAGAACGTATTAATCCGATATAGATATGTTTTTTTTGCCTTTTTAGGATATTCTTGGTTACTACACTACATAACACCACAGGGTATTACAACTGTAAGAACAAAATTTCTTCAGAAGAAAAAGGTATTTATACACATGATAAACGCACAGACACATCACGTATCACACCAATTTTTTTCTCTACGCACGCTTTGGAAACCCCAGCCCCCCCCCCCCCCCCCCGAAAAAATATTAGGTTAATAATAAGCAAAAAATATATAAAATTAAGTATGAGTAGTTGCCTATAGACTAAACGTATGATAATAGTGTAACTTTTCGGCACACGTTCATAAGGATTATGTCATGAATACATTTTAAGCATAGAGGGTAACGAAGAGCTTTAAAGAAAACCTTTTACCTCCCAATACATGTGCAGCTGAGTGCAGCATGTAATGGGGAGGGCTGCACAAACCCTGGGGCACTTTACATTTTTTTTTTCTACCTCCCTCCGTTATTTAGATATTGGTGCCGTTATATTTGGCACACGATATTTAAATAACTCCCTGAACAGTCAACAGGGCGTGTACTGTCAAGGGGGCGTGTTACTATGGCTGTGACACTGTCCAATCAGATATGGACAGTGCCACAGAATGAGAGTGTGCGATTGCAGTCTTTTCATCCGAACAGGCAAGGGGGCGCGTCAGTGCTATGGACAGAGCTGTGGAGAGGAGATCTTGCGAGAGATCAGTCTTGTATTGTCTGCCGAACTGGCAAGGGGGCGTGTCTCTGCTACGGACAGTGTAAGCGCTCCCCAGCTTTTACACTTTCCGTAGCAGTGACACGCCCCCTTGCCAGTTCGTCAGACAAAGTACAAGACTGATCTCCCACAAGAGCTGAAGAGATGAGGGGGCACTCTCCTCTCCACAGCTCTGTCCGTAGCAGTGACACGCCCCCTTGCCTGTTTCGGATGAAAAGACTGCAATCACACACTCTCTCATCTGATTGGACAGTGTCACAGCCATAGTAACACGCCACCTTGCCAGTACACGCCCCATTGACTGTTCAGGGGGTTATTTAAATATCGTGCGCCAAATATAACGGCACTGATATCTAAATAACGGTGAGAGGTAGAAAAAAAATGTAAAGTGCCCCAGGGTTTGTGCAGCCCTGCTTATTACATGCTGCACTCAGCTGCACATGTATGGGGAGGTGAAAGGTTCTCTTTAAGCCAATAATAATCAATGAAGCGACTGATACAAATCCTTTTTTTCCGTGTTTTCTTCTGTTAAAGTTAAAGGGGTGGTCCAAGATTAGAGAAACACGACTGCTTTATTAAAAAAAAAATGCTGCAATATCACAACCAATTTCAGAACAAAGCCGCCATGTTTTTCGATTTCTGGATAAACCCTTTACTAAATCCTTAAAACAAAAAAAAAAAAGACATACAGTGAAACCTCTGAGACGACCACAAACATTGGTTTACTAGGGGGGTGGTCTTCTCGAAGAACAGGACCAGTATACATTACATATAGTAAAACATGAAATCTGGTCTGGATAAGGGGGTGGTCTTCTCGAAGAGGTGGTCTTTTGGAGAGGTTTCACTGTACGTATATCTATTTTCTGTTGTGACTTCTCTGAAATGATAGTACATAAAAAAAGAATATTTTCCATTTGGCTATAGCCCAGTGATGGACCAAAGCATTACCTGTCTGAGGATAGAATCGATCTATACTACAGTATATGGCCAAAAGTATGTGGACAACCCTTCTAATTATTGAGTTCAGGTGTTTTATTTATCCCCATTGCAAACAAGTGCATAAAATCATGCACACAGCCATGCAATCCCCATAGACATTGGTAAATGCTAATACTGAAAAGCTTAGTGACTACAAAATTTCAAACTGCCTCTGGAAGTGATATCAGCACAAGAACCGTGTGTCAGGAGCTTCATAGCTTCATGATATGGGTTTCCATGGTCGAGCAGCTGCACACAAGCCTAAGACCACCATGAGCAATGCCGAGCATCAGTTGGAGTGGAGTAAAGCACGCTGTCACTAGACTCTGGAGCAGTGGAGACATGTTCTCTGGAGAGATAAATCACATTTCACTATCTGACAGTCTAATGGACGAATCTGGGATTTCTTTTAGCATCAGTATCTGACTTTATACATGCTATGTTGTCTGAATGGGCACAAATTCCCACATAAACATTCTAAACTCTCGAAAGCCGAAAGCCTTTCCAGAAGAGTGGAGGCTGTTCTAGCTAATAAACGGGGCCCAATTCCATATAGTGTATTCACATTTTCACTCCAATAGCCACTGATCAGCTGGTCACACTTTTTGATCTGAACCAACATCAATGCAAAATCCTGGCTTCCTTTGTTGTGAAGGTTATAGATGCTAGGAAATATGTTAGTTCATGGTATCAGACAATGAATATACCATTGCCCACTAAGTACTGCAAGCTAAATATATGAGGGATCAACTGGTACCCCATATTGTATATACTAGTTACCATCTGGCTGTCATTAGAAAGATTAGGGACAATATGGTAAAGGTTCTGGTTTCACTTGGTATTTTTCATACAACTTATGATATCTATTATTTAATAGTTAACCAAACTAATAAGGGGCATGGAGGACCTTAGTTATGAGAAAATATTAATATAATTCAACCTATTAAAGGGGTTTTCCGAACCGAATTTCAAATTTTTAAAAAGGTCTGGGTGCACTAAATATCTTCCAATAACCCCTCCCCACCCAAATACCTTCTTCATGTTTCTGATGTTTTCCTCACAAATCCTCTTCTCACAAATTTTTCCGTTTGTTTACATCCAGGAGTTGCGGTCCAGGTTAGTTTCTGGTCCCACCTTCACTACATTTGCCACAATGCATAGAGCTGGTATTTCAGCCAGCTCCAGAGCCGCTTAGCACAACTTCTCTGTTCTCAGAAAGACCGCACATTGGTTCTCCGTTGGGAATGGCGCAGGCGCAGTGTAGTCAGCAGGGCTTGTGTGAAGAAAGAATACTCACGCAGGTGAGGGAGGCAATGGACTGAGCATGCGTGGAGGAAACAGTTAGTTAGAACCACCCATGCTCTATGAATTATTGAGCCTATCCGGCCCCCACCCTTGTACATGACGTCAGTAATGACGCTCCGTACATCAAGCAGGCCGGAAGGAAGTGTGAACAGTGAGCGGACAGGAATTCACCGGAAGAGTGAAATTCAGATGGGGTTGGTGTCGCGTGACCCGCGATGCGATCGGGAAAACCGTACAGATTCTTCAGCATGAGTAATTTGAAAAGTCACTTGTGTTGCCAGCAGTAGGTAATTTACCATTACACGTCAGATTCTGGAAAACCCCTTTAAGGCCGGATTCACACAAGCGTGTTCGGTCCGTGATCTACGGACCGTATGTCTGCAGTATTTCCCGGACCAAACACACTTTAGGGGGCCGGGCTCCTGGCGTCATAGTTATCTATTACGCTAGGAGTCCCTCCCTCGCTGCAGGAAAACTGTCCCGTACTGAAAACAATTACAAGCAAACAGCGACAAGCTACTGTGGGGACTGTGAATCGGTGGAATAGCCGACCTAAGGAGCTGGTCACTGCAGGAACAGTAGATGGCTTTAAAAAAGGCAAAGATAATTTTCTAGAATGAAAAAATATCAGCTCCTATGTCAATGTGTAGAATTCTTTTTTGGCAGGTGGGCTCGCACAATTTGATCAAACTGAGCGTCAAGAGCCTCACATTTCTAAACATAACTATAGAAGTAATGCAATTAAAATAACATAAATGCATAATAAACAGAGTGTGTGTGTATATATACATATATATATATATATACATATATATATATATACATATATATATATATATATATACATA
Organism: Rhinoderma darwinii; assembly: GCF_050947455.1. Taxonomy (NCBI): domain Eukaryota; kingdom Metazoa; phylum Chordata; class Amphibia; order Anura; family Rhinodermatidae; genus Rhinoderma; species Rhinoderma darwinii. Next base: position 132,269,856 of record NC_134687.1, on the reverse strand, counting down.
TATATATATCTTAGCGGTGTGCATCTGCATTCTCTTGTTACTGGTAATACATAAATCACAGCAGATTAGCACCTGCATATCCATTTGATGTTTCAGGAGGAGCCGATTAACTCTCTTTATTTGAATGTTAATCCAGTCTGATCGCCGCTTGAGATCAGGAGCAAAATCTTTCCTTTTTAGGGAATTTTTATATTTATTTACATTTTTTTTTTTTTAAACTTCCTCTGGATCAATAGGGGTAAAACAAAGTTTTATAGTTTCTCCCATCCCTTGGTTGAACTTGATGGACATATGTCTTTTTTCAACCATTGTTACTATGGAATATGATGATAGCCCAAGCAATGTACACTTGAGAGAACACCTCTTACAAGCATTATGGTGCACCATGATTTAATCTTGCCATACAGGTAAGATAAAAATCAGACTAACCTGATGATTTTAGCAGGATCAGCTGGTATTCTCATGTGTATGGGGGCCTGGAAACTATTGGATTTCAACAGGCCTGATCCTTGTTCCCGCAGGAGATAAGCCACTGCCAGAGGTGTATGGCAGTGGCTTATTCCCTTTTCTACATTAAAATAAACATGCATGTTTGTGGAGTCCGGAGAAATAGCAGTCGGATGAACAAGCGTCTATCTAATGTGTATGGCCAGCTTTAGTTGTAAGTGTACCAATTATAATATTAACAAAAAAAATAAAAAATCAACAACTTTGGTTTCTTGCAGGTAAAGGAAATACGAATGTTTCTTCTTTTCCCAGTGGACCCAAAAAAGGCCAGTGTGGGGACAAGAGCCAGGTACAGTATGACAGATACTGCCTTCTATAGATCAGACTTTTGTTATTTACATCCAAAATAGGGTAATAATATTTCTTCAAATAAATTATTCAGTTACTCTCAACATAGTTCTTAATCCTACAAATTCCTTGTGCTTTAAAACCGGAGGGAACATGACGCAAGAAACATTACAGAGTCCTTTGGTTTTCATAGGTACACATATTCAATGATGTGAACTTCAATATGGCAGCTCAGGCTTGGCTGCAACTTGCTAATGCTGAAGGTAAGATGAATACTAGCGCATTGTGTATTAAATAATGTGAATATTACATCTTTTTGGCCTGCTTAACCCCTTCCCGACATTTGTCGTATGGTTACGTCATGGAAAGCTAGTGCTTACCGCATTTTGCCGTATCCATATGACAAATAGATGACATGGGCTCAGAAGCTGAGTCCGTGTCATCATCCCCGGATATCAGCTGTATGTTACAGCTGACACCCTGCTGTAATGGCGGGGACTGACGTTTGCTCAGATCCCCGCCATTAACCCCTTAAATGCAGCGACCGAAAGCGATCGCTGCATTTAAGAGGTTTGCAGCTCATCGGCACCCCAGCAATGAAATTGCCGGGGTGCTGGTGGCTGTAAAGGCAACTGGAGGCCTAACACTAGCATCCTGGTATGCCTAGTATGGAAGCCTTTCAGGCCCTGCCCAGAGGTGGGGCCTTAAAGTCTTCCGTAGCCGCTGGCAAGATGGCGCCGGGTCAGGAGCTGAGCCGGCATCATCAGCGGTGGATTTCAGCAGTATGTTACAGCTGACATCCACCTTTATCGGCAGGAACCGGAGATAGCTCCGATTCCTGCCATTAACCCCTTTCAATTGTTGCATCTTAAGAGGTTGGTATCAGATTGGCAGCCCTGCCATGCAATCGCAGGGCTGCCGACTGCTGCTATGGCAACAGGAGGCCTAACAATGGCCTCCTGCTATGTCATTACGGAAGCCGATAAGGCCCTAACCAGAGGCGAAGCCTAATCGGCTTGCTGTCATTGAACGACTGACAGATCTAATACATTGCACTACATAGGTAGTACAATGTATTAGAAAACAAAAAATCTGACAGTTGGACCTTCAAGTCCACATAGTGGGACTAAAGAAAAGTGGAAAAAAAAAGTGAAGAAAAAGTGAAAAAAAAAAGTAAAACAAAAGTTGTAAAATAAAGTTTCAAGTAATAAAATTAAACACAATCGCCCTTTTTCGCTTATCAAGTTCTTTATTATTGAAAAAAATAAATAAACCATACATATTTGGTATCACCGCGACCGTAAGGGCCTGAACTATAAAAATATTATGTAATTTATTCCATGCGGTAAACGGCGTAAGAAAAAAAACTATGTCAGAATTTCTGTTTTGGGTCACTTTTCCCTACAAAAATTGATTAAAAAGTCGCATGTATCCAAAAATGGTACCTATAAAAACTATAGCTAGTCTCGCAAAAAAACAAGCCCTAATACAGCTCCATCAACGAAAAAAACGTTACAACATAGCGACAGAAAAATACATTATTTTTACAAAAGTAATTTTATTGTGCAAAAAGTTGTAAAACATAAAAAAAGTGCTATAAATTTGGTATCGCCGGAATCGTACTGACCAGCAGAAAAAAATGAACATGTCATTTATAACGCATGGTGAACGCTGTATAAAAAAACTAAAGAACTATTCACTCTGCCTCCCAAAAATTGGATAAAAAGTGATCAAAAAGTCGCATGTACCCCAAAATGGTACCAATAATAACTACAGCTCATCATGCAAAAAAACAGCCCTCATACCACTACATCTATGAAAAAATAAAATTAGTTAAGGCTCCAATAAGTCCGGAAATAAAATGTATGCAGTTGTGCAGGCCCGATGGGATCATTTCTTCTGTTTAAAGAGGCATTTTATCAAAGCCCTAAAATTAGGGAACCAGGAAGGGTAGGGCCCATACATATCTGCTGGAAGCGAGGGTGCCCGTATTATACCAGGACAACACTTGCAAAATACCCCAAACCGCAAAGGTGCAGAGTGTGGACCAAAAGGGGGATAAGAAAGTACACCATTTATCAGAGCGACACTGGCCTGTGCAGAAAGGATTGCTTCACAGCGTAACAAATATCTATGGATTATTTTATTGTTTTTTTACCCCATTATTATACCACCTGACTATGCCCCGGATGTACTCCGCACAGATTACATATACTCCCACATTATAAACTGAAATGCCAGTAAAACTCCAAACAAAACTACTACAAGGCAAAATCCATGCTCCAAAAGCCATATGGCGCTCCCTCCCATCTGAGCCCTACAGTGTGCCCAAACAGCAGTTTACTTCCACATATATGGCATCGCCATACCCGGGAGAACCCTTTTAACAATTTTTGGGGTGTGTGACCACAGTGGCACAAGCTGGGCATGACATATTTGCCACTGAAATGGCATATCTAGGGAAAAATATAAATGTTTAAACTTTGCACGATCCACAGCGCAATCATTTATGGAAAAGACCTGTGGGGTGAAAATGCTCACTACACCCCTTAATAAATGCCTTGAGGGGTGAAGTTTCCAAAATGGGGTTACTTCTGAGGAGTTTCTTTTATTATTTCACATCAGAGCCTCTGCAATTGTGAACGAATACTTTGAAAATCGCCAAATTAGGCCTCAACTTCGCATGGTACTCTTTCACTCCTGAGCCCTGTCGTATGTCCAGGCAAAAGATTAGGGCCATATGTAGGGTGACTTTAAAACCGGGAAACACACCATAATTAGAGAGCTGTCTTATTATGGTGGCACAAGCTGGGCACCACATATTGGCATATCTATGGAAAAAAATCCCATTTTCACTCTGCAACATTGGCGTCATTTACTTTCCTATTCTTCTCCATCCAGCCCAGACCACAAAGACGACTTCTACCTACGACTTCAGTTTGCTGTCCAGACATCTTTTGCCCTCTATAGCAACACAAATTCAGACCCCAGACGGACCAATAAATTAGTTCAGACCTCAGACTAGGCCCCTTAATTCACACCCCTTAAAATAATTCAGACCTCAGACCAGACCCATAAATAAATTCAGACACCAAACCCCTAAATTATTTCAGACCAGACCCCTAAATTAATTCAGACTGCAGACAGACCAATAAATAAGTTCAGACCTAAGACTAGACCCCTTAATTAATTCACACCCCTTAAAATAATTCAGACCTCAGATCAGATCCCTAAATAAATTCAGACCTCAGACCAGACCCATAAATTCAGACACCAAACCCCTAAATTATTTCAGACCAGAACCCTAAATGAATTCAGACCACAGACCACACCCCTAAATAAATTTAAACCTCAGGCGAAACCCGTAAAATAATTAGGACACCAGACCGTCATTAATTCAGACGCCAGACCAGACCCCCGAAATCCACCTGTTTCCTATCAAATCCGTTCCTATGCCAAACCTTTCAAATGATTTATAGCGGTTACGTTCCTCTCCTTTCCATTCCTATCCTGTCCGTTTCTATCCTATCTAGTCCTATTCTATCCTTTACTATCTGTCCCAATCCTAACTGTCCCTATCCCTTTCTGTCCAACCTGTTTCTATCCATGCCTATTTTATCTATTCCTATTCTACTCTTTCTATCCATTTTCCATCCTATCAGAGCATCCTAAACATTCCTAAAATGGAAGAGGAGAAACTAAGGACCTCATATCCACAATATTAATCAGTAAACATGAACATGAGGTTCTTTGTTAACATTTTGATCAAATTGTATAAGCCCACTTGCCACTTCACGGCGACCTCCTTTAAGTGGGTCCCTACTCTATTGGTTGCAGCACTGCATGGCGGCGCCCCCACCACAATACCGCACCAGCAGTAGGAGCAACCCAGAGGTCCAGTAGCACTCGTGCTCCAAGCCAACCTTGGCTCTTGGCCACATCTCTCTACAAGTGCAGCACCATAGCAACAGACTCCACCACACAGCAACACAACAAGTGAAATGATGGAATGAACTCACCTTGAGATGTGCCCCCAGTGGCCAACCGAGAGCACAAGAGCAGAAACACTTAAGAGGTAATTCTTAAATTAAAATCAGCTGGGTCAAAAGCGTGAGTGCTGGTACCAGAAATTGCAAAAAAGGGAAAGGCTGTATGATATTACTGAAATTGAAGAGGAGAAACTAAGGACCGCACATATACAATATTAATCAGTAAACATGAACATGGGGTTTTAGGAATGACCTCATAAGTGTTTCTGCTCTTGTGCTCTTAGTGGGCCACTGGGGGCGCATCTAGAGTGCATGCCATCTTTTCACTTGTTGTGTTGCCGTCTGATGGTGTCTGCTGCTGTACTTGTGGGGGACGTGGCCCAGAGCCAATGTTGGCTTGGCCTGGCAGCAGCGGTGCTTCTGGGTTGCTCCCTCTGTGGGTGCGGTATTGTGGTGGCGGCGCCACAATGCGGTGCGACAACCAATAGAGTAGGGACCCACTTAAAGGAGGTCGCTGTGAAGTGGCAAGTGGGTTTATACAATTTGATCAAAATGTTAACAAAGAACCTCATGTTCATTGATTAATATTGTGGATGTGCGGTCCTTAGTTTCTCCTTCTATTTCAGTAATACTATACATTCCTATCCTATTTGTTTCTAGCCAAGTCATACTGTGTTCCTAATCAATCCATTCCTATACTACCCATTGTTCCTATCCATTTCAACATCTCTTTTTATCCTATGTTTCTATCCAAATCTATTCCGTTTCCATTTCTATCTGTTTCTATCCTATCCATTCCTTTACTATTTGTTCCTATACTATCCCTTCCCAATGGTTTTAACCTATCTGTTCCATTTCTATTTGTTCTGTTCTTATTCTATAACTTCCTATTCTACCTATCTGTTCTTATCTTATCTATTCCCATCTCATCTATTCCTATACTATCCATTTTGTTCCTATTTGCTCCTATCTGTTCTCTTTTATTACTATCCTTTCGTACATCATTCTCTCATATTTGTTTTTATCCTTTCCATCCCTTCCTATGCTATTTTATCAATTTTATTGTTCTGTTCCTATGCTTTATGTTCCTATCCATTTCAATTCTATCTTGTCTGTTCCTATCCTGTCCTAAACTATCCTACTTATTTCCTGTCGTATCAGTTTCTACCGTATCATATCCCATCTGTTCCTTTTCTATCGTGTCCGTTTCTATCCTGTTATCTTATCCTAACCACTTCTATTCGATCTGTTCCTATGCTATCATATCATATTTGTTCTTATCTAATCCTATCTGTTCCGATTCATTCCTTTCCTAATCTATTTTGTCCTTTCTAATACCGTTTATTTTATTCTATCTGTTCTTACACTATCTATTTCTATACTTTCCTATCCGTTCCCATTTTATACTAAATTAGGCTATCCCTCCTTACTTATCCTATAACCTCCTATCCATTCCTTTCTTATATGATCTTCTCCTATCCATTCATTCCTATCTGATCTCTTCCTATCCCATTCGCTCTGACCCTGTTACTGTCCTATCCGTGCCTATCCAATCCTATTGTTTCCTATGCTATGTGTTCCTATTCTATGATATTCATTCTATTCTATCCAATCTTATCTTTATGTAATATTATTACTATTATTAATTATATTCTGTCCATTCCTACCCTATACATTTCTGTCCTCCTGTCTGTGCCTATTCTATCCTCTATTCCTATTCCATTTTTTTTTAATCATATCCTGTTTTCATGTTCTGTTCTTACCATCTGTTCCTATCTGTTGCCATCCTATGCTGTTTTTTCCCCCTATCCTTTCTATTCTAATCCATTCTTTATGTATTTACTAAACTGACCTTTGTTCCTATGATAACTACAGACTATTTTGCTGTAATGAAAATGATAAAGTTTGTAAGTGACCAACAAGGCATGAAGAAGGATACAAGTGCAAAAAAAAATACACATTACCAGGTAAGTGTTTTGACTTGATTTTTTACCTTTTAAACAATTTGGTAAACCAGATAGAAATGTTAAATGTTCTTTCAGATTTGGCTTCCAAATTATAAATGTAATTATAACAATCTAATAGTTCACTATCACAAGCGATGCATTACAGAGCAGTAAGCAGGCCACCATCCATGGGGTGAGACTTCACCAGAGGAGGTGCTCTTCTCTGACTGTACCAGTGACAAGAAGCATAGCTAGGGATTACAGGTGGTCTGGCAGGGCATGATTCCCAGGTACAAAAAGGAAGGGGGCGGCAAAGGTGTTCTAACACCACTCTGCTTGGTCAGGGTATTATACTGACCAGACTAGGGCAGCGAACTGAATCTGTGCCCTAGGTGAAGGAAGGTATATATAGTGCATTCGGAATGTCTTCAGACCCTTACACTTTTTGTTATGTTGAGGCCTTGTGCTAAAATAAAATAAAGTTTTTCTACATTATTCTGCACTCAATACCCCATAATGACAAAGTGAAAACAGAATTTTAGAAATTTTTGCAAATTTATTAACAATGAAAACTCAAATTTCGCATGGACATAAGTATTCAGACTCTGCTATGACACTTAAAATTTAGCTCTGGGGCCTCTCATTTCTCTAGATCATCTTTGAAATGTTTGTAGACCTTGATTGGAGTCCACCTCTGGTAAATTAATTTGATTGGACAGTATTTGAAAAGACACACCCTTGTCTATATTAGCGATGTCACGATACCAGAAATTGGACTTCGATACCGATACTTCGTTTAGTATTGCGATTTCGATACCAATTCGATACTTTGCCAACAGTAATAAAAAAAAACTTCTTCCATTTTCTGATGTGAGGCGCGTGGTGTGATGATGAATTTAACCTCCACGTGCCTCACATTAATGGTGATTAACCCCATCATGTTTCTCAGTCATAATGGATTAATGTGTAAGGTACATGATAGGGTTAATTACTATTAATGTGAGGCACATGGAGGTTAAATTCATCACACCTTGTGCCCCACAATAAGTGATAGAAAACAGGTTTTATTTTATTTTTTTACAGCGTACACATCATAAATGATGCAAAAAAATTGTTGTGCAGGTTATTACGGCCGCGCCAATACTGAATGTGTGTATATTTTATGTGTTGAGACTTATTTTAATGTTTATTTTAAAAAAAAGTGTATGTGTATTTTTTTTAAATTAACATTACTTTATGTTTTTACTTTATTTTTTAAACTTTAATGTACTGGCATATATCTATATTACAGTACATAAGCCTGTGTACGGATAGTATACAGGCAGTTGTTAGAAAATACCTAATTATGCCCTAACAACAGGAAATATGGTAGGACAGCCCTGGGGTCCTTCAATGGACCCTGTGCTGTCTGCCCATATATGGTATATCCCTCAATCGCATCACAAGAATTCCCTGTGACGCGATCCAAGGGGCATCCCCCCTTCTCATTTTCCCCTGAATGCTGCAGTCCGCTGTGATCGCAGCATTCACGGGAATAGCGGCGGAGATGAGAGGTTTCTCTCATCTCCGCCGTTATAGAGCGGGGCTGCTGCTGTGTAATACAGTCATTGCCCCACTCCTGACAGGAAGTGCGTGCGCAGTCAGCATGAGATGCGGCCGGCGCTGCACTAATGAGCGGCGGTTCAGGTACTGAAGACAGAACATGGGGGTGTTTTGTAGTGCGCCCGCCATGTTGTCTTCAGTGCTAAGTATCGAAATACATGAAATAGTGGTATCGAACCGTTTGGGGATGCAGAGTATCGAAACAGTATCGAAGTTTCGATGCATCGTGCATCCCTAGTCTATATAAGGTCTCACAGCTGACAATGCATTTTAGAGCAAAAACCAAGTCATGAGGAGGAAAGAACTGCATGCAGTGCGCAGAGACAGGATTGTGTGGAGGCACAGATCTTGAGAAGGGTACAAAACAGAATGGCCTCCATAATTCTTAAAGAGGCTCTGTCACCAGATTTTGCAACCCCTATCTGCTATTGCAGCAGATAGGCGCTGCAATGTAGATTACAGTAACGTTTTTATTTTTAAAAAACGAGCATTTTTGGACAAGTTATGACCATTTTTGTATTTATGCAAATGAGGCTTGCAAAAGTACAACTGGGCGTGTTTACAGTAAAAGTACAACTGGGCGTGTATTATGTGCGTACATCGGGGCGTTTTTACTTCTTTTACTAGCTGGGCGTTCTGACGAGAAGTATCATCCACTTCTCTTCAGAACGCCCAGCTTCTGGCAGTGCAGACACACAGCGTGTTCTCGAGAGATCACGCTGTGATGTCACTCACTTCCTGCCCCAGGTCCTGCATCGTGTCGGCCACATCGGCACCAGAGGCTACAGTTGATTCTGCAGCAGCATCAGCGTTTGCAGGTAAGTAGCTACATCGACTTACCTGCAAACGCCGATGCTGCTGCAGAATCAACTGTAGCCTCTGGTGCCGATGTGTCCTTGCTCGTCCGACACGATGCAGGACCTGTGAGTGACGTCACAGCGTGATCTCTCGAGAACACGCTGTGTCTGTGCACTGCCAGAAGCTGGGCGTTCTGAAGAGAAGTGGATGATACTTCTCGTCAGAACGCCCAACTAGTAAAAGAAGTAAAAACGCCCCGATGTACGCACATAATACACGCCCAGTTGGACTTTTACTTTAAACACGCCCAGTTGGACTTTTGCAAGCCTCATTTGCATAAATACAAAAATGGTCATAACTTGGCCAAAAATGCTAGTTTTTTAAAAATAAAAACGTTACTGTAATCTACATTGCAGCGCCTATCTGCTGCAATAGCAGATAGGGGTTGCAAAATCTGGTGACAGAGCCTCTTTAAATGGAAGAAGTTGGAATAACCAGGACTCTTCCTAGAGCTGGCCGCCTCACCAAACTAAGTAATTGGGGAAAGGGGACTTGGTAAGAGAGGTGTCCAAGAACCCAATGGTCTCTCTGGCTGAGCCCCAAAGATCCTATGTGCAGATGGGAGAAACTTCCAGAAGGTCAAGCATCACTGCAGCACTTCACCAATCTGGGCTTTATGGCAGAGTGGCCAGAAAGAAGCCTCTCCTCAGCAAAAGACACATGAAGCCTGACTGGAGTTTGCAAAAAAGCACCTAAATGACTCCCAGACTGTGAGAAACAAGATTCTGTGGTCTGATGAAACCAAGATTGAACTATTTGGCCTTAATTCTAAGTGACATGACTGGTGGTAACCAGGAACTGCTCATCACCTGCCCAATACCATCCCCATAGTGAAGTATGGTGGAGGCAGCATCATGCTGTGGGAGTATTTTTCAGCAGCTGGGACAGGGAGAGTGGTCAGGGTTGAGGGAAAGATGAATGGACCAAAGTACAGAGATATTCTTAATGAAAACCTGATCCAGAGCGCTCTGGACCTCAGATTGGGCCGAAGGTTCACCTTCCAACAATGACCCTAAGCACACAGTTAAGACAACACAGGAGTGGCTTAGGGACAACCATGTGAATGTCCTTGAGTGGCCCAGCCAGAGCCCTGACCTGAACCCAATCGAACATCTCTGGAGAGACATGAAAATAGCTGTCCACTGACGGTCCCATCCAACCTGGCAGAGCTTGAGAGGATCTGCAGATAAGAATGGCAAAAAATCCCCAAATCCAGGTGTTCAAACCTTGTGGCATCATACCCAAGAAGACTGGAGGCTGTTATCGCTGCCAAAGGTGCTTCAACCAAAATACTGAGTAAAGGGTCTGAATACTTATGTCAATGCAATATTTTAGTTTTTCCATTTCAATAAATGAACAAAGATTAATAACATTCTGTTTTCACTTTGTCATTATGGGATATTGAGTGCAGAATGATGGGGAAATACTTGATTTTTTTTTATTTTAGAACAAGGCCTCAACATAACAAAATGTGAAAAAATGTAAAGGGTCTGAAGACATTCTGAACTCATTGTATGCTTGTAGAAGATCCGTGTTAACATTAGTGATGATAATGAAGCTGTCCTGTGCTGTAATGCTGACATCATTGGCATTAATAATGCTGGCACTAGTATGAGTATTGTCAGTAGTGAGCTAGAAGGAAAGGCCAGAGTATTCAAAGGCAGGGGGGGGGGGGGGCTAATTTCACTTAGCCCTGAGGTTGCAGAAAGGCAGCACAGCTCCAATCATTCAGTCTGCAGGAGATAACATTTTGACTTTCCAACAGGTATTGAAACAATACGTGAAACCTGAATGCATTCCTTCAGTCCAACAGTGGTTACTGAATGCTAGGCCAGAAGGTAAATAATATTAAGACAATTATGAATGACATCAAGAACCCCTATGTACAGCTCCTATGATAAATGGAAAGCATACAAAAGCAGCATAAATGTGTGAATATAGAGCTTGAAAACATACTGACACTTGCTACTAACAAATCACTAAGGTTACAGAATTATTTATTTAGAAGAATTTATCTCTGTACGAGATGTGAACTTTTTTAGACCCTTTAAATATGTTGGTTAAAACTGTGATCTTCATTGAGTAAATATAATAGTAGGTATTGTAGCCAATTTATAGTTCTCTAGCGTAATTTGCAAAATGAAGATGATGGAAAGGGCAATATTTTTGTGCCGACCACCCAAAATTGCACAGAAAAATGGTCCTTTAGATGGGTGGTCCTCTCAAAGAAACAAGTACAGAGAACGCAGGTTAAAGTGTGTAACGCATTCAGCAGACATGTACAGCACACAGCATGGTTGTCCCCTCTTATTCTTAGTGTCCAGCATGCCTCCCCACTCATTCGTAGCCCCCAGCATGGATCCCCTCTCATTGATTGTCCCCATCAGGAGTGCCACTCTCATTTCTAATCTCCAGCATGGCTTCCCTCATTCTTATACCCAAGTCAGGCCCTGCTCTCTATATCCCCCTTGCTGCTAACCTTGACACACTGCAGGCTCCTTTGCGCAGCAACCTTGCGGGCTGGTTAGTGCAACATGACGCGTGCTGCACCCCACCCACTGTCACGAAGGGTCTGTGGACCCACTGAGCTGTACCGCCTTGGCGGTAAGGCAGCTGGCCAATAGGGCGCAGGTGAATGTCTATAGTTCGTACAGGGTAACTGTGGCAGCTCAGACAGCAGTAGGGCAGGCTCGGCTAGGACTAGGCAGCAGGTAGACATCAGGCAAGGTGAAGCAGGTCAGACGTGGAATACAGCATGACACGACTTTGGCACAGCACAGTGCTCGACCAGATGGTATGGAATGCAAGGAACAGGAACTGGAACAGGTACAGGAAACACACTAGGAGGCAATCACATAGACAAACTAGGAAACATCAACAACGCTCAGACATAGAAGCAGGGGGCTGGACCCCTCTTATAGTCCAGGGTACTCACGGGTCAAAGTTCATCAAAAGTCCGGTAAGCACTGCCCCTTTAAGAGCGGGCATGAGCATGCACGCGCACCCTACGGGATCTGGCTGAGGTAACTGGAAGCGAGCGCTTGCGTCTCCTGAGGAGGAGGCTGGAGCCAGCGCTTGCCGACTCGTGGCTGCGGCTGTCAGGAGGGGATTGGAGCTGACAGCCCGCAGCCACGGACATTACAGTATCCCCCCTCTTACACCCCCTCTTCTTGGGACCAGAGCGAGAGAGAAACTTCTTCAGAAGAGTAGGAGCATTGAGGTTCTCCTCTGGCTCCCAAGACCTTTCTTCAGGACCAAACCCCCTCCAATCCACCAAATAAAAGGTCTTTCCTCTCATTTTTTTGGTGTCCAGAATCTCCTGAACCTCAAAAGGTGTCTGAAGGGCCGCTGGAGGCAACCACAGGGCTAGGAGTCTTGGTGTAGCGGTTCAGAACCACCGGCTTCAGGTGGGAGACATGGAAGGAGTTGGGGATCTTGAGGGTAGGAGGCAGCCGAAGCTTATAGGCGACAGGGTCGATCTGCTGTGGGATCTCGAAGGGTCCGAGGAACCTGGGAGCAAATTTGCATGATGGCACCCTTAGTCGGATATTCCTGGAAGACAGCCAGACCCTCGTGCCAGGAGGAAATTGAGAAGGTTCCCTTCTCCTTGTGTCAGCCTTCCGTTTCATGCAAGCGACTGCCATTAGGATGGAGGATCAAGTCTGCTGCCAGATCCGTAGGAAGTCTCTAAAAGCGGAGTCAGCCGCTGGAACTTCGGAAGTCTCGGGCACCAGGAGAGGAATTTGTGGATGCTTGCCGTAAACAATGCAGAACGGTGTATTCCTTGTAGACTCGCTGGTGTGATTATTGTAGGAGAAATCAGCCCATGGGAGCAACTGTACCCAGTCATCATGCTGCTTGGAAATGAAGTGGCGTAGGTAGTTCTCCAAGATCTGATTGATCCTCTCGACCTGACCATTGGACTGAGGATGGTAGGCTGATGAAAAGTCCAACTTCACACCGAGGACTCCGCAGAGGGCTCTCCAGAACTTCGAGGTAAACAACCCCCTGATCAGACACAATATGCTGCGGCAAGCCGTGCATTCGAAAGATGTGTTGGATGAACAGCTTGGCCAGCTGAGGAGCAGAAGGAAGACTAGAGGATCGAAGTGGGCCATCTTTGAAAATCGATCCACACCACTCAGACAGCACTGCATCCAGAAGAGAGAGGCAGGTCCGTAATAAAGTACATAGCTATACAAAAAATAGAGCATAGAAGCAGCACTCAAATAGCAAAAAAAGAAATTTATTCACCCAGCACAGCAACGTTTCACTTCCTCCATGGAACCATTTTCGTACAAAGTACATAGCTATATGCTGCCAGGAAGCATTGGGCACAGGCAATGGCTGGAGCAGACCAGCAGGTCTGGAGTGAGCGACCTTGTTGGCTGCACATACAGATCAGGAAGAAACAAAGTCCATAATGTCCTTGGGCAGCGTGGGCCACCAGAAATGATGAGCAATCAGATCCCAGGTCTTACGGACCCCCGCGTGACCTGCCAGTCTAGAGTGTCCCCAGCGGAGGATTCTTCCACGATCATCGAGGCGCACAAAAGTCCTCCCTGGAGGAATGTCCCCAACTTGCAGGGGATTGACAGAGATAATGCAAGATGGATCAATAATATTCTGTGGACTCTCCAAGGTGTCTTCCGTCTCGAAAGACCTGGACAAGGCATCAGCCCTCACATTCTTGTCGGCCGGGCGATAATAGAGCTCAAACAGGAACCTTGTAAAGAACAGTGAGCACCTGGCCTGACGAGGGTTCAGCCATTGGGCCATCTGGAGGTAGGTCAGATTCTTGTGGTCTGTAAAAATTAGGATCGGATGAGCTACGCCCTCTAGTAGATGTCTCCACTCTTCCAGGGCCAATTTGATGGCCAGTAACTCCCGATCCCCAATCGAGTAGTTGCGTTCTGCGAGAGAGAAGAGCTTAGAAAAATATTCACATACTCTTGACTTGCCCTTGGGACCTCTCTGGAACAGGAGTGCACCAGCACCAACAGAGGATGCGTCCACCTCCAACGAGAACTGCAGAGAGACATCCGGATGATGGAGGATAGAGGCTGACATGAAGGCACTCTTCACGCTATTAAATGCGGACTCTGCCTCGGGAGTCCACACCTTGGCGTTCATACCCTTCTTAGTAAGGTTAGAGATGGGAGAAGTCAGTAAGGAGAAGTTTGGATTAAACTGCCTATAAAAATTATCGAAACCCAAAAAGAGCTGTATGGGCCTCAAGCCTTGAGGACGTGGCCATTCCAGAACATACTTTACCTTCTCAGGATCCATCTCGAGACCTTGATTCGAGATGATGTAGCCCAGGAAGGGTAAAGCATCTTTGTAAAACACGCACATCTCCTACTTGGCATACAGACGATTCTCCCTTAACCGTAGCAGAACTTGACGGACATGTCTCTGGTGCGTCATAGGATCTGGAAAAAAAATCAAGACGTCATCAAGGTAGACTACTACACCAACATAGAGAAGGTCACGGAAAATGTCATTCACAAACAACTGGAAGACCGCGGGAGCATTACACAGGCTGAAGGGCACTACTAGATACTCATAGTGTCCATCACGGGTGTTAAATGCAGTCTTCCATTCATCACCCTGGCGAATCTGGACTAGGTTGTAAGCCCCACGCAGGTCTAGTTTAGAGAAAATCTTGGCACCACGTATACAATCAAAACAGTTCAGAGATCAGTGGCAACGGATATTTATTCTTCACCGTGATCTGGATGAGACCTCGGTAGTCAATACAAGGACGAAGAGAGCCATCTTTCTTTTTGACAAAGAAGAACCCGGCTCCTGCCGGGGAGGAAGACTTTCGTATGAAGCGCCTCTCCAAGTTCTCTTTCACATAGGCGGACATGGACATAGTCTCTGGCAAGGAGAGAGGATATACCCTACCATGGAGAAGGAATGCTCCAGGAATCAGTTCGATAGGGCAGTCATACGCCCGATGTGGAGGCAATGTCTCCGCCTCCCTCTTGCTGAAGACGTCCGAAAATGCAGCATAATGACTCGGCAATCCTGCCAATGACCGAGGCAGCGAAGGCTGAGCCGAACGAATCTGCACCAGGCAATGACCTTGACACTCAGGGCCCCATTGGAGAACCTCTCCAGAATTCCAGTCCAGGACTGGGGCATGCAGTCCTAGCTAAGGCAGGCCTAGCAACAATGGGTTAACAGCTTTGGATAGCACATAGAAAGGCAGAAGTTCGGAGTGAAGGGCTCCCACTTGGAGCCTCAGTGGCTTGGTCACAGCTATAACTGGGTCTGGAAGCAACTGTCAATGGGTTCTCCAGAGGGGTGGTGGGTAATTGCAGAAGGTCCACCAGGTCTCTACGGATGAAATTAGCAGCGGATCCAGAGTCCAGATATTCAGAGACCTGATGTGTTCTCTCCCCGGACACTATGGTCACAGGTATGGACAATCTAGACGGAAGTCCAGTCTTACCCACGGTTCTCACTCCAAGCAACCCTAGGTTTTGGGATATTTGGGGACACAGGTGCACGAGATGGTCACCGAGGCCGCAATAAAGAGAGTCCAGACGTGCGTCTGCGTTGCCTCTCCTGGGTGGATAACTTACATTGGTCCATTATTACCGACTCCTTAGGGGGATCGACATCTGAAGACAGCAGGGGTTGCTGCAAAGTAGGAGCCAGACTGGGAAGGACTCCCTCCCGTCTAACCTCTTGGAGGCGTTCTCGGATCCGTATATCAATCCGGGCAAACAGAAGGATGAGGTCATCCAGGGTAGACGGCAGATCCCGAGCGGCAAGTTCGTCCTTAATTCTAGAAGCCAGTCCATGCCAGAATGCAGCCTGCAGAGCCTCATTGTTCCATAACAGTTCTCCTGCCAGGGTGCGGAAGTGGATGGCGTACTCACTCACGGAGGTGTCTCCTTGGCGTATGTTAATCAAAGAGGCCGCTGCAGAGGAGACCCGTCCAGGCTCCTCAAAAACCATGCAAAAAGTCCAGAGGTAGGCTGGGAAGTCACGGGACTCTGGTCCTTGTCTCTCCCAGAAAGGGTTCGCCCATGCAAGAGCCTTGCCAGTAAGGAGAGCGATGATAAAAGCTACCCTGGCGCCATCAGACGAAAATGTCCTAGCATACAGGCTAAAGTGGATCTGGCACTGATTCAGAAATCCATGACAGGTACTTGCTTCTCCATCATAGCGGTCAGGAAGTGGCAAAGAATCATGCGGGTCAACACTGCCAAGAGGTGTAGTAGGAGGAACAGCAGCTTGTGCCTCCTGTTCAACGCCTGGAGGAGTTGGTCCTGTCGAGACCGGAGGTCCAGCATATCCGCTCGCATCACTTGAGACGTCGTCAGTCTTGAATCGACCAGCGAGGTCCATGGCCTGAGCGTACTGTCAAGAAGGGTCTGTGGACCCACTGAGCCGTACCGCCTTGGCGGTTAGGCAGCTGGCCAACAAGGCGCAGGTGAATGTCTATAGTTCGTATAGGGTACCTGTGGCAGCTCAGACAGCAGCAGGGCAGGCGCAGCTAGGACTAGGCAGCAGGTAGACGTCAGGCGAGGTGAAACAGGTCAGACGTGGAATACAGCACGACACGACTTTGGCACAGCACAGTGCTCGACCAGATGGTATGGAATGCAAGGAACAGGAACTGGAAACACACTAGGAGGCCATCACACAGACAAACTAGGAAACATCAACAACGCTCAGGCATAGAAGCAGGGGGCTGGACCCCTCTTATAGTCCAAGGTACTCACGGGTCAAAATTAATCAAAAGTCCAGTCCGCGCGCTGCCCCTTTAAGAGCTGGCATGAGCGTGCGCGCGCACCCTACGGGATCCGGCTGAGGTACGTGGAAGCGAGCGCTGGCGTCTCCTGAGGAGGCTGGGGCCAGCGCTTGCCGACTCGTGGATGCGGCTGTCAGGAGGGGATTGGAGCTGACAGCCCGCAGCCCCGGACATTACACCCTTTCTCTAACAGCCTCCCTCCTCCTTACTTTCCTATGATGCTCCATGGTGACAGAAATGCTCCTGCTTCTGTTCGCTCTTCTGCAATGATGCACAGCACATGTAAGTCCAATTTCTGGTCTATTCAAAGGGGTTCCCATTGAAAAAATTGCTCACAAAAGTGGTTTTTGGTTGGATTAGGGAGTAGACTGCCTATAGAGAAGCAGCTTGTATAGACTATAATGGTGGGGAAAATCGGTTTTACAGAAAAATTTGTTCTAGATGGGGTGGTCTTCGGGGGAAGTTTCACTTTGATCTGCACTTTATTATATATACATAATTTTAAAAAGATGTACAAATGCTACAAAATCAGTGGTGGCTCAGTGCGAGATGACCGAGATACAGCACAAATCTGGTCTTATCTTTAATGTGGTTTTAATATAGAGATGAGTGATGTTACATAAACGCTGCTCATCTCTACATGCAGAAGAGGTCTGTGACAGATTGCTTTAGTAAGAAGTACCTTCTCCTGTGCCAACCACTGACAAACAAAACATAATACACATCTGACATGCTGCAGGCCACCTTTTTGAGAAGGACGAAGGCATTTTATGTCAATCTGCAGGCCGCCTTTTTGAGAAGGACGAAGGCATTTTATGTCAATCATTCATGGACAGGAATATTCCCATTACTCTTCAAAAAGAAGATCGCCCTGTGGTGTAGTGCTTTTATATGGAACTCCTTGGTAACTTCTCATTTTCTTACAATTTACAGTAGGGGTACTTTATCCTTTATATAACCCGTGCTGCTGTTGCAATAGTTCCACTTATATATAATACACAAAATAAAACTTAATTGCAGAAACCAAACCTATGGAGAGATTACTTAGGACTTTGTCCACGGGTCCTCGGATAGGAGACCTAAAAGAAACTTCTGGAACTGACTCACCTGTTTATAGACTCCAAAGATCAGACTATCTTATACACCCGGACTGGAGGACACAGAGTCACACTGTTTAAACGGTATTGCAGTATTTTATCTTTTAGAGAAGTTGTATTTTGAGATTACAATGTTCTGAACAGAAACTACTACTAAGGGCTAATTTGCATTACATATTTGGGGTCCCTATTGCATTCAGAATTGTTAGTGAAAATAGGAATGGCTAACAGCATAGGGAAGAAGGAAAGCTTTAAAAAATATATATTTCCTTCCTGTCTGCTGGGATCCATTCCAGAAAAATAACACTCAGGGACATATGTAAACTAAACCAAATATATACTTATATGTATCATAATAAAAAAAAACTATATGTATCATAATAAAAAACAGGTTTAGGCACCAAACTAGGTTTCTGTTTATTCCTGAAATGATTTTTCTTGCATGAACTGAAGAGCAGGGTGGGTCTCTTTCTTCATGGTATTGCTTTACACTCGGGCCATGCGCATAATGACATAACTGGATATTTACACAGCTGTAAGGGAGGTGCTGATGGAATTAGAAATTAGTCTACATGAACCAGTGTCAAAGTTTGTCGTTGAAGTTCCCAAAATTGCATTTCTCCAATTTTTATAGAGTTGCCAGCAGACATGACATAGACTTAAAATAAAGAATGTTTCAGAGAATGAGTAGACCGTGGGTGGCTTTTTATGAGGTCTAGAATCTGGAAACCATATCAGACATAAATATAATTAAATTTACTATTCACCAAGTTACAATTTGATAGAGTAGGTTTCTGGATGTTTCCAGATCTAAATATCAGAGTTCCAGTTAAGGTCTAACAAATGATATTTACATCACTACCCCATAAATAGTGCTTACCTGCAATATTTCTTCAGTGTTGGATGCTTTTTAGCTGTACTCCATGGGTGCACAGTTATGATCTGTAACTGCAAAGCATGGTAATCTAAAACACATCTCTCTGTTTCAACAGTTGCTCAGGCTGCGACCATGTCTCTCCCTCATTCTTTACACTGCAGCTTTGTGTGGTCAGACTAGTTGCTCTGTATAAGTTCAAGCCCATCACATGGTCAGCAGGAAGTCAGTGCATATTGATAAACTAAAAGTAACTAAACCACCAGTGTGAAAGACTACTATCAGGTAAGACTCTATTCACACTGCGTTGGCAGTGTATGTTTGGCGTATGCATCAGTAAAGCTCCCTTTACATACATCAAATGTGTCCATAGGGCCCCAATGAAATATTTTGCCATGAGTGTCCTTTTGGAATATGCACAAACTGTATTAAATAGTGTAGTCCTACGCTATTCAATACAAAGGCATCCCATAAACAAAAATATACCACATGGTTTCCTTTTTAATAGTCACCGAACTCAAATGGCGACGTATGCCACTTTATGCCATATAGTGGCATACATCGGAGGCATATGTCACGAGTATTTCCTGATGTACACTTCAAACGCAGTATGAATAGAGCCTAACTCCTGCAGATATACTAAGGCAAATTATCCTCAATAAGGGAAAGCCAGGAGTTCTGATTTAAAACTACGAGAAGTACCAGATCAGCTCCAATTACATGTTAAACCTTGCAAGTGACTCTTGTGGATTGTTAGGAGGGCACGCCCAGTCCTCTAAAAAAAAAACACATAATATAAATATGATGTGTGTGCCATATGCGGTGACATCAGTACACGTATCATGATACATGAAGCCTGGGTGCCCTGCAAAGGGTGCCAAAATAGCACATGGGAGATCTAGGTGAATTCAACATGTGCGGTTAACTGCAGCGCTCTTATAGCACAGAGAAAGTTCAGAGGAGTACAGCACCTAACTGTTCCCCTGTGATCTTAGGCCCTTTTCCTTGAAAGCTCAATGCTGCTCCTGTACACATTCACATTAGATCAAAGATGGCTGAATGTGCCCATTTTAATGAGATCAGCCAACGATCTCTAAGTGGGCCTTCCGACATTTGCTGGATTTCGACATGCCCAATCTTTTAAATGTATGAGGTGTCACTGAGTGTGCAAGAAATAGGTGAGAGGTGTCAGGGGATCTGTAAATATATAAGGTTCTGTATATGAGTTGAGAGGATTTATGTGATGTATATATATATATTACAAATGTGTAAGTGCACATTATATGTGTCTGATATTATTGTATCATGAAAACAATGGGATAGTTCCTAAGTTGTGCATCAAACTGTGCAACTCCTTGTTATGCTCTTTTTCTTATGTCCAAAAATTTGAAGGTGTGTTAAAGCGGGTATCCATATTCAAGGAGCTGCAGTCCTGCTCTGTCAATGAGCAGTGCTCACATGTCTTCACTTTCTGAACTCCGTTTGAGACTTGACTAAGTGCCCACCACTACTATATTTCAGGTTGTACGCTAAGACACTCTTATTTCTAAAATGGTAACTTGAAAATGGTTTTTTTTTTCTTCATATTTTTGGAGCTGAATGACACCAGAGCAGTTTGAGGATATTGTTGATAATCCAGGATGAATGTAAAACTTGACATAGGCCTTCTTGCTACATGACCCCAGCACCAAAACCGTGTTGTATAGTTTTATACCACCATACGTTTTTGCACATATTTGTAACAACTGTTTTATTTCTAATTAAAATCCCAATGTCTTATTTCAGCCTTTAATGAATGCTTTGTCCTGCCATTGCAATGGAGACACAGTGAAATAATAAAAAAAATCGCAATAATAAATACAGAAAACTGAAAGCTTTAATTGTAAACATATTTGCTGCTTTTATACCTAGTTAGGTAACCATTCTCCCAGAGAAAATGAAAAAGAAAAAAAACAAACAACAAAAACATTTAATATACCCAGTCTGTTCCATGCTCAAAGGTGAGCAGAAATAAAGGAGACAGTGCTGTGAATAGCAATAATATCATATAGAATAATATCATATAGGAAAGCATTCATATACACCAAAGTGTTTATGTTATCAGATGGGGAAAAAGTTTCAGTTTATAATACACTACAATTCACTTTTTGATCAACATACATAATATCGTCAAGGTAATTTCAGGCTTTCTGGTCTGTTTAACAGAAGACAAAGTATATTTTATTAAAATCCTCAAAAGTACTACTACTTTTTTTCCAGAAAACAACGTTTTTTTCCTTTTTTAAGGTTACGTATCAATACGAATAAATGTTATGCAACCGTTGCTGCCTCAGCAGTAAAGTGCAAGAAAGTTGCCACATTTGAGTTCTAACCATGCTTTTAGCATCACATACAGAGGTTTCGTCTATCACCTCCGTACAGGTAGAGGGGTGATCACATTACTAAGAAATAAGTATCAGCCATCAGAAAGCTAAGCTTGTTGAGTCCCTTTCTTATCATGTATCAAAGTGCCTTGTGATTAGCTTGCCTCATTCAGCCTAGTTTTCTGTGGGATGTATCTAAGCTTATATTTGCAACTTGCAATTTCCCTCTGTGTGTCTATCCAATGAAGCGTGAAATGGTGCCTGAGAGATTACAGTGGAGTGCAAGGAACGCTACCTCGCACAATTGTTGCTGAAAAGAAAATTGGTCTGCAAACGTCATCACACAAAGTATAAGTACATACTGCATTTAACAATGGATTTTACCAGCAAAGCGACTTATCTGACGGAATCACTATAATGAGAAGTTATATAGACAGCAAACAATTCTCATATTATTATGAATTGTCATTTCTATTAAATAGAGCAGGGACCCTGTTGCAGAGGTATAAACCACTGACGTAAATGGGTTCAATTACACAACTATCTACATATACAAAGCTACATTCATAATTTTTAGTGGATATGAATGTAATTATGTAAAGGGTTAAACTCTTAAAGGTGTTGTCTGGTTCAGGAAACCCATTTTCAAATACCCTACTAGAGGGGTCCCCCTTTCAACTATTAGCCAAAGTGCAGAGTGGTTACAAAAAGTCTTTCTGTTGTTGGCAGCAGCAGGGATCATTTCTGTTTATATACATAACCATGGTGACTATATTAGGCTGGGTTCACACGACCTATTTTCAGGCATAAACGAGGCGTATTATGCCTCGAATTACGCCTGAAAATAAGGCTACAATACGTCGGCAAACATCTGCCCATTCATTTGAATGGGTTTGCCGACGTACTGTGCCGACGACCTGTCATTTACGTGTCGTCGTTTGATAGCTGTCAAACGACGACGCGTAAACTGACTGCCTCGGCAAAGAAGTCCAGGAAACTTCTTTGAAACGTAATTTGAGCAGTTTTTCATTGAAGAGCAGCTCAAATGTTCAGCCGTCAAAGATGCCTCGCATAATGCGAGGAGCTTTTACGTCTGAAACGATGCAGCTGGTTTCTCCTGAAAACAGTCTGTCTTTTCAGACGTAAAAGCCAGTTCTCGTGTGCACACGCCCTTACTCTTAGGGTATGTGCACACGAGAACTGTCTTTTACGTCTGAAAAGACAGACTGTTTTCAGGAGAAAACAGCTGCGTCGTTTCAAACGTAAAAGCTCCTCCTCGCATTATGCGAGGCGTCTTTGATGCCCATAATCTTGAGTTGCTCTTCATTGACTTCAATGAAGAACGGCTCAAATTACGTTGCAAAGAAGTGTCCTGCACTTCTTTGCCGAGGCAGTCAATTTACGCGTCGTTGTTTGACAGCTGTCAAACGACGACGCGTAAATGACAGGTCGTCGGCACAGTACGTCGGCAAACCCATTCAAATGAATGGGCAGATGTTTGCTGACGTATTGTAGCCGTATTTTCAGACTTAAAACGAGGCATAATACGCCTCGTTTACGCCTGAAAATAGGTCGTGTGAACCCAGCCTTAGAGCACGTCTAGTGTGCAGTTTTGTTTAGCCATATTTGCTATACTATTCCCCTTCAAGGCATTTGCCTGTACAAAGTGAAAGTGATTGATTTTCATTGCTGATCTCAAACATTAATAATTCGTTTTACCAATCAAAATTGCCAGTGGCACATTTGAGTGATAAGTGTGCCCAGGAGTGTTACGGCCAAAAGCAAAGTATTTATGATAGCCAAAAAAAGGCTCAGCAAAGACAGTCATGCTTTATCAAAGGTAATAATACTTCAAAAGTTTTAGACTGTGAAATGATCTACATGCATGCTGAAAAATCAGTAAATGGAAGAGCTGCCAATAAATAGCAACAAAGCAGCACATAAGAATGTCATATTGGAAACCAAGCTCAAGGTCAATGGTAAATGAAAAAAAACCTGCTTTTGCTGTTTATTTGAATGTAATCTATTGCCCGTTGGTATCAGCCATTTCATGACATAGAGAGCCTGACTGTGCTGTTCATCTATGGGATTACTAACAGCAAGTCTAGAAGAATCCCTGCCATGTGATCACGACTTCATCTCACAAATCTCGAGTTCTGAGAACCTCCAAAAACATGTAGAGAGATATTGTGAATGATAGTAGCAGCTCTTTCTATGGGCTTTATACTTTAAGCAAGCCTTTAGAATACATGAGGACAAATGGGGTGAGTCAGTGAAGCACGATGCATAGCCTCAGCCACTGGACAGTTGGCAGTAATATGGTAACATAATAAGGTTGAAAAAAGTCCATCTAGTTCAGATTATTGCACTGCATTAACGCCAACCAATTTCAACAGAAAAGAACTGCACATGTTCAGTAACTTCTCTACCGAAACCTAGAACTGGTCTCCTCTGATTCTTAAGACGCCAAGCCCCAAGGATCTGGCTATTGATGCGCCATAAAAATCAAATATGGGAAAACCCTTTTAATGCATTACAGATAAGTTAAAGGCTATATTCACACTAGGGTTATGGCTTCTGTTCTTAACAAATGACAGCTTTGACAGATCCATTTTTAAATAGATCTCTACAATTCCTGACAGGTCTCTGTTTTTATTCCTTTATTTCTACAAGAGCAGTGCTGCAGACTATGCTATTCTTACTGCCAAAAAGCAACGGAATCTATTGTTTTACTCTGTTCTTCATGGAGTCGACAATCATAATATAAAACTATATATACTCCCCTAGGAAGAACAGAATTCTACAGATATTGTATTATCATTTTTTGGGCTCTCTTATTTCTCATGCACATGGTATGATTTTCCATATTGGTTCTGCATATTCATTTAGCCATGAATGACTTGTGTATGGTTTATGTATTAATCTGCCTTACTTCAGAATAAAGGACATTCTAAGCATGCACCGTCCTGCTCTTTCAAGAAAAAATACAGAATGACACAGAAGCTGTACCCATGTTTTAAGCAGATTTGTATGTACTATCTGAATTTTCTGGTGTCCGTTGACTTCCTTGCAGGTTGGCATATGGAATGTAAAATGTGATTGTGTTACTACATGGACTGCGTATGGACGACAACGTGCATGAGTCCATAGACTAGCGTTAGCGGCGTATTCATGACCTTTTCCATACGGAACCAATACAGATCCCGAATAGACTTCATAATGTTTTCCTTTTAAATAATGAAATACGAGTACATTTGTTTAAGAAAGAGTATCAATAATGTGGAAAAAAGCCAAATATAAATGTAAAATACCCCATTTACGATCAAGGGACTATAGAAAGATAGATCTGTGTGTAATTAATTCTGAAAGTGCTAAATGATGTAATAACCGGTTACTGACATTTATCGTCAAAGTAATGCGCCGTTTAGCAGCTGTGAAACAATCTACGAGTGACAATAATTGTAACAGCGGTACTATTGGAAGGGCTTACCTATTTAGAAATACTAACCCTGCCGAGATGCGTGCCCCATGGACCTGACCTGAAAAACAATCATCAGCTTGTGAATACTGCACGCATCATGCAATGTGTATCTCCCACTACTTAAAAATGCTTTTATCATCCCGATTAATGGTAGGACCAATGTTGGGCTGGCCGTTAAGATAAGGCTGACAATGTCTCCGCAGTAGTTTACCGTAGTCGGTGAGAAAAATTGCGACCCTACTTGCCTAAATCCAGCATTGTAATGAACTTGAAGAGTAGAGTTTTGGTGTATGGGGAAAGTGTTGTATATTGAATAGGTTGCGGTGAAGGATTCAGAATATAAAAGTCATGAATAATTTTTGGGTATAGAAAAGAAAGAAAATAGGCACAAACCAGATAGGTTTACATACCACGAGTTTACTATATAGGGCCCCATTTACATCTTGTTTTTGATAATGTTTAACATAAACATTGGGAAAAGCACCCAACATAGTTGCGACATCTGTCCCTCATAGACTATAATGGTATCTGTTTAATGCATACTTCATTAACTCTCATGACGTATACGTTAAATGGATACCATTATAGCCTATGGATGACGGCTGCCACTGTCAGGCATACATCACAGGCATCTGTCACCCATAGACTATTAGGATTTTCACTGATTTTGTTGCTGATTTGACACGCATCTCACCCTAAAACTTCACAACGTGTGAACTCAAGTCTTATGGTATATTTTTAGTGTAAACATCATGAAAAGTCCATGACGTATATGTTTAATGCATGCCTGTGATGTATGCCATATAGTGGGATACGTAACCCATAGGCCCCAATGTTAAAAAAAATATATACTGTATATACCATGCTAGATACTTTTTCTTTTTTCTGTCTACCACGCTATTCCATACGTAATTTTTTATTTTTTTAAAATCGTAAACATATATATACCAGCCTGACTGGGACCAAAATGACACTCTTTTGTACTTCATCAGGCTGGTGGAGCCATATCGAGCTTTCCCGATGTACACGCTAGTCGTAGGAACAAAAATGAGATGTAAACAGAGCCTAAGAGAAACTTTAGAGGAAATTTATAAAAACTGGTGCCAATAGCAACCAATCAGATTGCACATTTCATTTTCAAAAAGGGCTCTGAAAAATTAGAGCCGGAATCTGATTGGTTGCTATGTAAACCACATGCTTCCACTGCATATGAAAACCACAGTCATTTAATATTAACTGTTCTGTGGGTTTGAGAGCTCGTTTGCGGTTTATAACATTACCTCTCATTAAATATGTTCCGTCAAATCATCTTAGATAAATATATGTCTAACATGACACAAGCTTTGATCCACGTACTAGAATAATATGGAATACAACTCAACTAAATGTTTTTATTTGTACATCTAACATGTGTCTGACAGAAGCTAAATAATCTTAGTGAAGGTATTATATGGTTCAGTAAAATGAGATACATGAAATAGTGCAAGGCCAAGCACTGTGCAAAACTGCCTATTTATCCTGGGTGCGTCACCCAGCTTGTCTCTGACACCCTTTTCAATCCTCCTTACTGGATAGAATGACATCAAATTCTACTGATAATATACATTTTAGTACAAAAAGGTACCCACTGCATACTCCCCATATTTAACCCTTGCCTGTCACTCTAGGGAGATATAGCATTAAACATGGCAGACAACCATGGAAACTAGGATTATTGCTGTATTCTTTGTCCCGACACCATTGTAACTAGTTGCTAAGTGAAATCTTAACACAATGGCAGTAGAAATACAGCTTATTCAGACCCGTTTAGTGGGCCCTTGACCTGTTTACAGCAGGAAGATGCATTGGATTAAAAAACTCCATGCGAAAGCATGTCTGAGTCAGTGTACACAGCCGCCAGTTTCACATCCGGCATTGTCTGTCAGTAAGCATTCACGGCGCGTTTACATCTGTCATATGGAACAAACATTGATCATTTACTCAGGCTGAAATGGATAGCAGGGAAGCAAAGAGTTAATTTAAAGAACCATTCTTGCTTTACCTGACAACGTGAGAGGCGTGGGTAAACTGAATGAATGAACAGAATGAGCGGCAAATCAAAGGCAAGATTGCAAAAAATAAATATATATCCTAGTGTACATGCAAAGCATCCAAGAACAACCAATCTGACCTATTGTTCTGTATAAATGTAGCAGTTCAGTGGACATTCTCCTATAAGGTACCTGTGTTTTATTGTTTTTTTTCAATTAACCTAGATACCTAGTGAGTACATTATACAAGGTAAGCAGCGATTTTATGATGAGTGATCTCACTATTTCTTAGTGAGCTATGATTTAGGTTTCGAAATGTACAATGTTCTAAATCAATTGCCAGGGAAATAAGTGAGAACATTGCTGCCCGATAAGAATTGCTGCTGCATTTCTTAATGTGAATAAAATAGGAAAATATCACAAAATTTGTGACAAATCAAAAGCATCCCACTTCTTAGGTTCTTCGTAACCTGTAAGAGATACATTTGTGATCACTATATCTGCAGGAAAAATGTATACATGGTAGATGAACTGCTTGTCTTTATACTGGATCATCCTGGATGCTCGGCATTAAGCATTGACATAGGTGATAAGAAAACGAATAATAAATATCAGGAGTGGAGCTTGAAGGAATACGAAAAATATAATGTATACAATTCCAGACATGTTACGGAATTGATTTTGGCTATATTTAGAGTGCACATAAAAAGACACTCCACAGTACGTATATTGTGTGGCTTACAGGTTTCTCTCTCAGGCAGACACATACTCTTACATAACTGAAATAAACACATGGAACTATCATTTTATAAGTGCAGACAGCGGATATCTTTTAGAAGCCTTCACTGTAAGCAGAGGCATAGGTGTGCCAGCCCCTTGATATGTAGTATGCAGTAGGTTCCCTCTCTGAATACTCGAATAAGCAGCTTTATGTAAATGCAGTAAGTATACACACAGAGCCCGTTAACTAATCTTGCTAATGATATACAGTACATGTTTTCATACCGTTCAAACTTATATTTTGCAGCAATGTTTACCTGCCGGTTTTCTGAGACAGGATAAGGGCCATCCTTAAACAGTTTTTGCCCTTTCTGTCAGTCCAAGGTAAGCAAGGAAGGAGTGCTTCGGTGTGGTGACACCAGGGGGTGCCGTTTGAGGTCTGGGAGGATGGAATGTGACATCATAATGGTTCTTAGGAAAGAGCATTGTTAAGGGAATGAGATGAGCATATTCTGAGTTCTGGTACCTATCCAAGCACAGTAAGTTACCGTTTACTGCAAAGGCTTTAAGTGCTAAATGTGTCCCCATGCCACTGCTTTGAGCAGCAGACATAGCCACTGTTTGGAGAGCCTGTGAGGCAGACATGACTGAGAGAGGTGACAGGAGGCTCCTTGCGTTACTCACAGGGAGCACTGGGGTAGCCTCTTTCTGGTTTCCGGTCTGGATTTTCTTCTCTTCTTCCAAGAACTCACTATTCTGGTGCTTCTTTATATGACGGCTGAAGACAAAAGGGTGGGTGGTCTTAAACAGGCACTCCTCGCAGCTGAAGGTCTGGCGGGGAGAGTGCTTGAGCTTCTTGTGCAAATTGAGATTGTCTTTGCGCTTGCAGCTATAGCTGCACTGGTCACAGTGAAAGGGGCGCTCTCCTGTGTGGACACGCACATGCTCAATCAGCTTATTGGCCGTCTTTGAGAGGTAGCCACACTGGTCACACTTGTAATGATTCCCGAGCCGATGCTCGCGGATATGCACTTCCAGCTCCAGCTGGTTTGCCTTTACCGTCTTACAGATCCGACACTTGTACTCCATCTTGTAGTGCGTTTTCAAGTGACATTCCATGGCTGCAGGGCGGTTTGTGGAGTAAATGCAGAATGGGCACCTAGAAAGAAAATACAATAAACCATATCCACAGTTAGTCTTAGACTCAACAACTTGTGCTTACTATTTTTAACCAATAAAGACAACACATAAATGGGATACATATTGACAGGCTCTGGTTGCCTATAGTTTGATGCTGATCATTTTATGGAAACAACTACCCTTTTAACTGCTGGAGCAATCCAGTATTGTGATGAAATATTTCAAGGAATGAAAAATTCTCTGCAAGTCTTCCAAGCTTCCTTCTGACGCTCTATAGTCTGTAAATGTACTCCCAACATTTAAAAAGCAGCCTATGTGTCAGGATTCGAATCAGAGACTCCTGTGTCCCAAGCAGTCGCTCTTCTCATTGCGCTACGGGTGCTGCTGGACAGCTCCAATGCTGAATCTAGTGTCTAGCTTGAAATCCTTGCCTTGATTACCTTGATTGGTGCCACCTTTTGGCTCCTATTTAAACCTGACCCATGCACTTCCTGATTGGCAGACTATTGCACTTTCTGCCTGTAGTTTAGTGCCTTCTGTCAACCTACTAACTATTGTTGCTTATCTGTATTCCAAACTTAGATAGTTTCCTGCACATGTCTCTGCCTCAGGCTGTAAACTTTTGATGCTTATTTGTGTACTGAACCTGGATTGTTACTTAACTACTCTTGCTATTATCAGATAATTTCAGCCACTATACTCCAAATCTGCTACAGACCATGACACTTAGAATCTAAAATTTCATATTACCCCAAAGTGTTATTGAATTGCTCCTAAAGTTAAAGTAAGCCTGGTTTAGAACAACATTATAACAAGTAATTGGTATTTAAAGCTCTCTCAGATCTCCCATGCTATCCTATCTGACGGCATCATATTTTATTAAAAGTCGCCAGCTGTCCCAGAGTACATGGCCATAGATAGTGGAGCACACAGAACCAGACTTTTCAAATATGACAACACAGACCACAAGTATGCGCTATGTACTGTATAACCATTGCTACTATTCCGTGCCTTGTGTACCTCATACTACCCGCTAAGTTTGCGCTTTCAAACTGTTGCTTTCATGGTATGGACCACATTTTTCCTTATTCAAATGGATAATCTGTCCATGTAACATAATTGTGACATATCTATAAAATGTAAATTTGAGCAACTTTCTAATTTAGAAGACTAACCTTTTCTGCATGGATTAGTGAATTACATGCTCTATCTTTCCATGTTGATGTGTGATGTTGCAGAAAGCTTCCATTGCTAGTTGGAGACCGTTAATAAAACAGTCCAGATGCTGTTGATGGCTCCCTGTCAGCAGTGTACATTCCTAAATGAATGAGTCTAGGGAGTGATTCACACTGTCCTTGCAATAGGAAGCCAATCGAATAAACTTTCACTGTGTTCTATTAACCCCTTAACGCTCAGTGACGTACTATTCCGTCATGGAAACCGCCCCGTTCGCGCTCCATGATGGAATAGTACGTCACGGGAGTAACGGCCATTTCGGCCGTCCTCCCGACACATACAGGAGCTGTGACAGCTGCTGTCTCGTACAGCAGCTGCCGCAGCTCCTACAGCGGGGACCGATCGCTGTGTCCCCACTGATTAACCCCTTAAATGCCGCGTTTAATAGTGATTGTGGCTTTTTAGGGCTTAAGCTACCATCGCTGGCCTGCTACACGATAGCGGCCGGCGATGGTGACTATGGCATCCGGACACCAAACAATGGCGTCCGGCTATGCCATCGACGGAAGCCTAGTGGGTCCTGACAAAGTCAGGACCCACTATGCTTGCTGTCAGTGAGTAGCTGACAGCTCTAATACACTGCACTACGCATGTAGTGCAGTGTATTAGAATAGCGATCAGGGCCTCCTACCCTCAAGTCCCCTAGTGGGACAAAGTAATAAAGTAAAAAGAAAGTTAAAAAAAGGTGTGTAAAAATAAGAAAATAAAAGTTTTAAAAGTGATCAAAGTAAAAATCCCGCTTTTTCCCTTATCAGCCCTTTATTATTAATAAAAATATATAAACAAAAACTATACATAATTGGTATCGCCACGTCCGTAACAGCCTGATCTACAAAATTATTTCGTTATTTATCCCGCACGGTGAACGCCGTAAAAGAAAATAATAATAAACCGTAACAGAATCACAATTGTTTGGTCACTTCACCTCCCAAAAAATGGAATAAAAAGAGATCAAAAAGTCGCATGTACCTAAAAATGGTCCTGATCGAAACTACAGTTCGTTATGCAAAAAAGAAGTCCTCGCACGGCTTTATTGATGGAAAAAGAAAAAAGTTCTGGCTCTTAGAATATGGTAACATAAAAAGTAAATGATTTTTTACAAAATGTATTTTATTGTGCAAACGCCATAAGACATAAAAAAAACTATAAACACGGTATCGCTGTAATCGTATCGCCCCGCAGAATAAAGTGAATATGTCATTTATAGCGCACGGTGAACGCTGTAAAAATAATAGAATAAAATAACAATAGTAGAATTGCTATTTTTTAGTCACCACGCCACTTAAAAATAGAATAAAAACTGATCAAAATGCTGCATGCACCCCATGAAAACTACAATGAATTCCTCAAGGGGTCTAGTTTCCAAAATGGGGTCACTTTTTGGGGGTTTCCACTGTTTTGGCACTACAAGACTTCTTCAAACCGGACATGGTGTCTAAAAAAAAGGAGGCCTCAAAATCCACTAGGCGCTACTTTGCTTCGGAGGCCGGTGCTTCAGTCCATTACCACACTAGGGCCACATGTGGGATATTTCTCAAAACTGCAGAATCTGGGCAATAAATATTGAGTTGCGTTTCTCTGGTAAATCCTTTTGTGTTATAGAAAAAAATGGTATAAAAAGGATTTTCTGACAAAAAAAAAATATGTAAATTTCACTTCTACTCTGCTCTAAATTCCCGTGAAACACCTAAAGGGTTCATAAACTTTCTATATGCTGTTGTGAATACTTTGAGGGGGTCTAGTTTCTAAAATGGGGTGTTTCATAGGGGTGTCTAATATATAGGCCCCTCAAAGCAACTTCAGAACTGAACTGGAACCTAAAAAAAATAAATTAGGCAATCCTTCGCTTCTTACATTATACTGATAATGAGCAGTGCCCACCTTGAGATGGCCCCAGTTTTGACCGTTTGTATAAACGGAGACCCCTATTAGACCGTTTCAGTGCCCCGTTTTCCCAAGCATACACCCCAAGAAGTGTATTTCTATTGATGAGTCCTTGGTAGATTTTAAAGGGAGGCTTCAATTCCGCCAGTACCTGCCGGGTAAGAGGGCAAGGTATGGAGTGAAGATGTATAAGCTGTGCGAGAGTGCATCAGGGTATACGTACAAATTTAGGATATATGAAGGAAAGGACACCAGTATTCAGCCCCCAGAATGCCCCCCCCTTACTGGGAGTTAATGCAAAAATTGTGTGGGATTTGGTGCACCCACTGCTGGACCAGGGTTACCACTTCTACCTGGATAATTTTTATACCAGCGTCCCACTCTTCAACTGCCTCGCTTCCAGAAGTCCTGTGGCATGCGGCACTGCTAGAAGAAATCTGAGAGGCCTCCCTAAGACTCTGCTTGGGCAAACACTCAGAAGGGGTGAGAGCAGGGCACAATCCAGCAGCAACATATTGTGTGAAGTACAAGAGAAAAGTCCTTGTATTGACAACAATACATGGCCACACAGTACCCACGTACCTGTACGAGGTATCAGTACAGATACCCCTAAGCCAGACTGCATCCTGGACTACAATAGGTACAGTGAAGGAAATAAGTATTTGATCCCTTGCTGATTTTGTAAGTTTGCCCACTGTCAAAGACATGAACAGTCTAGAATTTTTAGGCTAGGTTAATTTTACCAGTGAGAGATAGATTATATTTTAAAAAAAAACAGAAAATCACATTGTCAAAATTATATATATTTATTTGCATTGTGCACAGAGAAATAAGTATTTGATCCCTTTGTCAAACAAGACTTAATACTTGGTGGCAAAACCCTTGTTGGCAAGCACAGCAGCCAGACTTTTTTGTAGTTGATGAAGAGGTTTGCACACATGTTAGATGGAATTTTGGCCCACTCCTCTTTGCAGATCATCTGTAAATCATTAAGATTTCGAGGGTGTCGCTTGGCAACTCGGATCTTCAGCTCCCTCCATAAATTTTAGATGGGATTAAGGTCTGGAGACTGGCTAGGCCACTCCATGACCTTAATGTGCTTCTTTTTGAGCCACTTCTTTGTTGCCTTGGCTGTATGTTTTGGGTCATTGTCGTGCTGGAAGATCCAGCCACGAGCCATTTTTAATGTCCTGGTGGAGGGAAGGAGGTTGTCACTCAGGATTTGACGGTACATGGCTCCATCCATTCTCCCATTGATGCGGTGAAGTAGTCCTGTGCCCTTAGCAGAGAAACACCCCCAAAACATAATGTTTCCACCTCCATGCTTGACAGTGGGGACGGTGTTCTTTGGGTCATAGGCAGCATTTCTCTTCCTCCAAACACGGCGAGTTGAGTTAATGCCAAAGAGATCAATTTTAGTCTCATCTGACCACAGCACCTTCTCCCAATCACTCTCAGAATCATCCAGATGTTAATTTGCAAACTTCAGACGGGCCTTGTACATGTGCCTTCTTGAACAGGGGGACCTTGCGGGCACTGCAGGATTTTAATCCATTACGGCGTAATGTGTTCCCAATGGTTTTCTTGGTGACTGTGGTCCCAGCTGCCTTGAGATCATTAACAAGTTCCCCCCATGTAGTTTTCGGCTGAGCTCACACCTTCCTCAGGATCAAGGATACCCCACGAGGTGAGATTTTGTATGGAGCCCCAGATCGATGTCGATTGACAGTCATTTTGTATGTCTTCCATTTTCTTACTATTGCACAAACAGTTGTCTCCTTCTCACCCAGCGTCTTACTTATGGTTTTGTAGCCCATTCCAGCCTTGTGCAGGTCAATGATCTTGTCCCTGACATCCTTAGAAAGCGCTTTGGTCTTGCCCATGTTGTAGAGGTTAGAGTCAGACTGATTAATTGAGTCTGTGGACAGGAGTCTTTTATACAGGTGACCATTTAAGACAGCTGTCTTTAATGCAGGCACCAAGTTGATTTGGAGCGTGTAACAGATGATCTGCAAAGAGGAGTGGGCCAAAATTCCATCTAACATGTGTGCAAACCTCATCATCAACTACAAAAAAGTCTGACTGCTGTGCTTGCCAATAAGGGTTTTGCCACCAAGTATTAAGTCTTGTTTGCCAAAGGGATCAAATACTTATTTCTCTGTGCACAATGCAAATAAATATATATAATTTTTACTATGTGATTTTCTTTTTTTTTTTTTTTTTTATATAATCTATCTCTCACTGGTAAAATTAACCTAGCCTAAAAATTCTAGACTGTTCATGTCTTTAACAGTGGGCAAACTTACAAAATCAGCAAGGGATCAAATAGGTATTTCCTTCACTGTACATGGGAGGGGTGGACTTGTCAGATCAAGTCTTGAAGCCCTACAGCGCCATGCAGTGTGGTATAAGAAGCTGGCCGTGCACATCATTATAAAGGAACTAATCTTTAGGGACCAAGAAGGGGGCACCCAGTACTTCTGGAAGCGAGGCCACAGGCATCGTATCAGGGCAACACTTTCCAGAAGAAGTTCCCCAAACTGGCAAGAAGGGAAAAAGTCAAAAGAGGTGCAAAGTCTGCTATAAGAGGGGGATAAGGGAGGACACAATATATCAATGTGACACGTATCCAGAAAAACCAGGGCTCTGTATGAAAGGGTTTTAAAATTTACCATACATCCCTTAGATTTTTAATCTACCCTGACGCACTCCACACAGCTTATCCCCCTCATCTTTCCTTTCTGAGCCCTGCTGTGTGCCCAGGCAGCAGATAACAGCCACATGTAGGGTATTGCCGTACCCAGGAGAACCCACATTACAGTTTATGGGGTGTATATCTCTGGTGGCACATGCTGGGCACAATATATTGGATACTGAAATGGCATAGATATATAGAAAATTGCAAATCTCACTCTGTACCATCTGCTGCGCATTATCTTTTACACAATACCTGTGGGGTCAAAATGCTTACTACACCTCTAGATGAATGTCTTAAGGGGTGTAGTTTTTAAAATGGGGTCACTTCTCGGGGGTTTCAACTGTACTGGTACCTCAGGGGCTTCGGCATACATGACCTAGCACTAGAAAAGCTCCAGTAGGACAAATGGTGGTCCTTTCCTTCTGAGCCCTCCCATGGACCCAAACTGCAGTTTATCACCACAAATGGGGTATTGCTGCACTCAGGACAAATTGGGAAACAAAATGGGGTATTTTGTTCCCTGTGAAAATAAGAAATTTTGATCAAAAGTGACATCTTATTGAAAACATTTCATTTTTTAAATTTCACAGCCCAACCCAAATACGTGCTGTGAAAAAACTGTGCGGTCAAAATGGTCACAGCAACCATAAATCAATTCCTTGAGGGGTGTAGTTTCCTAAATGGGGTCACTTCTGGTTGGCTTCCATTGCTTTGATACCTCTGGGGCTCTGCAAATGCGACATGGCACCCGAAAACCAATCCAGCAAAATCTGGACTCCAACAAACACATAGCGCTCCTTTCCTTCTGAGCCCTCCCATGGGCCCAAACGGCAGTTAATGACCATAAATGGGGTATTGCTGCACTCAGGACAAATTGGGAAACAAAATGGGGTATTTTGTTCCCTGTGAAAATAAGACATTTTATCAAAAATTACATGTTATTGGAAAACATTTCATTTTTTAAATTTCACAGCCCAATTCAAATACGTGCTGTGAAAAAACTGTGTGGTCAAAATGGTAACAACAACCATACATGAATTCCTTGAGGGGTGTAGTTTCCAAAATGGGGTCACTTTTGGGGGATTCCTACTATTTTGGCACCTCAACACCTTTTCAAACCTGGCATGCTGCCTAAAATATATACTAATAAAAAAGAGGCCCCAAAATGCACTAGGTGCTTCTTTGCTTCCGAGGCTTGTGTTTCAGTCCACGGGCGCACTAGAGACACATGTGGGACATTTCTAAAAACTGCAGAATCTGGACAATACATATTTAATAGTGTTTCTCTGGTAAAACCTTCTGTGTTACAGAAAAAAAATGGAACAAAATTGAAATTTAGCAAGAAAAATGACATTTGCAAATTTCACCTCCACATTGCTTTAATTCCGGTGAAATTCCTAAAGGGTTAAAAAACTTTCTAAATGCTGTTTTGAATACTTTGAGGGGTCTAGTTTTTAAAATGGGGTGTTTTATGGGGGTTTCTAATACATAGGCCCCTCAAAGCCACTTCAGAACTGAACAGGTACCTTAAATAAAGGCTTTTGAAATTTTCTTAAAAATATGAGAAATTGCTGTTTATGTTCTAAGTCTTGCAACGTCCAAGAAAAATAAAAGAATGTTCAAAAAACGATGCCAATCTAAAGTAGACATATGGGAAATGTGAACTAGTAACTATTTTGGGCGGTATAACCATCTATTTTACAAGCAGATGCATTTAAATTCAGAAAAATGCTATTTTTTTCAAAATTTTCTCTAAAGTTTGCAATTTTTCACAAATAAACACTGGATATATCGACCAAATTTTACCACTAACATGAAGCCCAATGTCTCACGAGAAAACAATCTCAGAATCGCTTGGATAGGTTTAAGCATTCCGACATTATTACCATATAAAGTGAAATATGTCAGATTTAAAAAATGGGCTCTGAGCCTTAAGGCCAAAACAAGGCTGCGTCCTTAAGGGGTTAAATTGAAGATCTAGAGTTGAGCAAGCTTACAAAGAAAAAGAGCGTCATCCCATTAAGTAAAGGTTTGAAATAAAGAAAATCTCTATATTGTGTTTTATCATACAAGATCTGATTTACATACACCGTTTAGCCAGAACATTAAAATCATCTGACTTTTATCGAGTAGCAAGACATTAGCAGCAGGTCATTTAAATTCTATAAGTTGCGGCGAGGTGGGGCCTCCATGGATCGGACTTGTTTTTCCAGCACATCCCACAGATGGTCGACCAGATTGAGATCTAAGAACTTTGGAGGCCAAGTCAACATCTTGAACTCTTTGTTATGTTCCTCAAACCATTCCTGAAAAATGTTTGCATTGTGCCAGTGCACATTATCTTTCTGAAAGAGGTCACTGCCATTAGGGAATACCATTGCCTTGAAGAGGTGTACATAGTCAGCAACAATGTTTAGGTAGGTGGTACGTGTCAAATTAACATCCACATAAATGGCAGAACCCAAAATTTAACAGCACAACATTGGCCAGAGCATCACACTGCCTCCACCGGCTTGCCTTCTTCTTATAGCGCAACCTGGTGCCATCTTTTCCCTAGGTAAGCGCCGCACACGCACTCTGGCATCCACATGATGTAAAAGAAAACATTATTCATCAGACCAGGCCACCTTCTTTATTGCTACATGGTCCAGTTCTGATGCTCACATTTTAGGCGCTTTCGGCGATGGACAGGGGTCAGCTTGGGGACTCTGACTTGTCTGTTACTGAGCAGCCCTAAACGCAGCTGTGATGCGTGTGTTCTGACCTCTTTCTATTATAGACAGCATTAACTTTTTCATCAATTTGTGCCACAGTAGCTCTTTCTTTGGGATCGGACCAGACTGGCTAGCCTTCGCTCCTCACGCACATCAATGAGTTTTAAGCATTCATGATCGGTTAACGGTTGTCCTTCCTTGGTAGGTAGTAGCCACTGCATACTGGGAACACCCCATAAGACCTGCCAATTTGTAGATCTGACCCAGTCGTCTAGCCATCTAATATGGCCCATGTCAAGGTTGATCAGATCCTTACACTTGCCCATTTTTCCTGCTTCCAACACATCATCTTCAAGAATTGACTGTTCACTTGCTGCCTAATATATCTGACCGCTTGACAGGTGATAATCAATGTTATTCACTTTACCTGTCAGTGGTTTTAATGTAATGGCTCAACGGTGTACATCAACATAACAAATGCTTAGATACAATCTAATATCAATATAGTAAAGAGCAAGAGTGTATACATCACAAACATATATTACACATTACCATCTTTGAATGCAGCGAGAACATTGTAATGTACATATATTATGTGTACAATGCATGTCATGAACCACCAATAATAATATCATTATATGTGCATAAATGAAACATTACGTAAAAAAATATCATGGTCTGCATAATATATCTGGTATATACTGCATTAAACCTGTTTTTTTCTTAGTGTACGTCTCATGCAAAAAGGAGATGGATTTATGCAGCTCCTCTTGAATGCAATAATAAATCTGTCTTCAGTAAGTTAATATGCAACCCTTAGTGGTCTGCAAATAGCCTGAGTTGTATAGTCTATCTACAGAATTATTATTAAAACATGTGAGGTTTTATTTTTTAATTTAAAATCGTTAAAATATATATGCACATGAGCACACAAGCGGTTTTGTTTTTTTGTCGATTTTTCTTTATTTTCGGTACACAATCGTGTTAGAATTGGTGCTCAGAAAGAAGCTTGCTACCAATAAAACCCTAACCATTGCACAGTGCTTCAGCAATGGGGCTTTTGTTTTCTTGGAAAGGTCATGGGGGTGTGATACTTTGACACTGTCCGTAGCTGATTGGACTAAATATCTGAGCGGCTTGTGCTGTGTGATCTCTCTCGCGAGATCAGTTTTTTCTTCACGGTCTGACAAGAGCTGGAGAGAGGAGAGCGTACGCGCAGGCACGCACGCACAACTCCGCTGCCGCCACA
The DNA here is from genome assembly GCF_050947455.1 of Rhinoderma darwinii. Lineage (NCBI taxonomy): Eukaryota > Metazoa > Chordata > Amphibia > Anura > Rhinodermatidae > Rhinoderma > Rhinoderma darwinii. The sequence continues at coordinate 132,231,409 of NC_134687.1, read as the reverse complement.
GAACAGAAGAAGAATGTGAAATTTTCTTCTTTTCTTCTGTTTCATGGCTGCGGGTGTATCGTCGACAGCGTCGATATCAGAGTCGTGAGTGCGCATGCACACTAGCTCTCATTATCTCTTGAGCTCATTATCTCTTGAGCTCTCAGCAGACAAGGACGACAAGACTGTGTGATCTCGTGACACAGCACACGCCGCTCTGACACTGTCCGTAGCGGATTTGACAGTGTCAGAGCGCTAAGTATCATGCCCCCTGCCATTTACAATAAAAGAAACGCCCCATTGACAGTTCAGGGGGTTATCTATATATCGGGCGCCAAATATAATGGCACTGATATCTAAATAATGGAGGAGGCTAGAAACATAGTTTAAAGTGTCACAAGGTTTGTGCAGCAGTGCCTATTACATGCTGCACTCAGCACAATCCCGTGAGACTAGCGACCAGACCAGGAGAAGTCGGCGCTGCATCGGTGAATCGGTGAGTGTGTGTCATCGCGTCGCCACAGATTCCGTGAAGACGAGAGGATTTACCTGAAGAAGACATCCCTGCATCAGTGAGTATGTAGGGCATTAATGTCGGGCTGTGTGGCATCATATACATCGGGGCTGTATGGCATCATATTCAGGAGGGCTGTGTGGAATCTACAGGGGGGCTGTGTGGCATCTACAGGGAGGTGTGTGGCATCTACAGGGAGGCTGTGTGGCATCATATACATAGAGGTGTGTGGCATCATCTACAGGGAGGCTGTTTGGCATATACAGGGAGGTGTGTGGCATCATATACAGGGAGGCTGTAAATAGTGTCTAGGTGAACATGTGACCTTCCTTTGGGTGTTTTCAGGGGGTTGGGACAAAAAAAGCCTGACCAATGAAATTCATCAGTTTTTTAACGGCCATGAAAAACTGATGCAAAACGGATGTCAAATGGCCATTAAAAACGGACAGACGGACTGGAAATGGGTTAAAATTTAGAGACACACTGATGCAAAACGGCCATGGAAAACTGACAGTTGATCAGTTTTTAATGGAAATTTTTTTTCACTGTCGTGTGAATATAGCCTTAGACAGCAAGGGCACACAATCAGATACACTACCACTAAGTTATCACCTACAACCCGCCACCTCACAGCGGATGTTTATCTGTCCATGCTCCTTCCACACTGTTACCTAGCTCTAGTAATGAGAATCTCGCTGTTTGACTGCAATGTAATTTTAACTTGTAGTTCTTTATTTTGGTTCAATCAATAAAGATTATTATTATTTCCTATATTTAGATTATATTAGTGTTATATCTATGTTAGTTGGGGGGAAAAAACGGGCCTTATTTGCCTTTGGCAATTTTTGTAAATTAAAGTTGAATATTTGCCCGCCAACTAATTGGGTCTTTCAGTGTGTTTTAGATATTTTGTACAATACTGAAAAAACCTGGCCTGTGCATAAAGGATTGGTTCAAAGCGTATCACACCAATCCATAGATTATTCATTTTATTATTCATTCACTCCATTATTAAATCATCCTATTATGCCCTGATGTACTCCGCCCAGCTTACAATATACCCTGATGTACTCCGCCCAGATTACATACACCCTGATGTACTTCGCAGTTTACACATACCCTGATGTACTCCACACAGCTTACATATACCCTGATGTACTCCATACAGGTTACATATACCTTGATGTATTCCGCCAAGCTTACATATACCCTAATGTACTCCGCACAGTTTACATGTGCCCCCACATTATAAGCTGAAATACCAGTAAAACCCCAAACAAAACTACTACCAAGCAAAATCTGCGCTCCAAAAGCCAAGTGGCGGTCCTACTGAGCCTGACAGTGTGCCCAAACACCAGTTTATGACCACATATGGGGAATTACTGTACTCTGGAGAACCCGCTTAACAATTTGTGAGCTGGGCACAACATATTGGTCACTGAAATGGCATATCAGTGGAAAAATGGCAATTTTCAATCTGCATCATCCACTGTGCAGTAATTCCTGAAAAACAAGGGGTCAAAATGCTCACAATACCTCTAGATAAATTTCTTCAGGGATGTAGTTTCCAAAATAGGGTTATATTTTGGGGCTTTCCGGTGTACTGGTACCTTAGCTCAATGCAACATGGTGTCAGAAAACAAATTTTGGAAAATCTCCACTCCAAAAAACAAAATTGCGCTCCTTCCCTTTAGAGCCTTGCTATGTGTACAAATAGAAACTTATGACCACATTTGGGGTATTGCCGTCCTCATTTTCATGGCCTCATTCCACTAAATTCAGCAAAAAAACCTATGGGGTCAAAATGCTCACTATACCCCTTGATAAATTCCTTGAGGGGTGTAGTTTCCCAAGTGGTGTCTTTTTGGGAATGTTTCCACTGTTTTGCCACCACAAGACCTCTTAAAATCTGACATGGTGCCTTAAAATATATTCTAATAAAAAGAAGGCTCCAAAATGCTGTATGTGCTCCTTTGCTTCTGAGACCTGTGTTTCAGTCCATTAGCAAACTAGAGCCACATGTGGGATATTTCTAAAAACTGCAGAATCTGGGCAATAAATATTGAGTTGCGTTTCTCTGGTAAAACCCACTGTGTTACAGAAAAAAAAAAAAGGATTAAATATGAATTTCTGCAACAATAAAAAATCAAATTTGTAAATTTCACCCCTACTTTGCTTTAATTCTTGTGAAACGCCTAAAGGAATAAGAAACTTTCTTAATGTTGTTTTGAATACTTTGAGGGGTAATTTATGGGGGTTTGTATTGTATTTGCCCCTCAAAGCCACTTCACAACTCAACTGGTCCCTGAAAAATTATCCTTTTGACATTTTCTTAAATATGTGAGAAATTGCTGCTAAAGTTCTAAGCCTTGTAACATCCTAGAAAAATAAAAGTACGTTCAAAAACAAGGCAAACATAAAGTAGACATATAGAAAATTTTAACTAGGAACTATTTTGTGTGGTATTACCTTCTGTTTTACAAGCAGATACATTTAAATTTAGGAAAGCGCTAATTTTTGCAAATTATCTCTAAATTTTGGTGTTTTTCACAAATAAATATAGATTTTTTTCACTAACATAAACTACAATATGTCACGAGAAAACAATCTCAGAATCCTTTGGATAGGTAAAAGCATTCCAAAGTTATTACCACATAAAGTGACACATGTCAGATTTGAAAAATAGACACTTTTCTAATTATGCCAATTCACAGAATGCCTGCAGAACAGAAGACTGGAAACATGGCAAAAAGCTACTGTAAAGCATAAAGATATTCCCCAAATTTTGCTTAAAGAGGCTCTGTCACCAGTTTATAACTGCCCTATCTTCTAACTATTCTAATAGGCGCTTTAATGTAGATAAGTAAAGTGTTATTTTTTTTATGAGCATTTTAAGTATTATGCAAATTTGTTCTTAATGCACAAGTGAGCGTTTTTTTTTCTCTTGACCAAGTGGGCATAGTAAAGAGAAGTGTATGACGCTGACCAATCAGCATCATACACTTCTCTTCACTCATGTCCAGCTTAATCCACAGCACAGCATGATCTTGCGAGATCACGCTGTGCTGTCACTTACTCCTGTAGTTCCTTCACACAAGAGACGGGAGTAAGACCAGACATCGCCTCGCCTCCAGGCAAATTTGGGCATTAAGAACAAATTTGCATACCACTTAAAATGCTCATAACTTTGTAAAAAATAAACGTTTTTTAATAAAAAAAAGAACACATCACTGGTGACAGAGCCTCTTTAACCCCTAGGCGCACCACGACACAACTGTACGTCCGGGTGGCCAGTGCCTAAGCGCACCAGGACGTACAGTTACTGCGCGGTTCCCGATGCACACTGTCGTGTCCCCGATAGCTGACACTCCACTGTTGCAGATCAGCGTCTCATTTCCGCTGATTTCGGCAATTAACCCCTTAAATGCGGCGAACGATTGCAATCTACACATTTTAGGGGTTTCTAGCACATCGGCAGACCTCACAATGAAATTGTGAGGTTTGCAGATGGCTAGCATGGTGCCTGGAGGCCAAGTAATGGCCTCCGTGTCTGCCATGTACGGAAGCCTATCAGGACCAGCCTCCTGATAGACTTCCTGTCAGAGTGACAGTGTGCATCGGGAACCGGGAGGTCATTTGTCCCCGACAGCTGACACTCCACTGTTGCCGATCAGCGGCTCATCGCCGCTGATTTAGGCAATTAACCCGTTAAATGCGGCGCTCGATTGCGATTGCCGCATTTAGGGGGTTTGTAGCACATCAGCAGCTCCCATGCAATTTGCTGATGCTTGTGATGGCATCCAGAGGCCAGACAATGGCCTCCGGGTCTGCCATGTATGGAAGCCTATGAGGACCAGCCTCTGGCTGGTCCTCGTAGACTTAAGCGAAATTCACACGAACGAGTGAGTTTTGCGCACGCAAAAAAGTAGAGTTTTTTTGCGCATTGCAGTTCCATGTGTCATAAGTGTTTGGTGCGTGGCTGCGTGATTGTCGCGCATATGCCATCCTTATGACACGCGGTTTTGAGGTTTAGAAAAAGAAATGAAGGAGGTGGTTTTATTTTTCCCTTCATTTCTTGATCTACTGTTTCGCAAATCACGCGCGACACACGGAAGTGCTTCCGTGTGCTGTGCGCGATTTTCACGCACCCATGCGCGAAAAACGCCCAAGTAAAGGACATGTCGTGTAATAAAAAGTGATCAAAAAATTGTATGTACCATAAGATTGTACCAATAAAAACTACAGCTCGTCTCACCAAAAATAAGCCCTCACACCACTCAATCGACCAAAAAATAAAAAAGTTATGGCTCTCAGAATGTGTTGATAAAAAACATTTTTTTTTTAACAAATAGTTTTTTCTTTGTAAAAGTAGTAAAATATAAAAAAAACTATATACATTTGGTATCTCCGTAATCGTATTGACCCGCAGAATAAAGTTAAATTGTCGTTTTTACCGCACGGTGAAAGCGGTAAAAACAAAACTAAAAAAACAATGGAGGAATCGCAGTTTTTTCCAATTTCACCCCGCAAAGGTTAATTAATTTTCACAGACTAACTCCAATAAATATAACAAAATACCTGTGGGGTCAAAATGCTAACTATCCCCCTAGATAAATTCCTTGAGGTGTGTAGTTTCCAAAATGGGATCACTTTTGAGGAGTTTCCATTGTTTTGACACCACAAGACCTCTTCACACCTGACATGGTGCCTAAAATATAATCTAAAAAAAAGCAGACCCCAAAAATCCTCTAGGTGCTCCTTTGCTTCTGAGGCCGGTGTTTCGGTCCATTAGGGCACTAGGGCCACATGTGGGATAATTCTAAAAACTGCAGAGCCTGGGAAACAAATATTGATTGTGTTTCTCTGGTAAAACTCTTGTGTGTTACAGAAAAAAATGTATTACAAATGAATTTCGGCAAAAAAAATAAATTTAATTTGTAAATTTCCCCTCTACGTTGCTTTATTTCCTGTGAAACGCCTAAAGGGTTAAGACACTTTCTGAATGCTGTTTTGAATACTTTGTAAGTAAGGGTATGTACACACGGTAGCGTCCGTAACGGCTGAAATTACAGGGCTGTTTTCGGGAGAAAACAGCACCGTAATTTCAGCCGTAATGGCATGTTGAGGCGCTTTTTGCTGCGTCCATTACGGACGTTAAATGGAGCTGTTTTTCCATGGAGTCCATGGAAAACGGCTCCATTTATGTCTGAAGAAGTGACAGGCACTTCTTTGACGCGGGCGTCTTTTTTACGCCCGGCCTTTTGACAGCGGGGCGTAAAAAAAATGACCGTCTGCACAGAACATCGTAAGACCATTCTAATGAATGGGCAGATGTTTGCCGACGCTTTGGAGCCGCTATTTCGGACGTAATTTGGGGGAAAAACGCCCGAATTACGTCCGTAAATAAGCCGTGTGAACATACCCTAAGCGTTATAACTCTCCAAGTGCTGGATTCACAACTACACTGGTCATTATAGCTCTATGATGTTCTCCATGCTGATGCTTCTATATATATATATGTGACATAGATAAAAGAGCAGCAGTCTCCTCTTCTCTGCATTTAGTGTATGGAAGACACGATAGCAGTTAGGCTCCACCCACCACTAGATAGAGCCTGCAGAGGGGAAAACTGCTAAAAAATGCAGAATACAAGTCATATAATGGCCAGAAATAGTGGTATTCCTCATGTACCCACGATAGCTTATTCTGAAAAGTCACCTGAAATTACAAGTACACTTTAATTTAACCAGAGGTATACTTTAAGACTTTTCAGAATTGTAGCCTTTCTGTAAAGTTCCTATTCATTGTAATGGGGCAGTTCAACAAGGCTCCAATACTCAATACAGAAGACAGAGCTATATCTACTGTAGATCTTAGCACTATCAACACAGAAAATGAAAATAAATAATAGTGTTAACCCGTTAGTGACCGGCCCATCGTGTTTCTACGTCGGTCACTAACGGGCCTTATTCCGATGCCATAGACTTTTTACGTCGCGGCATCGGAATAAGTTTACAGAGCAGGGAGCTGTCAAATCTCCCTGCTCTCAGCTGCTAGAGGCAGCTGAGGTCTGGGAGCGTCCCTGCTCTGTCGTGTGAGATCGGTATTAGTATCGATCTCACACGTTTAACCCCTCAGATGCGGTGCTCAATAGCGAGCACCGCATCTGAGTGGTTTTGGAGAGAGGGAGGGAGCTCCCTCTCTCCCCCACCGACACCCGGCGATACGATCGCAGAGTGTCTGTGTCTGCGATGGCAGCCGGGGGCCTAATAAAGGCCCCCAGGTCTGCCTGTAGTGTATGCCTGCTAGGTCATGCCTCTGGCATGACCTAGCAGATGCCTGTCCGTTTTAAACGGACAGGCATAATACATTGCAAAAGTATTGCAGTGTATTATAAATGCGATCGCAGAATCGCATATTATAGTCCCCTAATGGGACTAGTAAAAAAGTTAAAAAAAAGTTTAATAAAGTTAATTTAAAAAAAATTTGAAAAAAATGAAAAACCCAGCTTTTCCCCTTACAAAAGGCTTTACTATTAAAAAAACAAAATAAAGTTAAAAAGTTACACATATTTGGTATCGCCGCGTCCGTAACGACCCCGACTATAAATCTATTACATTATTTAACCCGCACGGTGAACGCCGTAAAAAAATTAATAAAAAACTATGGAAAAATTGCTGTTTTCTGTGAATACTGAATTTAAAAAAATGTGATAAAAAGTGATCAAAAAGTCGCATCTACTCCAAAATGGTACCAATAAAAACTACAAGTCTTCCCGCAAAAAAAAAGCCCTCATACAACCGCATCGGCGAAAAAATAAAAACGTTACGGCTCTTCAAATATGGAGACACAAAAACTAATAATTTAGAATAAAAGCGTTTTTACTGTGTAAAAGTAGTAAAACATACAAAAACTATACAAATTTGGTATCGTTGCAATCGTAACAACCAGCTGAATAAAGTTATTGTGTTATTTATACCACACGGTAAACGGCGTAGATTTAGGACGCAAAAAAGAGTGGCAAAATTTCAGATTTTTTTCTATTCCCCCCCAAAAAAAGTTAATAAAAGTTAATCAATAAATAATATGTACCTAAAAATGGTGCTATTAAAAAATACAACTTGTCCCGCAAAAAACAAGACCTTATACAGCTATGTCAACGCAAAAATGAAAGAGTTATAGCTCTTGGAATGCGACGATTGAAAAACGTAAAAAATAGCTTGGTCATTAAGGTCCAAAATAGGCTGGTCATTAAGGGGTTAAATGAGTATACAGAAGAAACACTCATATTAGTCCTGCATTATATTATCTTTACACTAAACTAGAGGCAAAGTTTAAAAGACGTTCCTTATAATAAAAACGATACCATGGCATATCGTAGTCGTGCTAACGCTACATACGTGTAAGCTGCATGACACATGTTATTGAGAAGTGTAAAGGACATAGAAGCTGTTGTTTTTCTTTTTTTTTTTTATAAGACTTTACCTTATATTACAAATAGACATTCAATCGATATGGTAATAGTTTAACAATAAGGGTATGTGCACACAATAACTTTAATTACGTCTGAAATTACGGAGCTGTTTTCAGGAGAAAACGGCTCCTGAATTTCAGACGTAATTGCATGTACTCGCGTTTTGTGGGGCGTCTTTTACGGACGTAATTTGGAGCTGTTCTTCATTGGAGTCAATGAAAAACGGCTCCAATTATGTCCCAAGAAGTGTCCTGCACTTCTTTTGACGAGGATGTAATTTTACGCGCCGTCTTTTGACAGTGACGCGTAAAATGACAGGTCGTCGGCACAGTACATTGTAAAGCCCATTGAAAGTAATGGGCAGATGTTTGCCGACGTATTGGAGCCGGTTTTTCAGACGTAATTTGAGACGTAAAATGCCTCCATTACGTCTGAAAATAGGTCGTGTGAGCCCAGCACTGAGTTTTTTGCAGGCAGAAAATCTGCCTCAAAATTCGGTTTGGAATTTTGAGGAAGATTTTGCTCTGCCTACACGCCGATTTTCGCTGCATTTTTCGCCCGCGGCCATTGAGCGCCGCGGATAAAAAACGCAGCTAAATATGCTTTCTCTGCCTCCCATTGATGTGAATGGGTGGTCAGAGACACAAACGCCCAAAGATAAGTCATGTCGCTTCTTTTTCCCGCGAGACGGTTTTTCCGCTCAATCAATGGGAGGCATTTTCGGCCTTTTTTTGGCATGTTTTCCGCGTAAAAAAACTCAGTGTCAACTGACCCTTAGGGGGTGCTAGAACTGTGTATGCATGTCTAAACAATCCTGTGAAAATAACTTGCAAACATACAAAAATAATTATACTACATACAACAGAATGTTACATATGCTTAACACAGGAAAAGTGTTTGTACTTGCTTTCCTTACTTGAGCCCACCGGTAGGGACTGTGTGGCATTTCTTGTGTTCTACCAGCTGCTCCGGGGTCTTCATGAACTTATGGCACACGTCACACTCGTACATTCGAGTGATCAGGTGAATCTGCAGGTGTCGTTCAAACATAGGTTTTGTTTTGCAGACAAAATTGCAGAATACACATTCAAAACCTGTAATGATAAGATATTACTTTAGTGTAGGACTTAGGGCTTATTCACACGAACGTTGTATACGTCCGTGTGACCTCCGTTAAAACAAAAGTTTCTATCTAGATCTGTTTTTGATTTTATATATACAGTTAGGTCCAGAATTATTTGGACAGTGACAAGTTTTGGCATTTTAGCTGTTTACCAAAACATATTAAATATGCAGTTATATAATCAATATGGGCTTAAAGTGCAGACTCTCAGCTTTAATTTGAGGGTATTCACATCCTAATTTGAGGAAGGGTTTAGGAATTACAGCTCTTTAATATGTAGCTGCCTTTTTTTCTTTTTTTTTTAAGGGACCAAATGTAATTGGACAATTATTTCAAAAGCTATTTAATGGGCAGCATGGGCTATTCCCTCATTAATCCATCATCAATTAAGCAGATAAAAGGTCTAGAGTTTATTCCAGGTGTGGCATTTGCATTTAGAACCTGTTGCTGTGAACCCACAACATGAGGTCAAAGGAGCTCTCAATGCAAGTGAAACAGATCATAATTAGGCTGAAAAAAAGAAGAAATCCATCAGAGAGATAGCACAAATGGTAGGAGTGGCCAAATCAACAGTTTGATACATTCATGAAAAAAAGAGAGCGCACTGGTGATCTCGTGACCTCCAAAAGACCTGGACGTCCACGGAAGAACAGTGGTGGATGATCGCAGAATCCTTTCCATGGTGAAAAAAAACCCCATCACAACATCTACCCAAGTGAAGAACACTCTCCTGGAAGTAGGTGTATGAGTAACTAAGTCTACCATAAAGGGAAGACTTCATGAGAGCAAATACAGAGGGTTCACCACAAGGTGCAAACCATTAATCAGCCTCAAAAATAGAAAGGCCAGATTAGACTTTGCCAAACAACATCTAAAGAACCATCCCATTTCTGGAACAACTGTCTTTGGACAGATGAAACTAAGATCAACCTGTACCAGAATGATGGGAGGAAGAAAGTATGGAGAAGGCTTGGAACGGCTCATGATCCAAAGCACACCACATCCTCTGTAAAACATGGTGAGGCAGTGTGATGGCATGGGCATGCATGGCTGCCAAAGGCACTGGGTCACTCGTGTTTATTGATGATGTGACTGAAGACAGAAGCAGCCGGATGAATTCTGAAGTGTTCAGGGATATACTTTCTGCTCAGATTCAACCATATGCAGCAAGGTTGATTGGACGTTGCTTCACAGTACACATGGACAATGACCCAAAACATACTGCGAAAGCAACCCAGGAGTTATTAAGGAAAAGAAGTGGAATATTCTGCAATGGCCAAGTCAATCACCGGATCTCAACCCGATGGAGCATGTATTTCACTTGCTTAAAGGGAACCTGTCACCAGTATTTCACCTATTAAACCAGCAATACCAAGTGGTAGTGGGTGAAAAGACATTTCTATATAACCTATAATTGTCTTCTTAGTCAGCTCTATAGCTTTAATATTCAGTTTTTTAGTGTTCCTGTGCTGTATGCTAATGAGCATAAAAGATTCATATCTTCATTTGAAAAGAGTCAAACCTTCATTCCTCAAGTCTTTCCGAGTTTACCCCGCCTCCTTACTTTTGATTGACAGCTCCACGCCTTCCCCCAGCACACAAAATCCTGCGCTTGTGCATTGATGTCCTCTTCTGGTGTGTGCGTACAACGGGACATCGGATTATTACGATAAAAGGCGCAAAATGTTTTCAGACCGTTATTTACAGTCGGAGGAGGAGTTTAGGAGAGGGGATAACGGCAATGAACTTTTTATTGCAGCGGCCAGTGAGGGATAAGTAAAGTTCAATAGGTGAAATGCTGGTGACAGGTTCCCTTTAAGACAAAACTTAAGGCAGAAAGACCCACAAACAAGCAACCACTGAAGACAGCTGTAGTAAAGGCCTGGCAAAGCATCACAGAGGAGGAAACCCAGCGTTTGGTGATGTCCATGGGTTCCAGACTTCAGGCAGTCATTGCCTGCAAAGGATTCTCTACAAAGTATTAAAAAAAACTATTGTATTTATGGTAATGTTAATTTGTCCAATTACTTTTGAGCCCCTAAAATGAGGAGGCTGTGTAAAAAAATGGATTGTGTCACTGTCCAAATAATTCTGGACCTAACTGTGTGTATACACACACACACCACACACACACACACACCACACACACACACACACACACACACACACACACACACACACACACACACACACAGTTTTAAGTAAATGTGAAACAGAGCAATTTTTAAACTGCGGTGCATTTTTATATGACGCACAAGAACCCGTCGTTTAGTAATCTTAAACTAACACTTGATGAGCCGAGTTTGTGGTTTTAATTTATCTAAGTACTTTAAATATTGTACAGGGTGGGCCATTTATATGGATACACCTAAATAAAATGGGAATGGTTGGTGATATTAACTTCCTGTTTGTGGCACATTAGTATATGGGAGGGGGGAAACTTTTCAAGCTGGGTGTTGACCATGGCGGCCATTTTTAAGTCAGCCATTTTGTATCCAACTTTAGTTTTTTCAATGGGAAGAGGGTCATGTGACACAAACTTATTGAGAATTTCACAAGAAAAACAATGGTGTGCTTGGTTTTAACATTACTTTATTCTTTCATGAGTTATTTACAAGTTTCTGACCACTTATAAAATGTGTTCAAAGTGCTGCCCATTGTGTTGGATTGTCAATGCAACCCTCTTCTCCCACTCTTCACACACTGATAGCAATACCGCAGAAGAAATGCCTCCCGATCTGACCCCCTTAGACTTTTATCTTTGGGGTCATCTGAAGGCAATTGTCTATGCTGTGAAGATACGAGATGTGCAGCAACTGAAACTACGGATACTGGGAGCCTGTGCTAGCATTTCTTCTGCGGTGTTGCTATCAGTGTGTGAAGGGTGGGAGAAGAGGGTTGCATTGACAATCCAACACAATGGGCAGCACTTTGAACACATTTTATAAGTGGTCAGAAACTTGTAAATAACTCATGAAAGAATAAAGTAACGTTAAAACCAAGCACACCATTGTTTTTCTTGTGAAATTCTCGATAAGTTTGATGTGTCACATGACCCTCTTCCCATTGAAAAAACTAAAGTTGGATACAAAATCTCCGACTTCAAAATGGCCGCCATGATCAACTCCCAGCTTGAAAAGTTTCCCCCCTCCCATATACTAATGTGCCACAAACAGGAAGTTAATATCACCAACCATTCCCATTTTATTTAGGTGTATCCATATAAATGGCCCACCCTGTATACATCGAGATTATCTCATAGTTGCCTGCTTTTTTCCATTGCCTTTTTCTTTTAGTGTTGCGGATAGAGTACAACATGTCTGTGTTTATGAATTAATTTTATAACTTTGTAGCCACCAACCAATTATGGTTCGTTGGTATCTTTTAATTAATATCGTAGCACAGTGTGACCTATGACCTAAAGCCTCCATATGGGGATCCGTCTAGCTATAAGAACCACTGAGAGCAGTACACTGCTCATGTTTTTAGCCTGAAGTAGAGACCGGTCCGGTCTCGAAACGCGTTGCTATCTGAACATTGCAATAAATTCTTGGACAAGTAAAAAAAATTGTAGTATCCTATCTTGTCCATGGGGTTTCTACCACCTGATTATTTTAAGCAAGCACTGCTATAGAAGAGGGACAGCGCCAAGATCGGATTCCATTTTTTCCTTACATTCTCTTCAAATTCCAATGGAATCCTGGTGGTTTCCGTCTGAATCCCAGGCTGCAGTCCTCTCCACTTTTATCTGCACTTCAGGACATTGTGCTCCTAGTCATCAGGTGAGCAAAACTCAACCACTCCTACTTTTGTTCTCAAATCCATTGGATGATGCACTTGGTGCACTGTGTATCTTTTTATCTTATTCTAAATAGGTTGTTAAAACAACGGCAGTCACATGGACGTATGTATTTCAATGGGGCCGTTCACGCGGCCGTTGTTTTAACGGACCGCGTGAAGGGTCCGTTGAAAAATAGAACATGTCCAGTTTTCTTCCATTTTCACGGATCCCTCAATAAACTCAGGTCTATGAGGGATCTGTGAAAACGGGTCCCACACAAGTGAAACTCTGACGTGAAAAACAGCGGGTTTTCTTTTGTATATAAATGGCAGCAATGTAGAATATGCATTTATAAGAACTTTGATGCTCTCCGACCTATACTACAATATATAAGGTTATTTGCTCACTTCCACACTTTTAATAAAAATACAGTCTGTGTGTACTAGGAGAACTGGGAATAACATTGCCATCACATATAAAGAAATGCTTACAGGTGGATAACACAGGTTTTATAACAGGTAATAATTATATAATTATTGTAGCTATCTATGTGAGTGACAATTACCTTTGTCAGATTTCTCTTCACTGCTAACAAAAGTCTGGGAGCCATGTCCTACTGAAATAACCAACAAGCTGTTTGATGTCTGGTTTCTTAGTGGGGTGTCTGAGTCTTCTTTACTGTTGGCTGAATCACTAAGTGCTGACAATGAGGAAGAAGAAGGGCTTATGGATTCAATGGGGGTCTTTCTTTCGTCTCCTATAGAAAGGAAAACACCCTCATAAATAGTACAATAATTTTGGATAATTTTCAGAGTCACAGGGCTCCATGTTAGACATGTGCTAGGTAGACATGTTGATTTCCACGTTGCCCAAAATGCAAGTTTGTCCAGTTATTATGACTTATAAAGCCGCTGTCCGCCCCCTGACATGTCTGTTTTAGTAAATACTTGTATTCCCCATGAAATAAAAGTGCAGGAGCACCTTTTCTTAGAACTCTGCATTGTGTATGAATAAATTGACAACTGGCCGTTACCATTTTTCTTGTCAATAGGGTGTCTCTCTACACAGTCCGACTCAGTACTGATTGGACAGTATCAGACTGTGTAGGGACACACTCCATCAACAAGGAGAATGGTAAGGCCCGTTATCAATTTATTCATACAATTCCAGGTGGAATAAAAAAGCAATGGCGCAATGCAGAGATCTGAGAAAAGATGCTTCAACATTTTTTATTATTATTAACAACGATAAATAATAGTTTTTATTATCGATCATTGATCTTTTTGTGCATTTTTACTATTGCTCAGAAGCGAACGAATCATAACGATCATTGCTATAAGTAAACGGGCATTTAAAGGCCACCTCAAACAAACCTTTCAGATATTGATTGGTCAGAGATCTGCATTGGTAAAGACAGTCTAATAAATAAATTCTAGGAACATGTGAACAAGGGATGGGGAGAATAGAGTTATTTATATATTATAGGATGTTATTCATACATTATAAAATGCTGAATGATCTCTGCATTCACAGAGCTTGCTAGGCTGTCCCTGACTAGCAAACAGCAGACAAGCCCACACATAATCTGCACGCTGTTGAGGTCACCAGAAGAACTTTGCAGGAAAAGATGGCTGCTGGTCGCTAGTCTTGAAATGGAGTATTACATTACATTCCTTTTGATATTTTTTAATGCTGTGGCGGAGAAAGACTGGCAGGAGAGAAGTCTAAAAAAAACGTATAGAAAAACATTAAAGAATTCCAAAGAAGAAAACACAATCTGGGACGTGGTAATATTGTAAAGTTGTTGCTGCACGGATCATATTTCTTACAGAAAACTGTGCAGACAAAGATCTTTTTTCTTTACCTGAGTGTTTGGTGCTGATGTGGGTCCTCATATCAGCTTCCTCCATAGTGACAAAGTCACAAGCACTGCAGCAAATTGAATACATCCATTGTTCCTTGTCTACATGGAGAGACATGTGGCTCACAAACTGGACATTCAGCTCGGTCTCAAAGCCACAAACATGACAGCTATAGGGGATGAAGAGAAATAAATAAATAAATAAATAACGTCCCTTACTTCAAAGTAGACAAAGAACCAGGATTACATCCAAATAACAAAAAAGTTACAATTCTGAATATAGACTAAATAATACAAAATTTATAATTTCTGGCAATAATTAAATGTTTATTATTTTTTTTATACGAAAGGCTTGTGAATACTTCTTCATGTTCGATGAATTTGTATGTCCTTCTGAGAGTTCTGTGACCTTAAAGTGCAATACCGTGAATACAGGATTTCCATAAAAACTATGAAATGATCCTAAGGATTCTTGAAAGATATGACATGAAGGATTAATATTGTTGCTTATTAACCCCTGCAGTACTCGAAGAACAGAGAGAACTTTGCAGGGTTGCCCATTTCCAACTGTGTCGATTTTGCAGGATGTTTCACATGACATTACACTGTTGTGTATAATGATGATGTTAATTGGGAAACACATGTTCCAGACGCTGCACATCACCTAGCGGATTCCTCTGGGCAACAGAGAAGCAATGTAGCACTGCCAAATACAGTTGTAAGGGCTGGTTTGTTACTAAGTAGAGAGCACACCGCACCTCAGAAACCAATTCAAACAATCTGGACAGCTTCCCAGGTTACTCTGCACTATTTCACAAGCTTTCAGAAACTTCATGTCCCAGTCAGTGCTAGATTATGAACACAATGCTGCCACCGGCTGTTATTCAGTGAACAGGACATGCACTGTGGAAGAACCCAGTATCTGGATATTAGGACTTTCTGATAATCTGATCACAGGGTGATCAAGTTTTTGATTCCTCTGTAGCACTACCACAGGAGAAATGAAGAATTACATGTTGTAATGCACAGACTTTCTTATAGAGCGAGCAACGCTCTCTGTAGCTGCTCTCCACTTTGGCTATTTCTTGGCGGTTATAATTTCTATGAGTTCAGAATGCCATAATAGGGTATTTGGCAAATCAGTTTTCTAAACCACATAATCCCTTTAAAGGATGCTACTTTTATCAATTTAACATTTGAGATTAGTACTTTTATCAGCCTTTGTTATGAACATAAAACAGTTATCTCATTGCAATTTTAAAAAACAAAACAAAAAACAACTTCTAAAATGGTTGAAAACCTGCATCTTCATATATGCGGAGCTGAAAAACACCACAAGTATATCAATGTGTCTCACCTATAGTAATATGGGTTCTTCTTTTTCTCACTGGTATCAGAAATGACTGCACTGACGATGTCTTCAGTGTCAGTGCTTACCAACTTTACTGCATGGACAGTTAGGTGCTGGTTCAGGTTAGCCCGGCACTTTGCAGCATATGGGCACAAATGGCACTTGTACTTTCTCTCTTCTGTACAGGAAAATACAAAAGTAGTAATAACAAATACATAATATAAACTAGATGTTATGGAAAGCATACAAGTATTTTCTAGAATTTAAAAGATGGATTCAATTTTCCATCATACAGGCTATATTATACACGAAAAATTCTGTCTCTTTGGGGGATTAGTGAATTGATCAATTTAAAATAACCAATCTGGTACCCTAAGACAAAGGCCAAAGTGTACGATACAAATGGCACAATTGCCATTTCCCAAATTTTGCAATGAGGAGATAAGCGGTAATTTAGCACAGGTACAAAACCTACTTATTGCTGTGAATATGAGACGAAGTGATAGATACAAAAACTAATAATATCTCTAAACACTAAGGATAAATGATTTATGCTCATGTTAAATTCCTTATACATTTCTAACCTATACTTTTAATGTGAATTTATAAGCTAGAATTCCCTATTAAACAAGATCTAAGCAGTACTAAATGACACTAACCCATTTATCATGAGCCAGGCATTATGTTATGATGTGAATACATGGATTGTGATTTAGATAGTGACAGGCGCAATATGGATTTAAAGAGGAGCTGTCACCTCTCCTGACCGGTCCGTTTTAGTAAATAAATGTATTCGCCATGAAATAATTCTAGAGCATCTTTTTTTAGAACTATATGTGGTGCCCTTCCTTTGTTATTTGCCTAGAAATTTATGAATAAATTGAAAACTGTTTTACCAGTTGGGGGTGTGTCCTTACACAAACTGAAAATGACCAATCAGTGCTGACAGAGTAAGACTGTGTAGGGACACGCCCCTTTGCCAAGGTCAATGGTAACACCTAGTTATTACTTTATTCAAACATTTCTAGGAGGAATAACAGAGGAATAGCACAATGCAGAGTTCTAAGAAAATATGTTCCAGATTTATTATTTCATGGGGAATACAATTATTTATTAAAATATACTTCAGGAGAGGTCCTCTTTAAGTACATACTTTCATACTGTTAATCACAGAATTCACAATAATGAAAGCTGTACCTGTGTGCAATAACAGATGTCGAGATAAAGTCTGCTGTCGACCAAATACTTTCCCACAAATATCACATGGAAAGAGCTGTTCATTCAGCCTCCAGGCTGTTAACCCACTGCCTCCATCTTGCCCAAGTGTCTCCGTATCTGTAAGAATGGAAAAAAAAATGTCAAGGCAATTGTGTAGGTGAAGCCTTTTTAAATGTGATCTGTATTTTCCTTTTATAAACAATAAATGAATCAGGTATTCCACATCAATGTTTAAAAATAAAAATCCATAATTCACGGGTGTGGATACTTTATACTTTACTGAATGTATCCGGAAGAGCCAAGAGAAATACTACAACCAAATGGCAAGCAGCAATACAGACACTCACCGGCTGGTGCTCATCATTAATATCAGGAAAAGCTTGAGCCTTTGTAAAATATTCTGCAGGATAAAATCACTTTAGAATCATAACATTTTCAAGACTTTGCTGCGAGAATGGATGCCAAGTGCTATGTTTTTATTGAGGCCCGACTGTCAAAGGACACATAATTCATAAGACGATCCATGAGATCTGGCTGACACATGCACGGTTCTCATGTCTGAGAGTCATACCACCTGGACAGTCATCAAAAGAAATGGTTTCTGGTTCAAAAACAGATGTTCTTGGCTAGAGAATACACCGAGCATTTTATATGTGTAAACAGCTTACAGGGGAACATCAAAGACTGTAGCACAGCTTCTGAAACGCCATTGTTTTCTTGCAGTGACATCATACCAAAAAATATCCAACCATTGCCGATCCAGATGTGTCATGCAAGTAGATTGCAACATCTGCAGGGTAGTCTACTGGTGATGCTACCTTGTTTGCATATCATATCAAAGTCATCATTCTAATGGGGATTACCAACAAGCTACAAACTTGTGTAAGAAGTGCCACATAAGGCCAGTGTGATGTAAGACGTGCATCTCGGCTATGGAGTGCTCTGATTATACCTTTTTATAATTCATCTCTAGCAACATTGCCAAGACATTTTAATGTAACAAAGAGTTATGTAAATCTTAGGCACAGTTCACACATAGTTTCTTGTCGCTGATTTTGACACAAAAACCACGTCGGAATCAGCGCCAAAAAATGTCCGAAACTGCCTCCCATTAATTTCAATGGGAGTCGGAGGCGGGTGTTTTTAGCCGCTCGCGGAAAAAAAACGGCAATGTCCTTTCTTGACACGGTTCCTCCTCTGACTTCCCATTGAAATCAATGCGAGGCAGAAGAAGTGAAAGCTGCGGCAAGAAAGTGCAGGCAGGTCAAAATTTTTCCTTCAGGAATTTTGAGGCAGATTTTTTCTGCCTGCAAAATACTCCATAGGAACTAGGCCTTAATCCCACGGTTTGCTTGAATTAGTTCAGATTTATGAAATATTGTAAAGTGTAAACTAGCCTAGAAGGAAGCTATAATGGGGCAGATTTACTAATACGGTCTAAGATTGAGATAGCGTAAACTTAGATATGGCAGTCAGAAAATGTGCCAAATTGATCAAAGTGGTGCATGCTGTATGATTAATTTGGCGCATTTTGTTACACATGCTAGGCACTTTTCCTTATATCATCTATCGGTTGGATTCGTTTGCACCTGTTATTCTTGCTAAAATTTTTGTGCATTTTTGGTTCACGGTGTCGCACTTTAAGTCAAGCCCCTTTCTACGAGAACACTTCATTTAGGCCAGAATTCGGACGCATTTTGAATAGTAAATCTGCCCCAATGTGTTTTAACCTTTCCTCTAGATTTCTCACAATGCAAGGCAAGTCCTCCCGATGTTCACACAACATATTTTCAGGCGTATTTCAGAGCGTAAAACGCTGATATTTTGCTTCAAAATACGCCTGCAAACGGCTACCCTTTGATTTCAATAGGAAATACACGGTGTACTTCATATGAGGTGTATTTTTACATTGCTAAATTCAAAAACCCTGCATAAAAAAAATAAGTGACATGGCACTTCTTGAAGCATTTTTCCCATAAAAAAAAACGTCTTCCAAAATACGCCTCAAAATACGCTTCAAAACGCTTGTAAAAATTAAAAAATGCTTTGAAGATTAGATCCAAAAACGCCTGGATTTAAAGGCTGTTTTCGCAAAAAAGGCTCGTATTTTTCAGCCTGAACATATGCTGTGTGAACATGGTCTTACTGCAAATAGAAATTTAGGTTCACATATGGTCGCAAAACAGTAGGTTAAATATTTTGTCTGATGCATAAACGTGACTATGATAAACACATTTATATTACCTTTAGTACAATAGATCAACCACCTGAACATAAAAATTCAGTGACGCGGAAATCCTAACAGCTTCCTATCACTTGTCCTCCGGTCACATACAGTCCCGGTCCTCACATATGTTTCTTCAAATCTATTAATATCCTGGTCACAATTCAACAATTATTGTGGATGTTGATACAGTTGGAAGACAACATCAGACGACTGCCATGGCCTTATTTTCAGTCACACCATTAAAGGGCTTGTCCCACAAAACCCGTGTCCCCTATCCGCAGGATAGGGGATACATGTGTGATCGTTGGGGGTCCGACCACTGGGACCCCCAGCAAAAAGGAGAAGGGGGAGCTGAAAGTCCCCCATGAGAAGCATGGGATTTCCGGGGTTCTGTGTCCGGCTTGTGTGTCCGGAAGCTCCTAAGAAATGATTGGAGTGCTGGTCACGCATGCGCACAACCGCGATTGGCTCTTGGCTCTCCATTCATTCCTATAGAGCTGCCGGACGCAGACCCCGGAAGTCTAATGCTTCTTATTGAGCACTTCGGGGGACTTTCGGGTCCCCTTTCTCCTGATCGCTGGGGGTCCCAGCAATCACACATGTATCCTGTGGACAGGGGGATACATGTGTTTTGTGGAACAACCCCTTTAATGATCTAGCAACTCATGACTACTTATATGTAGCCACAATGAACAATGATACTGCTGGTGGACAGGTCACTAGCTTCCACAAGACCCACAACATTTGTTCTTACTGACAAGTTATCCTATCCGTGCCCATTTTATTGCAAGGTTCACGCAGATGGACAGGAGGTAAACTCAGTTTTTGGGGTTCCATTTAACTGAACTGATGTTGCACTGAAACACTCTCCAGTAAACACATTTTAATGTTGAACTAAAACCCCTCATTTCCACAATCTAAAGGTCCATTTCTCTCGCATTTTCCTGTCATTATACTGAAGGTCACCTTCGCATAAAAAATGGTATGGAGAAGACTAAATTAGTTCTACAAATTCAAGTCATGTTCTTGCAGTTGTAGCGCTCACTATTGCCATCTTGTGGTCTGTTAAAACTCCAAATCACCATGATAATACCGCATTGACTAAAAATAAACAACCTAAGACTCTTTTTAGCAATAACTAATGTTGAATTCTTTGAATATACACATAAGATTACTATACCATTTTTTATTTTATTTTTTAAATTCGGTTTATTGTGAATAAATGAATTCACAGATATGATAAACAAAACATACTGGGTGACATACAAGAAACCCATTTCTTCAAGATACATAAACAAAAGAACATCAATGATCTCCTTGTACATATAATCATGAGATAAGCGCCATAGATACATGTCACAAAACATACAATGCAAAAGGTACAGAAATAAATCCAAAAGAATAAAGCATTACAACACATTCCAGGCCCAGCCGACGCTCGCAGATGGGCAAAGCATCCCCACAAAATTATGCCCCAAACCCAAACCATATCATCCATCAGATATCCCATCCTGAGTTAAGGAATCCTTAAGGTCACCCACGCCAAAAGAAGTACGAGGTGATATGCACCACCTACCCCAAACACTCATAAACTTATGCTGGCACCCCCGATGTTTATACACCAAATTTACATATGGTAACACAGAGTTAACCATCCTCTTCCATTGAGAGATTGTAGGGGTAAGGTCCCCCATCCAGCGGATGGCAATAGCTTTCCTGGACAAGAACAGGGCTTCATGTAAGAATATACCTTCATAATGAGACCAAGAATCCAATGACAGCAGACCCAATCAACAAATCCCAGGCTCGCAAGGGACTCGTTTATCCATCATTGAAGAAAGGAAATCCGTGACCCCTCTCCAAAAAATGGCAATCACCGGGCAGAGCCATATCATATGATCAAAATCAGCTCGGTCATGTTGGCATATGATACAGGTCGCCGAGGAAATTCTGCCCATATGCAATAACCTGGTAGGAGTAATATAACATCTGTGAGTGATATATAATTGAATCATCCTATTATTCGCCGCAGGCGAGACCAATAGATGCGAAGACATTGCATCTAACCAATCCCCCTCAGACAAATCAGGAATTAGCCCCTTTCACCGGAGTTCTACTGTACATTCGGCATGAGCGACCCTCTGGGACAACAGGAAGGTGTATACAACAGAAATCAGCCCCCGCGGGCCTTGTGTTCTAAGTATCCCTATAAGTGGCAAGGAGGAAATGGGGCCTCGAGTTCTCCTAAATTGAGATAGCAAAACGTGATGCAGTTGTACACATCGAAATGCATCCCTTTCAGGTACCTGGAATGTATCCTGTATCTCCCTGGCTGACAAAGTGCGACCCTCACCATTAATCAGATGTTGCAATTAAGTTACCCCTAAAACTTCCCAGAATGCGTGATCATGAAAGCCCAGGAAGTGAGACAAACCGTGAGGAGTCCAAATCGGCATTTCAGCAACGATATCAGAGTAGTTTAACATTTTTTTTGCATGAGACAACACCTGCTTTGCGGGTTTAATTATTGGAAGGGAATGTCTAGGGCTAAAATCGTGAGGTTCTAAAACAGGCCACAAACTAGAGACACAGAGAAAGTGAGCTATATGATGTTCAGTGTTGGATAACGGTAGTTGAATAAAACGCAGCTGACCCGCCAAATAATAGAGAAACACATCCGGAAGGGCTGCTCCAGCTAACTGTTTTGGTCTCTGCAGAGTACTGAGCCTAAGCTTATGCCTTTCCTGCCCCCATATAAAGGGAGAAAATAAAGAGTTAACCAAATTAAAAAAACCTTTTAGGGACTAGTGTGTCCGCATGCTCCAATATATATAACATTTTAGGTAGCACAATCATTTTAAGAAGGTTAATTCTACCTGCTACCGACAGTGGGAGCAGTTTCCAGACTGTAAATTAATCCTTTAACCCCTTAATGACCGCCGATAAGCCTTTTCACTGCGGTCATTAATGGGCTTTATTCTACAGCGCCATTCCACGGCGCTGCATCAGAATAAAGTAAACAGAGCAGGGAGCCGTGAAATCTCCCTGCTCTCAGCTGCCAGAGGTAGCTGAGGGCTGGGGGCATTCCTGCTCGACTGGGTGAGATCGATATTAGTATCGATCTCACCCGTTTAACCCCTCAGATGCGGTGCTCAATAGCGTGCACCGCATCATAGTGGTTTTGGAGAGAGGGAGGGAGCTCCCTCTCATCCCACTGACACCCGGTGATAAAATCGCTGAGTGTCTGTGTCTCCCATGGCAGCCGGGGGCCTAATAAAGGCCCCCAGGTCTGCCCATAGTAAATGCCTGCTAGGTCATGCCTGAGGCATGTCCTAGCAGATGCCTGTCCGTTTTAAACAGACAGGCAGTAATACACTGCAACACAAAGTATTGCAGTGTATTATAATAGCGATTGGAGGATCGCATAGGGAAGTCCTCTAGTGGGACTAGTATAAAAGTTAAAAAAAGTTGAATAAAGTTACTAAAAAAAAATGTGAAAAAAAATAAAATGAAAAACCCACTTTTTCCCCTTACAAAATGCTTTACTATTAAAAAAGACACAATAAAGCAAAAAAGTGACACATATTTTGTATCGCCGCGTCCGTAACGACCCCGACTATAAAGCTGTTACATTTTTTAACCCGCACGGTGAACGCTGTAAAAAAGAAAATAAAAAACAGTGGAAAAATTGCTGTTTTCTTTTAATCCTGACAAAAAAAATGTGATAAAAAGTGATTAAAAAGTCGCATCTACTCTCAAATGGTACCAATAAAAACTACAAGTTGTCCCACAAAAAAAAAGCCCTCATACAACTGCATCGACGGAACAATAAAAAAGTTATGACTCTTCAAATATGGAAACGCAAGAACAAATAATTTTGAAAAAGAAGTGTTTTTACTGTGTAAGTAGTAAAACATACAAAATCTATACAAATTTGGTATCTTTGCAATTGTAACAACCCGTTTAATAAAGTTGTTGTGTTATTTATACCACACGGTAAACTACGTAGATTTAGGGCGCAAAAAAAGAGTGGTGAAATTTCAGGTTTTCTTATATCCCCCCCAAAAAAAGTTAATAAAAGTTAATGAATAAATTATATGTACCCCAAAATGGTGCTATTAAAAAGTACAACTTGTCCCACAAAAAACAAGACCTTATACAGCTATGTCGACGCAAAAATAAAAAAGTTATAGCTCTTCGAATGTGACAATGGAAAAATGTAAAAAATTGCTTGGTCATTAGGGCCCAGAATGCAAGCAGGGGGAAGGGGTTAAATAGGAGAGTAAGGGATATACATTCATGTCATAAGAGTGTGAACTGTCTCTAGAAATCCAAATACCCAAATATTTAAAACGGCGCACAACCTGTAGACCCTGAAACTGCGAATCCCAACCGCAATTATTGGAATGAAGAGGCATGAGATACGAGTTACTCCAATTAATCTGTAAACCAGAGAATCTACTAAATGTTTCCATCAACCCCATGGCCCTGGGTAGCGAGGCAGTCGGGTTAGCCAAAAAGAGTAACATATCATCGGCATACAATCCTATGCAATCCTCACGCGCCCCAATACGAATACCTTGAAAAGCCGCGTCCTGACGGATACGAATAGCCAAGGGTTCTATGGCCAGAGCAAATAACCGAGGTGACAATAAGCACCCCTGTCTCGTGCCTCTATGAAGACAAAAGGAAGGGGACAAGATCCCATTGAACACCACAGAAGCTCAAGGATCTTTATATATCACAGTAATCCATTTAATAAAATTGGTGCCAAATCCAAATCTCCTAAGATCCTCAAAAAGATAGGCCCATTCAACTGAATCAAAGCCTTGGCCGCATCTAAGGAGGCCAAAGCCCAATCCTGTTGCTCCCACAAACCCAATCTGTGCGACCACCTGAGCTCTACGTATGAGATCAGAGGTGGACTTTCCAGGGATAAATCCGGATTGATCCGAATGAATAACATATTTTATGACGCGAGCCAATCTGTTAGCGAGAAGTTTAGTCAGAATCTTATAGTCTATATTAAGCAGCGATATGGGCCGATAAGATCCACAATCCTCCGGGCTCTTTCCTGGCTTTAAAATAACTACAATAGTAGCATCTTTCATGGAGTCTGGCAAATCACCCGCAGAAAAGCTCGCCCCAAACAAATATAGAAGCTGGGATGACAAAATGTCAGAAGCCCATCAGGACCCGAGGCCTTACCTTTAGTCATACCCAATAGACATTCAGAGATCTCAACTGTGAAAGGAGCATCCAGCATTGCACTACCATCAGAGGATAACTGTGAAAACTGAATGCTATCTAAATAACCAACTAAATCTACCAAAGAGTATCCAGCCCTTGAAGTATATAAGTCTCTATAGAAATTGGTCCAGAATATCCTGAGAGGAAGTGAGAAGGTCATTCTGGGAATTACGAATATGTAAAACTGGAGGAGACATATTGTGCTCTCACAATCTGAGCCAAGAATTTACTGGATTGGTTCACAAATTCAAAAAAAGATTGTTTTGCAAAAAAAAATCCTACAATCTGCCTTCTCTTGTAACAGTAACAAATAAACTCTCCCTACGGAAAGTCAAGCATCCCTATTTTGTGAAGAGGGGTGTCCCCCAAATGCAGCCTCCAAACGCTCTACACCGACCTGCTAGTTCTGTTTCCTGTTGAGCAGAGGAGCGCTTCACATGGGATATAGAAGATTTCAAACAACCTCTCAAATATGATTTTAAAGTATCCCACACTAACAAACCATTCTGCTCTTGACTATGTGCTCTAGAAATACATCAAGTTGATCCGGAATCCTATCATTAACTTTAACTAACTGAAGCCAAAATGGATGTATCTTAAGAGAGCCCCTCAGGCCAACAACCGGTTGCGTTAATTAGAGAAGTATCGGACTATGATCCGATATACCCCTAGGGAGATGATCAATACTTAAAGAGGCTCTGTCACCAGATTTTGCAACCCCTATCTGCTATTGCAGCAGATCGGCGCTGCAATGTAGATTACAGTAACGTTTTTATTTTTAAAAAACGAGAATTTTTGGCCAAGTTATGACCATTTTCGTATTTATGCAAATGAGGCTTGCAAAAGTACAACTGGGCGTGTTGAAAAGTAAAAGTACAACTGGGCGTGTATTATGTGCGTACATCGGGGCGTGTTTACTACTTTTATTAGCTGGGCTTTCTGATGAGAAGTATCATCCACTTCTCTTCAGAACGCCCAGCTTGTGGCAGTGCAGATCTGTGACGTCACTCACAGGTCCTGCATCGTGTCGGCACCAGAGGCTACAGTTGATTCTGCAGCAGCATCAGCATTTGCAGGTAAGTAGCTACATCGACTTACCTGCAAACGCCAATGCTGCTGCAGAATCATCTGTAGCCTCTGGTGTCGATGTGTCCTCGCTCGTCTGACACGATGCAGGACCTGTGAGTGACGACACAGCGTGATCTCTGGAGAACACGGCTGTGTCTGCACTGCCAGAAGCTGGGCGTTCTGAAGAGAAGTGGATGATACTTCTATACACAACGCCCAGCTAGTAAAAGTAGTAAACACGCCCCGATGTACGCACATAATACACGCCCACTTGGACTTTTACTTTTCAACACACCCAGTTGTACTTTTGCAAGCCTCATTTGCATAAATACGAAAATGGTCATAACTTGGCCAAAAATGCTCGTTTTTTAAAAATAAAAACGTTACTGTAATCTACATTGCAGCGCCTATTTGCTGCAATAGCAGATAGGGGTTGCAAAATCTGGTGACAGAGCCTCTTTAACATAAAAGTGAATACTGTGGATGTGCAAAAGATATAATCTATACGAGACATCGCATTAAACTGAGATGTGTGGCAAGTGAATTCTCGTATGCCTGGATGACTCACTCTCCACAAATCTATCCATCCTATCTCGTCCATGAGGGAGGCCATCGGAGAGGTACCTGACAGAGCAGCAGCCTGACCCCTCAACATGAAACGATCCAAATATAAATCCATAGTAAGATTAAGGTCTCCCAGAAGGATTACTCTGGCCTCCTGATGAACAGAAACAAAGGAAACAGCTTCTCTAAGCAGATCCAGCCGGTGGATTATACACACCCAATACTACATAAGGAATGGAGTTTATATTGGCGTGAACAAAAACGTAACACCATTCTTCATCTATCTTAGTATGCAATACTTCCCACCTAAGACTTCTATGTATCAGCAAGGATACTTCCCTAGAAGAAGAATATCGCAAGGAATGTCTGCCCCATTGAAACCAAGGTTGACTCAAAAAATGAACTGTATCAGCCGTCAGATGTGTCTCCTGAAGACGTACAATATGTGAATCCAGTTTCCTAAGCACAGAGGTGTCCCCATTCCCCTCACATTCCATGTCAAAATCTTAAGTGATGCCATACTGAACAGCCCTATACACAAATGTCAATCAATACAACCCATCCCAGCAGATTACCCAAAGCAGGACATGCATCCTATAAGTAAATCCCATATTGAATCGTACCTTGCGCATGACAAAATCTAATACAGAGATCAGAAACTTTGAACAATAAACAGAGGAAGCCATCAGAAGCTCAACAGGAGCTCGTGACTCACACATCATATATAAAGGGGGTCGTTTCCACCGTTAAGGTGTTTACACAGTGGAATCACAAATTCAACCTCAGCACCCCAGTAGTTCCCCCTATAATGTGCGTTACTGTGCCATATCCAGAATAAAGGAGCTCCCTCACACAGGACCCCACAGATAGAAAACAGATGAATATAGAACTACACATATAAGCATATAATCATACAGGATCTGTAAAGAATGCTTCAAACCATTCTAAGCATCAGCCGATCAAGCAGAGATATAAGAAAGCAATAATATAAGGCAAATTGCATCAAACAGGGATCCGTGCAATCCCCATGAAGATGGACCTCAAGTGAAAATCAGCAAATGTCAGTTCAGGATTCATAATGACCAGTCCCTTGCAAGGTCCTCAAATTTCAACGCCGAGGCGATCTCTTGTTCCTCAACAGCCACTCATCCACCTCTTCAGGATTGGTAAAAAATACTGCTCAGTCCCCATCCACAACTCTCAGGCGAGCCGGATAGGCCATAGAATAAGGAATCTGTCGGTCCCACAGTCTCCTTTTGACCTGCGCAAATGACGCTCGCTGACGTTGTAGCTCCGGGGAGTAGTCAGGAAAAATGGACACCGTGGCGTTATCAACCTTAATCACACCCTTTCGCCTGGCAGCCTGCAGGACCAAATCCTGATTCTTACAATAACCTCGCCAGAAATGGTCGCGGATTCGTGCCTGGAGGTGGCGGCTTGGCTGGAACTCTGTGTGCCCTTTCCACCGCAAAAGTCTGTGAAAACATAGTGTCTGGAAACAATTCTTTCAGCCATTTCTCCATAAATTTATCTGGGCGGAGGCCCTCTGCCCTTTCATGGAGGCCAATGATCCGCAAATTATTTCTCCTCAGCCTGTTTTCAAGATCATCAGCTTTCTGGCGCCATATCTCCACCTTACAAGAAAGGTCACGGAGTGTATGTGGTATAGTTGCAGTACGATCCTCCAAGTCAGAGATCCTGGTTTCAGCATGTGCAACCCGGTCTCTTAAATTATGTAAATCCTGTCTGAGGAGGCCTACATCCACCTTAACCACTTCAATTTTGGTAGTGACCGAGGTCTTATTCTCTAGGATCGCCGCCAGCAGCTTCTCAGAAACCTGCTGTAAAGACAAATCGGGCGGGGTCCCCTCAGCAGAGGGATGTGCAGCAGGCTTAAAGAGGCTCTGTAACCAGATTTTGCAACCCCTATCTGCTATTGCAGCAGATAGGCGCTGCAATGTAGATTACAGTAACGTTTTTATTTTTAAAAAACGAGCATTTTTGGCCAAGTTATGACCATTTTTGTAGTTATGCAAATTAGGCTTGCAAAAGTCCAAGTGGGTGTGTTTAAAAGTAAAAGTCCAAGTGGGCGTGTATTATGTGCGTACATTGGGGCGTTTTTAATACTTTTACTAGCTGGGCGCTCTGACGAGAAGTATCATCCACTTCTCTTCAGAACGCCCAGCTTCTGCCAGATCACGCCTTGACGTCACTCACAGGTCCTGCATCGTGTCAGACGAGCGAGGACACATCGGCGTTAGCAGGTAAGTCGATGTAGCTACTTACCTGCAAACGCTGATGCTGCTGCAGAATCATCTGTAGCCTCTGGTGCCGATGTGTCCTCGCTCGTCTGACACGATGCAGGACCTGTGAGTGACGTCACAGCGTGATCTGGCAGAAGCTGGGCGTTCTGAAGAGAAGTGGATGATACTTCTCATCAGAACGCCCAGCTAGTAAAAGTATTAAAAACGCCCCGATGTACGCACATAATACACGCCTACTTGGACTTTTACTTTTAAACACACCCACTTGGACTTTTGCAAGCCTCATTTGCATAACTACAAAAATGGTCATAACTTGGCCAAAAATGCTCGTTTTTTAAAAATAAAAACGTTACTGTAATCTACATTGCAGCGCCTATCTGCTGCAATAGCAGATATGGGTTGCAAAATCTGGTGACAGAGCCTCTTTAAAGGAACAGTGTCACCAACATTTTTTTTTTTTATATCAGTTTTATGTTAGGGTTTTATTAAAAACGTTTATATTTATTTGTGTGTTTGTGTGTTACTTTTTTCTATTTTTACACTTTTTCTTCCCTATAGGGGCTGCCATTTTTTTTTCCATTTCTGTATGTGTCGATTAACGACACATACAGACATGGAATACGGCAGCTCCAGTCCCATAGGGACTGCGAAAGGGGCCCGTTCCATCCACTTTGGTGTACGCCGTGTGTGTGGGAATGGCGCATGCGCCGTTCCCACACAGTCCGATTTGAAATGCGCGCCGTCCGGCGGCATTTTCCTGTGGACCGGAAGTCGCGGCCGGGCAGTAAGATTACTACTTCCGGTCGCGGCTTCCGGACTTGTGCACATGGAGCAGCGGCAGCAGACGGACCGGAGGGAGCGGCGGCGACTGGAGCAGGTAAGTGATTTCTATGTATATTCGTGTTTCAGTGTGTTTTACTAGTGTATGTAAACCTTCTACACTGTGTGTTAGCTAAAAAAATGGCGACACACAGTGTAGGAGGTTAGACCGTTCAAACCCCTCGTTTATCCCGGCACTAGCCAGGATAAAGGGGGGGGGGGATTCTGAGAGCTCACTAGAGCGAGGGATTTTTTCCCAATTTTGCAGCATAAAGCAATGTGGTTGCATTACCACATGCAATGCTGCAATTTTGGGAATTGCTCCATCTAGTGACCAGTGCTGGGAAATATTATAAATTGAATCCAATTTATAATATTTCCTGACTCGTGAAAAAAATAAAAAAAATTAGAACAATGTTTAATCACCTACACACTAATTGTTTAACTAAAAAAAAAACAAACATGTTTTGCTGGCAACACATTCCCTTTAACAACAGGCGGCAGCGCCGGCTCCTCCACCACAGGCTGTGAAGACGCACCGCGGGCACAATCTTGGGCTGAGCTCCGAGCGAACTCCTTCAGCTTTTCAGCCGCACCTGACGCCCTAGAAGGTCCCATTCTGCTCCTCGTGGGTCTCTTACCCTTTCTCCGCAACTGGTAGGGAATTTTTGCAACAGTAATTCCTCCACTCCTAGCCACGCCCCCTACTATATCATTTTTGTTTCTTCTGTTCTTACCACATATCTCCTGCCTGTCACAATTTTGTCAATTCACATAAGTTTTGCCTCCAAATTACTAGTAAATACAACATTGTATGATATATTATATTTAAATTGATTTATAAATATTTTCTTTAAAAGTATGATGTAATTAAAACAATTGCAATTCAATGAAACAATAACCTCAGGTGAGCAAGAATAACTGCTGCTGAGTCCAGAATTCCCCTATTCTTTATTACTTTATCACTGCTTTACATGTGAAAATGTTTCGTTTAGCCAGTTATGAGATCCACATAAACCTAAATCTTATACTTACAGTCCATCTCTAGTGGATGAACATCCTAAGTTTAAAGCCTTGGGTCATCCTCGGAGAACCAGCAACAGGAATAATCTATTATACTTCATTGCATTCATGTAAATAGTAGAGTGTAAGCAGACGCAACAGCCTGTGTTAGTTGCCTCTGTGCTAATGGCAGCCTTCTATAGACTATGCACGAAATCTGAATACCGCACCACTAACCTGCTCTATCATCTAGCAGGTCTCCGTTTACTTGATTATAGTAAAGAAAGGAGGAGACCTCCAGCTCACCAGTAGTTGCGTCTCCAGACACCTCGCACGGATCCCCGCTACGGCCAGCGGTAGGTATATCAGGAAAAAGAAAGAGAAAATCCAGCGCTGTGTTTGATTAAAAAGGAAAATTGTTCCCAATTTTATTGAAAAAATAGTTAAAAGTTACACGGAGACGCAGTCTCAAGGTGTATATATAGCGGGCTGGATGACCTTGGCCTACGCGTTTCGAGCAAGCGTGTTGCTCTTAATCATGGCAAAAAGAATATTCTTTTTGCCATGATTAAGAGCAACACGCTTGCTCGAAACGCGTAGGCCAAGGTCATCCAGCCCGCTATATATACACCTTGAGACTGCGTCTCCGTGTAACTTTTAACTATTTTTTCAATAAAATTGGGAACAATTTTCCTTTTTAATCAAACACAGCGCTGGATTTTCTCTTTCTTTTTCCAGGTCTCCGTTTACTCAGGCCTTTTCTGTCTTCAACAACTACGTTTAGTACATATCAATACATGTAATGCTTATGTATATGTATATATATATATATATATATATATATATATATATATAGAGAGAGAGACTGATTATGATCTCTCAGTGTTTATTCTATTTTTGCCTGTTCTGATACACGAATATTAGTTTTTTTCATGTAGCGATCCCTGCTCATGAAAATGGAACAGGGTAGCACACGAACCTCGTCTCGAGACAGCAGTGTCCACAGAAGTGTGGATCTGGGAGCTCGAGCCTGCGCGCGGAACTAAATAGCAAATGTATATACTTTATAGTCTAACATAATATATGATCATTAGTAATATAATTTATCTAGTGCATGTCCCTCTGTTCTATTTGATTGGCTCACTAGTTACTGTCATATTGGGACTATTGTCCTACCATCTATTGTTTGTTGTCATACAGAACTAATGCAAGTGATGGACAGTGACGGCCCTTTATATTTTACTATGTAGTATGTAGTATCTTGTTTAGCGAGGTTCTTTAGGACCTCTTGCCCCTGTGCAGTAGGTTATGTTTTGTGCGGTTGCTACGCAACTAGACACTTCCGCTGTGAATATACGAGCATATGCACATGGCCATTCACTACGTAATTGGAACTCTGATTTGTGAGGGGCCTTGTAACTCCAACCCCCATACATATGGTTGCATTTTTTTTATTAACCACTATCCGCACGAATAAGTAAATGTACGTCGTTGCGTGAGGTTACTTCCCGCACGAGGACGTACAGTTACTGATTTTTTTCCGGTGCACACTGTCGGCGACAGTGTGCACCGGGAACTGGGAGGTCAGCTGTCGCCGACAGCTGACACTCCACAGCTTTTTTGACTCCAGCCTTCGGCTGGTCCTGATAGGCTTCCTGTCAGAGTGACAGGAAGTCACTGTGTCGTTCCCGATGCACACTGTTGGCGACAAGGTGTGCATCGGGAACTGGGAGATCAGCTTTCCCCGACAGCTGACACTCCAGTGTTGCCGATCAGCGGCTCATCGACGCTGATTTTGGCAATTAACCCGTTACATGCGGGGCTCGATTGCGATCTCCGCATGTAGGGGTTTGTAGCACATCAGCAGCCCCCATGCAATCGTGGGGGCTGCTGATGCTTGTGATGGCATCCGGAGGCCAGGCAACGGCCTCCGGGTCTGCCATGTATGGAAGCCTATGAGGACCAGCCTCTGGCTGATCCTCGTAGACTAACTGTCAGAGTGACTGTGACGTCACACTGACCGTTGGAATACGTTACACTACCTAGGTAGTGTAATGTATTCTAGCAGCGATCAGAGCTTCAAGTAAAAAATGTTTTAGAAAAGTGTAAAAATAAAAGTTTTTGTTTTCCTATAATAAGTCATTTATTATAGGGAAAAAATGAAAACGTTAAAAAAAAGTACACATATTTGGTATCACCGTGTTCGTAACGACCCAAACTATGAAACTATAATGTTTCCGCACGGTGAACGCCGCAAACAAAATAAACTTAAATCTATGTCTGCATCGCTATTTTTTGGCGACCACCCCTCCCAAGATATAGAATAAAAAGTGATCAAAAAGTCACATTTACCCCAAAATAGTACCAATAAAAACTACAACCTGTCCCGCAAAAAACAAGACCTCCTACAGCTTTTTTGACGAAAAAAAAAAAAAGTTACGGCTCAGAATATGGTGTCTCAGAAAAGAAATTATTTATATAGAATTATATAGAATAATTATCTTATAGAAACGTAATTTTCTTGTGCAAACGCTGCAAAACGTAAAAAAAACTATACACATATGGTATCGCTGTAATCGTACCGACCCGCAGAATAAAGTAAAACATAATTTATTGCGCACGGTGAACGCTGTAAGAAATAAAGAATTTAAAGGGCCAAAATCGCTGTTTTTTGGTCACCTTAGCTCTAAAAAAGATCCTGTGGGTTCAAAATACTCACGTACCACTAGAAAAATTCCTTGAGGGGTGTAGTTTCCAAAATGGGGTCACTTTTGGTGGGTTTCTACTGTTTTGGTCCATCTGGGGTTTGCAAACCCGACATGGCACTGAAAACCAATCCAGCAAAATCTGCGCTCCAAAATCCAAAAGGCGCTCCTTCCCTCCTGAGCCCTGCTGTGGATCCAAACATCAGTTTATGACCACATATGGGGTATTGCCGTAATCGGGAGAAATTGCTTTACAAATGTTGGGGTGCTTTTTCTCCTTTATTCCTTGTAAAAATTAAAAATTCTATGTTTCCACAGAAAAAAAGGTGTTTTTCATCTTCACAGACTAATTCCACTAAATTCTGCAAAAAAACTGTGGGGTGAAAATGCTAACTATACCCCTAGAAAAATGCCTTGAGAGGTGTAGTTTCCAAGATGTGGTCACTTTTGAGTGGTTTCGACTGTTTAGGTACCACAAGACCTCCTCAAACCAGACATGGTGCCTAAAATATATTCCTAAAAAAAGGAGGCTCCAAAATCCACTAGGTGCTCCTTTGCTTCTGAGGCCGGTGTTTCAGCCATTAGGACACTAGGGCCACATGTTGGATATTTCTAAAAACTGCAGAATCTGGGCAATAAATATTGAGTTGTATTTCTCTCGTAAAACCCTCTGTGTTACAGATTTATTTTTATTACAAATGAATTTCGGCAAAAAAAATGAAACTTGTAAATTTCACTTCTACTTTGCCTTAATTCCTGTGAAACGCCTAAAGGGTTAAAATACTTTCTGAATGTGAATTTTGAATACCTTGAGGGGTGCAGTTTTCAAAATGCGGTGGTTTATGGGGACTTTCTAATATATAAGGCCCTCAAAGCCACTTCAGAACTGAACTGGTCCCTGAAAAAATGGCCTATTGAAATTTTCTTGAAAATATGAGAAATTGCTGCTAAAGTTCTAAGCCTTGTAACGTCCTAGAAAAATAAAAGGACATGAAAAAACACGATGAAAATATAAAGTAGACACATGGGGAATGTTAACTAGGAACTATTTTGTGTGGTATTACGATCTGTTTTACAAGCAAATACATTTAAATTTAGAAAAATGCAAATTTTTGCAAATTTTTGCTAAAATTTGACGTTTTTCACAAATAAATATTGAATTTATCGACCAAATTTTTTCACGAACATAAAGTACAAGATGTCACGAGAAAACAATCTCAGAATCGCTTGGATTGGTAAAAGCATTCCGGAGTTATTACCACATAAAGTGACATGTCAGATTTGAAAAAATCATCTGTGTCCACAAGGCCAAAACAGGCTGCGTCCTAAAGGGGTTAAATGGTAATCAAGCTTAAATATGCTTATTTTTAAATGTATGTTTATTTTTATCACTGGATATTTATCACTTCACGTAATTACATTACTGTATTAGATGTCTTTTTATAATTGTCCATATTTTGTACAATATTTGAATGCACACTTTGTCAATGATCTATCATTATGTTAATGAGACACACACCTTATATACTGCATGTATTGATGTATCACTATGCTTGAAAAAAGTCCTATAGCAGGACGGAAACGTTGTAGCTTTGTTGACTAAATGAAACTACACCCTTTTGATTCATCGGAGTGCTGTGGGATTTCTTCTATTTATATATATATATATATATATATATATATATATATATATATATATATATATAAGCATACACACACACACACACACACACACACACACACATACACACAGTATATGTATATATTCGATTGTGAATTGTATAAGTAGCTTTCTTAAATGGCACGTCCAATATATTTGAGGCTTCATGGTCCTTAAAATATGATTTTCAGAGACTATAAACAATCAGGTAGGAAGTCAGTCTACATAATAAAAAAATATACTGTATATACTGAGTAGAGGAACATATTTGCTGGGAATGTTCATGAACTTAAGGGTCAATCACAAATACATTTAAGCTACATATACCTGAACATTCTGCAACCTTTGTAGCATTGCAGTGGAATAATAAGCCTGTAATACGTAAGTACTGTAGCTCTAGGCTGATTTTGAATAAAAAGCCGTTGCCATAAAAGTATCTTGGTGGGAATTTCACCTTTGCCACAGTTTTCTGCGGTAGGTTCACTAACAAGGAAGAGGCGCATCTGCACAATGATTAATCATGGACTGTCCCTCTGCAAGGAAATGTGTAAGAGCCCAAACTTTAATGACTCGCTGGACTTAGAATAGCTTCACAGCAGCAGAGCGCTGGGTACAAACTTGGTACGAGAAATACAGTGAAAGGAAGGGCAACATCAGACACTGACGGAGGTTACACGGTTTAAATTAGAGTTCAGCACTCGGGCCGCAAAGCTCTATTACAGTTGCATAATGAAAGGAAGAAATTTAAGATGAAGTAAAAGTCAGAAATGACTTTCTACTGATGCTTTGCTGATTTTTTATTTTTTTTTGCTGAAAAGATATACTAGAACTACTTCAAATAATAGTTTGTATTTAAATTATAATTCAGTATATTTTCATTGTCATTTTCATTTTTAATACAAAAACATTATCAACATTATAACATTTATGTATTTTTTACACAAAAGTGGGTTCTTTCTTTAGGACAATTACGTAAAATGAAAAAAATAGTCCCGGAGATCCACTCTCATACAAAACCAAAGCAGACTTTGGCCTCACCGATCGATTATGTCCTGCAGTGTGATCCGAGTAATTCCGATCTATATTTCTTTGACTTGTAAATTCTCCCTTACTTGGACACTACAGGTGCCAGGTGCCTGTAAAGGGAAGTATCCCACACACACACATATATATATATATATATATAAAAACACGTGTAATGTGCCTCGGGCCAGGGCTGCAGAAACACAGCCCTGGTCATGAGTCATGAGTAAGGCCTCACAACAAAGCAGGACAATTAGTCATTGTCCTGCTTTGCTTGAGACAGATGGACACAGGAAATACTGTTGATCTCCGGTCTTCATTTTAAATTTCTCGCGCTCCTGGGTCGGCTGGTGATGTCAGATCACTGCGCCGACCCATGTTAGCCTGGGGCAAGCTCCACTCACCCCCATTTATGAGCGTACCGACAGGGTTTAAATAACCCTGTGTCAGTACGCTCAGCAAAGCAGCTCACCCTCACCACTCCACCAACAAGCTCAGCTGGGTCCTGCCTCTCTCCACCAATGGCAGCTCACCACTCACCACACCACCAACGACAGGCTCTCCTGCTACGGCTCCAGTCTCCTGCTCCTCATCACTCCTGCACCCCGGCTCCACCAACGCTAAGTATACAAGTGTAGCAACAGCTACACATTATCCCTTCTCCCCTATACAACGAGCTATCGTTTCACCCATATCCTAGCCCTACACATTAACCCTTTCCCACCTGCCTGCACATTCCCTGGTCCCTAGTGAACCATCACATCACCTGCCCTAGTTAACCCTTTACCTACCTGTTGTCACGAAGCGGGTTAGTGGACCCACTAGGTCGTACCGCCGTAGCGGGGAGGCAGCTGGCCAAACAACAGGAAACCCCAGCAATACAATGTCCCGCACAAGGGTACCTGGATAGTCCAGACAGTGGCCGCAGCTCTGGCACTGATGGAGATGGGTGCAGCAGATAACGCCAAACGTGGCGGATGACACAGGTGCCGCAGTTTGCGCCAGACGTGGCGGATTCTTCCGGACGTGGTAGATGACACTGGACGTGGCCGATTACTCCGGACGTGGCAGATGACACAGGACGTGGCGGATTCCTCTGGACGTAGCAGATGACACAGGACGTGGCGGATTCCTCTGGACGTGGCAGACTCAATACTAAAGGCACAGCACGGGAAACAGGAAGAGGTAACAAGACACGGGTAACAACTGGAACGGGAAACACTAAGGGAACATTTGCAAGACAGACTGGGAAAACTAACAACACTCAGGCAAGGTTCAGAAGGCCTGGGGCCTTCTTATAGACCAGGAAATCGTGGCAGTTGAGGATGATGACTATTTCCTTTGTGCGTGCGCTGGCCCTTTAAGGCCGGGCACGAGCGTGCGCTGGCCCTTTAAGGCCGGACACGAGCGTGCGCGCGCACCCTACGGGACACAGCAGACCGGAGCGGAAGTGAGCGCTGGCGTCTCCTAGGAAGGAGATGGGGGCCAGCGCTCATGGATCCATGGCTGCGAGCGTCGGGAGGTGAGTAAACCCAACGGCCCGTGGCCATGGACGCTACAGTATCCCCCCTCTTACGCCCCCTCTTCTTGGGTCCAGAGCGAGAGAGGAATTTCTTAATAAGCGCAGGGGCACTGAGGTTCTCTTCTGGCTCCCAGGACCTCTCCTCAGGACCAAACCCTCTCCAGTCCACCAAATAGAAAGTCCTTCCTCCTACCCTCTTGCAGTCCAGGATCTCCCTCACTTCGAATATATCAGAAAAACCGCTGGGAGCAACTGTGGAACTAGAAGTCTTGCTGTAGCGGTTCAGGACCACTGGCTTCAGGAGGGACACATGAAAGGAGTTGGGGATTCTGAGGGTAGGAGGCAGCCGCAGCTTATAGGAGACAGGGTTCATTTGTTTCAGAATCTCGAAAGGACCAAGGAACCTGGGAGCAAACTTATATGAAGGCACCTTCAAGCGAACGTTCAGAGAGGACAGCCAGACTTTAGTACCCGGAAGATACTAAGGCGGCTCTCTTCTCCTAGAATATGCTTTTCGCTTCATGCGATCAACTGCCAGTAAAATAGAGGACCGGGTCTGTTGCCAAAAAGTCCCCATAAGCAGAGTCAGCAGCGGGTACTTGCGATATGATCAACACTGGAAGAGGGACTCTAGGATGTTGACTGTACACAATGTGAAATGTAGTGGTAAGGGTAGTGGGAAGTGGTGGACTCACTTGTGTGGTTGTTGTATGAGAACTCGGCCCATGGAAGAAGCTGTACCCAGTTATCGTGCTGTGAAGAGTTTAAGTGGCAGAGATAATTCTCCATGATCTAGTTGATCCTCTCAACTTGCCCATTGGACTGGGGGTGATAAGCTGAGGAAAAGTCCAATCTCACATCCAGGAGTTTACAGAGGGCTCTCCAGAACTTTGAGGTAAATTGAACACCCCGATCTGACACGATATGAAGAGTCAAGCCATGCAAGCGAAAGATGTGTAGAATGAAGAGACTCGCCAGACGAGGAGCAGAAGGTAGGCCGGTCAGCAGGATAAAATGTGCCATCTTAGAGAACCGGTCCACCACCACCCAGAGAGTGTTGCATCCTGCTGAGGGAGGAAGGTCTGTGACAAAGTCCATCGCAATGTGCTGCCAGGGGGCATTGGGTGCAGGCAGAGGTTGAAGCAGGCTGGCAGGCTTGGAGTGAGTAACTTTGTTAGAGGCACGCACCGTGCAAGAAGAGACAAAGTCCAGAACATCTTTAGGTAGCGTGGGCCACCAGAAGTGACGAACAATCAGGTCTCGGATTTTACGGACACCAGCCAGTTTAGAACTGTGTCCCCAGCGGAGAATTCTTCTCCTGTCTGCAAACCGAACAAAAGTCCTCCCAGGAGGGATGTCTCTAACCTGCAGAGGATTAGCAGTGACAATGCAGGACGGGTCTATGATAGTCTGAAGGGACTCCGTGTCTTCCGTCTCAAACGATCTGGACAGGGCATCTGCCCTCACATTCTTTTCCGCGGGACGGTAGTGGAGCACAAACTGGAAACGGGTGAAGAATAGCGACCACCTGGCTTGACGGGGATTCAGTCGTTGTGCAGACTGAAGGTAGGTAAGGTTTTTGTGGTCGGTGAAGATCAGGATGGGGTGAGCAGCGCACTCTAGAACATGTCTCCACTCTTCCAGAGCCAATTTGATGGCCAGCAGCTCCCGATCTCCAATAGAGTAATTGCGCTCAGCAGAAGAAAGAAGTCTTGAGTAGTAGCCACATACTACTGAATTTCCTTTGGAGCTCCTCTGGAACAGAAGTGCACCTGCACCAACAGAGGAAGCGTCCACTTCCAGTGAGAACTGCCGAGATACGTCAGGATGATGGAGGATCGAAGCTGAAGTGAAGGCTTTCTTGAGGCTAATAAATGCGGACTCTGCCTCTGGAGTCCACACCTTGGCATTCACACCCTTCTTGGTAAGGGTAGAGATGGGAGCCGTCGGAGAAGAGAAGATTAGGAATAAACTGCCAGTAGAAATTGGCGAATCCCAGGAACCGCTGTATGGCCCTTAAGCCTTGAGGACATGGCCACTCCAGGACAGCTTTCACTTTCTCAGGATCCATCTTGAGACCTTGATCCGAGATGATGTAGCGCGGGAAGGGCAGAGAACTCCTATCAAAGACGCACTTCTCCAGCTTGGCGTATAAATGATTCTCCCTTAATCGTAGTAGAACCTGACGGACATGCCTCCAATGAGTCGTCGGATCTGGGGAGAAAATCAAAATATCATCGAGATAAACAACAACACAGACATAGAGGAGATCTTGGAAGATATCATTAACGAACTCCTGAAAAACTGCGGGAGCGTTACACAGTCTGAAGGGCATCACTAGGTATTCGTAGTGCCAGTCCCGGGTGTTAAATGCCATCTTCCATTCATCACCCCAGCGAATCCGGACTAGATTATAAACCCCACGCAGGTCTAGCTTAGAATTTTTTTTCGCTTCTCGTATGCGATCAAACAGCTCAGAAATAAGTGGCAACGGGTATTTGTTCTTGACCGTGATCTGGTTGAGACCACGGTAGTCAATGCAGGGTCGAAGGGATCTGTCCTTTTTAACGAAGAAGAATCCAGCCCTGGCCGGGGAGGAAGACTTTCGTATGAAACCCATCTCCAGATTCTCCTTGATATAGGCCGACATAGATAGAGACTCAGGCAAGGAGAGAGGATATACTCGACCACGGGGGAGAGAGGCATTAGGAACCAGTTCAATGGGGCAGTCATAAGTCCGATGAGGAGGCAGTGTCTCAGCCTCCCATTTGCTGAAAACATCTGCATACTGAGCAAACAGGGGAGGCAGTCCCGCCAATGACTGAGGCAGAGGAGGCTTGACAGGATGGATCTGCAACAAACAACGACCATGGCACTTGGAGCCCCATTGGAGAACCTCTCCAGAATTCCAGTCCAGGACTGGGGCATGTAGTCAAAGCCAAGGCAGGCCCAGTAGAACAGGATTGATGGCCTTTGGCAAAACAAGGAAAGAAATTAATTCAAAATGAAGGACTCCAACCTGGAGCTTCAACGGCTTGGTTTTAGAAATGATGGGATCAGGCAGAGGCAGTCCATTAACTGAGGCAACAGCCAAAGACGTCTCTAGGGGGACAGTGGGCAGCTGAAGATGATCCACAAGCTCTTTCTGGATGAAGTTTGCCGCAGAACCAGAGTCAAGATAGGCAGAAACTTGATGCGTCCTGTCGCCAGATACTAGGGTCACAGCAATAGTCAGCTTGGAACTGAATGCTTTATTAGGTACCGTTCCATCTAGGGTTGTCTCTCCAATCAATCCTAGGCAATGGGGTCTCTCTGGCCTCTGGGGACACAGACACACAATATGGCCTCCGAGGCCGCAATACAAACAAAGTCCAGAAGTGCGTCTGTGTTGTTTCTCCTGGGTAGACAATTTGACATAGTTACTCTGCATCGGATCCTCTGGTGGGACGACTGAGGAAGATTGCTGGAAAGTAGAATCCGGCCTAGGAAGTTCTCTCTCCCGGAGAACCTCTTGGGAATGCTCCCAGACCCTCATGTCAACCCGGGAGGCGAGTAGGATAAGATCGTCCAGGGTAGATGGCAGATCGCGAGCAGCCAGATCGTCCTTGATCACTGAAGACAGTCCCTGCCAGAATGTGGCCACCAAAGCCTCGTTGTTCCAGGTCAATTCAGCAGCCAGGATACGGAACTGAATGGCACACTTGCCCACGGAGAGGTCTCCCTGATGTAGGGTCAGCAAGGATGCAGCAGCCGAAGAAACTCTCCCAGGTTCCTCAGAGATCGAAAGGAAGGTCTGTAAGAAGCACTGCAAGTCACGGGTCTCTGGTCCCTGGTGTTCCCACAGAGGATTAGCCCATGCCAGGGTTTTGCCAGTAAGGAGAGAGATGATGAAGGCGATCCTGACGTCATCCGAAGAGAAGGACCTGGCATGTAGTCTGAAGTGGATCAGGCACTGATTAAAAAATCCCCTGCAGTTCCTCGAGTCTCCGTCATAGCGTGGAGGTAACGGCAAGAAACACAGGGGATTGGTACCGGTACAGACAGGAAGTGTAGCGGGAGGAACAGCAGGAATGGGTGCGGTGATGACTGTGGTTGGAGCGAGCAGCTGATGGGCAATGGCGTTCACCGACAGGAGGAGTTGGTCTTGTCGTGACTGAAGATCCTCCATCTCGGCCAGCATGGCCTGTGTCGTCAAAATTTCAGGTTGACCAGCGGGGTCCATAGCCTGAGCGTACAGTCACGAAGCGGGTTAGTGGACCCACTAGGCCATACCGCCGTAGCGGGGAGGCAGCTGGCCAAACACAGGAAACCCCAGAAAAACAATGTCCCGCACAATGGTACCTGGATAGTCCAGACAGTGGCCACAGCTCTGGCACTGATGGAGATGGGTGCAGCAGATAACGCCAAACGTGGCGGATGACACAGGTGCCGCAGGTTGTGGCGGATTCCTCCGGACGTGGAAGGTGACGGGGGGCCAGTGCTCACGGATCCATGGCTGCGGGCGTCGGGAGGTGAGTAAACACGACGGCCGGCGGCCATGGACGCTACACCTGTACATCCCCTAGTTCAGTCTTTACCTACCTGCACATCCCCTAGTTCACCCTTTGCCTAGTTGCACATCCCTGGTACACATCCCTGGTTAACCCTTTCCCACCTGCCTGCATGTTCCTATTGTTAACCCATTACCTGATTATCCCCTGGTAACCCTTTATCCTCCACATCCCTTGTTAATCTTTAGTATACAGGGACAGTTATATTTATGAGGGAGCGGGACAGAAATAATGAGTGTGTATACATTGTAACACAACGTATATATATGTATGTTTAGGTAAGTGGGTGGTGGTATAGATTAGGATTGTATACCTTGTTTATACTGTACCATGTGTAGTGTTCGTGTATTCAATACATATTAAGTTATTATGTGTTTTGGGATACACTGATACTATACTGTGATTATTTACTGTGATTACTGTTTTTATTACTAAATATTAC
The DNA here is from genome assembly GCF_050947455.1 of Rhinoderma darwinii. NCBI lineage: Eukaryota > Metazoa > Chordata > Amphibia > Anura > Rhinodermatidae > Rhinoderma > Rhinoderma darwinii. The sequence continues at coordinate 132,189,012 of NC_134687.1, read as the reverse complement.
CTTTATTTACTATGCAATTGTATTCCTTTACTTAGTAGCAAAAAAAATTGATTGGAGGTAGTATAAGAAAAAGGTAGGGGAGCTAGGCATAACCCTAGTGACCCTGTTATAAAGGAGGTAGTAATAAAAGGCGACACTAGCTGGTGAACCCTGCTATTACTCCACCCTCCTTTTACAGTGCCATCCCTGAGAAAACCATCAGGGTATAACCAGTCTGTTATTTTGGAACCGCTGCTGTATTTTATATAATTTTATGTGTTTTATGCCTTATTTGTCTTAGGCCTTTTATCTTAGAAATAGGACAATACATGTATTGCTAAAGTGTAACCCAGAAAATTCTGCACAATGTTATTCATTTTTTACACAGGGACTTTTGGATAATTGCACTGACGGTTCAGGGATAGAGCTGGGTGGGAGGCAAGAGAGCGGGTTGTTAATACTCTTTATTCCTTTACAGCACCCGTAGTGTCCAAGTAAGGGAGAATGTACAAGTGAAGGGAATACAGATCGGAATTACACAGATTGCACTGCAAGACAACTGATCTGAGGACAGTCAGTCTGAGGAACGGTGAGGCAAAAGTGTGTTTTAGTTTTGTATGAAAGAGTGGAGCTCCGGGACAACATATATCTGTGTTTGATTGTTCCTTTAGGACAACCCATTTCCATAAACCCTAATAGGGAATTTGAATGTCATAGAAGGGTGTCCCCACTTGGGAACTCCCCTATTAACCAGAGTGGAGAGCCACACAAAAGAGAGCTTTTCACTTTAGAGAACTCGGCATGATCATGTATTTTTTGCTGGTTTTATAGAAAGCGAGGAACTGGATAACAAGTGAAATAAGGCAAAATCGGACAATTTTTACTGCCAAAACATTGCAAGATAATACTGCCATATAAAGCCCATATAAAACTGCCATATAGTGCCCAAATAATATGCTGTATAAAAATAATACTCCCTTGAAGATCCCATATAAAACTTCCATATGGTTACCATGTAATGATACAATTCAATTCCCAAATCATGCCATACACTGCTAAATATTACTGGGTGCTTTTAGTTTGCTCATTGGGTTTCTGTTTTCAGCCCTGTAAGTATTACATAGTCGCCCAATCACGTAATGCTGCAGAAGAAATTAGAGTTAGCAGCTTTTCCCAGAAATATCAGCATGTTACAGGGGTTTCCAGTAGCCAGACCCATGCAACTCGGCTAAAGACTGGGAAAGCTACATTTGCAAAAGGGTTAACTTGATGGGTTATCCCTTACCATTTAATAGTAAAGAACTGGCAGAACACTAATACAGAGTATGTATGAAGGTTCAGATAGCACCAGCTCGTGGGGGGGGGGAGGCGGGGGGCGATTGCATGGATCGGGGCCCAACCCAATTCTTATGTATCTGGCACACCAATTGGAGTAAAGATTGTTTATTATTATTTATCTTAGATGCCAGTGGCGGAGAGAAATGTTTCGGTCTTAATGACCTTCTTCAGGCACTGAGCCGTGCTGGGGACTGTTCTACGAGCGCTTTGCTTAATAAAAGCGGCTGGCTTACACAGAAGGTTTTACCAGAGAAACGCAACTTAATATTTATTGCCCAGATCCTGCAGTTTTTAGAAATATCCCACATGTGGCGCTAGTGTGCAACTGGACTAAAACACATGCCTCAGAAGCAAAGGAGCACCTAGAGGATTTGAGGGCCTCTTTTTTATTAGAATATATTTTAGGCACCATGTCGGGTTTGAAGAGGTCTTGTGGGGCCCAAAAAAAAGAAACCCCCTAAAAAAGACACCATTTGGCAAACTACACCCCTCAAGGAATTTATCAAGCGGTATAGTGAGCTTTTTGACTCCACAGGTTATTTGCTGAATTTAGTGTAATTAGGCTGCGAAAATGAAAATCTATGTTTTTTATAATAAAATGTAGTTTTAGCTCAGATTTTTCCATATTCACAATAGGTAAAGGAGATAAAAGAACCCTAACTTTTATAACCCCTTCAGGACCCAGCCAATTTTTTCAAATCTGACATGTGTTACTTTATGTGGTAATAACGTTGGAATGCTTTTTACCTATCCAAGCGATTCTGAGATTGTTTTCTCGTAACATGTTGTACTTTATGTTAGTGAAAAAATTTTGTCGATAATTTTGGTATTTATTTCTGAAAAACACCACAATTTAGAAAACATTAGCAAAAATTAGCATTTTTCTAAATTTAAACGTATCTGCTTGTAAACCAGATAGTAATACCACACAAAATAGTTACTAGTTAACATTTCCCATATGGCTACTTTATGTTTGCATCGTTTTTTGAACGTCCTTCTATTTCTCTAGGACGTTACAAGGCTTAGAACTTTAGCAGCAATTTCTCATATTTTAAAGAAAATGTCAAAAGGCTATTTTTTTAGGGACTAGTTCAGATCTGAGGTGGCTTTGAGGGCCTTATATATTAGAAAATCCCCAGAAGTCACCCCATTTTGAAAACTGCACCCCTCAAGGTATTCGAATCAGCATTCACAAAGTGTTTTAACCCTTTAGGCGTTTCACAGGAATTAAAGCAAAGTAGAGGTTTTACCAGAGAAATGCAACTCAATATTTATTGCCCAGATTCTGCAGTTTTTAGAAATATCCCACATGTGGCCCTAGTGTGATAATGGACTGAAGCACTGGCCTCAGAAGCAAAGGAACACCCAGTGGATTTTGGGCCTCCCTTTTTTTAGAATATATTTTAGGCACCTTGTCAGGTTTGAAGAGGTCTTGTGGTGCCAAAACAGTGGAAACACCCCGAAAGTTACCCAATTTTGGAAACTACACCCCTCAAGAAATTTATCTAAGTGTATAGTTAGAATTTTGACCGCACAGGTTTTTCGCTAAATTAATCAGAATTAGTCTGTAAAAATGAAAATCTACTTTTTACTGAAAAAACATAGAAATTTTTAATATTTACAAGAAATATTAAGGAAAATGCACCACAACATATGTAAAGCAATGTCTCCCGATTACGGCAATATCCCATATGTGGTAATAAACTGCTGATTAGGCCCACAGCAAGGCTCAGAAGGGAAGGAGCGCCATTAGAATTTTGGAGCACAGATTTTGCTGGATTGGTTTTCGGTTCCATGTCACGTTTGCAACACCCTGGAGGGACCAAAACAGGGGAAACCCTCCAAAAGTGACCCCATTTTGGAAACTACACCTATCAAGGAATTTATCTAAGGGTATAGTTAGCATTTTGACCACACAGGTTTTTCGCTAAATATATTGGAATTAGTCTGTAAAAATGAAAATCTACTTTTTTTTCTGAAAAAACATAGAAATTTGTAATATTTACTAGGAATAATGAAGAAAATCACCCCAACATTTGTAAACCAATGTCTCCTGATTACGGCAATGTCCCATATGTGGTAATAAACTGCTGATTGGACCCACAGCAAGGCTCAGAAGGGAAGGAGCACCATTTGGATTTTGGAGCACGGATTTTGCCGGTTTGGTTTTCGGTGCCATGTCACGTTTGCAACGCCCTGGAGAGAACAAAACAGGGGAAACCCCCCAAAAGTGACCCCATTTTGGAAACTACACCTCTCAAGGAATTTATTTAGGGGTATAGTTAGCATTTTGACCACACAGGTTTTTTGCAGAATTTAGTGGAATTAGGCAGTGAAGATGAAAATCAACTTTTTTTCTGAAAAAGCATAGAAATGTTAAATTTTTACAAGGAATAAAGGAAAAAAGAACCACAACATTTGTAAAGCATTTTCTCCTGATTACGGCAATACCCCATATGTGGTAATAAACTGCTGATTGGACCCATGGCAGCGCTCAGAAGGGAAGTAGCGCCATTTGGATTTTGGAGCACGGATTTTGCTGGATTGTTTTTCGGTGCCGCGTTTGCAACGCCCTTGAGGGACCAAAACAGTGGAAGCCCCCCAAGTTACCCCATTTTGGAAACACCCCTCAAGGAATTTTTCTAGGGGTATAGTGAGCATTTAGACTCCACGGGTCTTTTGCAGAATTTATTAGAATTAGGCGGAGAAAATGAATATCACAATTTTTTTCCACTAAAATGTTGAATTTTCTCATTTTCACAAGGGATAAAGGAGAAACAAACAACCAATTTTTGTAAAGCTATTTCTCCCGGGTATGGAAATATCCCACATGTGGTCATACATTTTTTTCATTAGAAATGAATTAACCCTTTCAGGACTGATCCATTTTTTGCTTTTCTATTTTCGTTTTTCACTCCCCGCCTTCCAAAAGCCATAACTTTTCTTTTTCTGTCAGTAGAGTGATGTGACGGCTTATTTCTTGCGGGAGGAATTGTAGTTTCTATTGACACCATTTAAAGTGGCATAAAAAGTACTGGGAAACTGAAAAAAAATAGGAAAATATAGGAATATAGGAAAAAAATCTGATTCCATTTTTTGGGGTTTTCGTTTTTACAGCTTTCGCCGTGCAGTAAAAACGAAAACTACAGCGATTTTGGCGGTTTAAATTATTTAAGTTTTTTACGGTGTTCACCGTGGTAGTTAAATAATGGTATATTGTAATAGTTCGGCCTTCTACGGACTTAGCGATATCAATTCTGTTTATTTTTTTACATTACTTTTGAAAAAAATGGGAAAAGGTTTTTTTTTTTTAACTTTAAACTTTTTTCTTTCTCACTACTAATAACTTTAATTCTTCTACACATTTTATTAGTCCCCTTAGGGGGCTTGTACCAGCGATCATTGGATCCGCGGGTACAATATACTGCAATACTAATGTATTGCAGTATATTGTTATCTTTACAGACTCCTGTAACAGCGCGATCGCAGTTCCTGTCCGTTAGTCCCGGGTGTCAGCTGTAATACACAGCTGATACCCGCAGCGTATGGAGTGGGCTCAGCACTTGAGCCCGCTCCATACATCACCCCCGCACCATGACGTGCTATTAAGTCATAGTGCTCAAAGGTGTTAATGCACAGCGGGTGGTGTGAATATTGCCTTTTTCCACTGATATGCCATTTTAGAGCATAATATGTCGCGCCCAGTTTGTGCCCCTGAAGACAAATACCTCATAAAGCGTTAAGCAGGTTCTCCCGGGTATGGCGATGCCATATATGTGGGCACAAACTGCTGTTTGGGCACGCTGCTTGGCTCAGAAGGGAGGGACGCCATTTTGCTTTTGGAGCGCAGATTTTGCTTGGTAGTTTTTCTGTTTCGGTTTCTCTGGTATTTCAGTTTATAATGTGGGGGCATATGTAATCTGTGCGGAGTACATAAGGGTATAAGAAGAGGGTATAAAAATGCGGTAAATAAATAATAATTCATAGATGTGTGGTCAGTGTCGCACTGATAAATGGTGTCGGATGTTACCCGCTTTTAGAAAACACTGCACATTTTGCATCGCCATATTCCTGGGAGCCAGAACGTCTTTATTTTTTCACCACCGGAGCTGCATGAGGGCTTATTTGTTGCGGGACAATCTGTACTTTTCATTGGTACCATTTTGGGGTACATGCCATTTTTTTGATCACTTTTTATTACATTTTTTTGCAAGCCGGGTGACCAAAAACAAGCAATTCTGACAATATTTTTTAGTTTATTTTTTTCGATTATATTATATTTTATTCTGCGGGTCGGTACGATTACGGCGATACCATATGTATATAGGTTTTTTTTATGTTCTGCAGCGTTTGCGCAATAAAATCACTTTTTTATAAAATAATTTATTTTCTGTCACCATATTCTGAGAGCCGTAACTTTTTTATTTTTCAGTCAAAAAAGCTGTGTAAGAGCTTGTGTTTTGCGGGACGGGTTGTAGTTTTTATCTGTATTATTTTCGGGTACATGCGACTTTTTGATCACTTTTTATTCTCTATTTTGGGAGGGGTGGTGACCAAAAAAATAGCAATTCTGGTGTAGTTTTTTATTGATTTTTTTTGGGGTGTTCATCGTGCGGGAAAAATAACATTATAGTTTTATAGTTGGGGTCGTTACGAACGTGGTGATACCAGATATGTGTACTTTTTTTAACGTGTTCATTTTTTTCCTATAATGAAAGACTTATTATAGAAAAAAAATGCAGTGTTTGTTTATATAACTTATAACTTTTATTTTTACACTTCTTTTAAATCATTTTTATTACTTTTTTTTACTTTTTTCACTTGTCCCACTAGGGGACACTTAGACTTGCAGCTTTGATCGCTGCTGGAGTACATTACACTACACACGTAGTGTAATGCACTCCAACTGTCATTGTGACGTGACAGTCACACTGACAGGAAGCCTCGGAGGACCGGCAGGAGGCTGCTCCTCCGAGGCTTCCGTACATGGCAACCCGGAGGTGTGCTTCAAACCACTTAAATGCGGCGACGGCAATCCGTCGCCGCATTTATGGGGTTAATTGCCGAAATCAGCGGCGATGGTCCGCTGACCGGCAAGGCTGGAGTGTCAGCTGTCGGGGACAGCTGACCTCCCGGTTCCCGGACACTGTCCGCAATAGTACGTCTGGATGCGGGAACTAACCCCTCTGCAGGACGTACTATTGCGGAGCAGCGCGGGAAGAGGATAAAGCAACCTCTTCTGAGCAGAGCAATACCCCATATGTGGTAAAAAAAAACTGCTGTTTGGACCTATGGCAGGGCTCAGAAGGGAAGGAGCGCCATTTGGCTTTTGGAGCTCAAACTTTGCTTGATTGTTTGAATGTTTCATTTGCAAAGCCCATGAAAGGCCAAAACAGTGGAAAACCCCGAAAAGTGACCCCATTTGGGAAACTACACCCCTCAAGTAATCTATCTAGGGGTATAGTGAGCATTTACACCCCACAAGTCTTTTGCAGAATTTATTGGAATTAGGCCGTGAAAATGAAAATCTACATTTTGTTCCACTAAATTGTAGAATGTCTTAATTTTCACAAGGGATACTGGAGAAAAAGCACTCCAACATTTGTAAAGCAATTTCTCCCGATAACGGCAATACCCCACATGTGGTCATAAACTGCTGTTTGGACACACGGCAGGGCTCAGAATGGCAGGAGCGCTATTTGGCATGCAGATTTTGATGGATTGGTTTTTGGCCACCATGTCGTGTATGCAAAACCCCTGAGGAAGCCCCAAGAAGTGACCCCATTTTGGAAACTACACCCCTCAAGGCATTTATCATTTTCCTGGACAAGACAGGTGAATCTACATTAGAAATTAGTGACCAGCGGATAGTGAAAATTGCAATTTTCCACTGATATGCCAATTTAGTGCACATTATGTTGTGCCCAGTATGTGCCACTAAAGAAAAATATGTCATAAACTGTTAAGCCAGTTCTCCCGGGTATAAAATGTCATAAATGTGGAGGTAAACTGCTGTTTGGGCACGCTGTAAGGTTCAGAAGTGAGGGAGCGCCATTTGGCTTTTGGAGCGCAGATTTTGCTTGGCAGTTGTTTTGTTTGGGGTTTTTCTGGTATTTCAGTTTAGAATTTGGGGGCATATGTAATCTGTGCGGAGTTCATCAGAGTATAATAAGAGCGTATAAGAATGGGGTAAATAAATAATAATCCGCAGATGTGTGGCCGGTGATAAATGTCGCACTAATAAATGGTGCCCAATCTTATCCGCTTTTGGAACGCTCTGCACATTTTTCGTCACCATATTCTGAGAGCCAAAACTTTTTTATTTTCTCTCCACCGGATCTTATTTGTTGCGGGACAACCTTTATTTTTCATTTGTACCATTTTGAGGTACATGCCATTTTTTTTTTCACTTTTTATTAAAAAAATTTGGCAAGCAAGGTGACCAAAAACCAGCAATTCTGACAATATTTTTTTGGTGTTTTTTTTTTATAGTGTTCACCCTGGGGTAATAAAATAAATTTTACTTTATTCTGCGGGTGGATACAATTACGGCAATACCATATGTATATCGTTTTTTTTATGTTTTGCAACGTTTGCACAAAAAAAAACAACACTATTTTTAAAAAATATATATTTTTTTGTGTCCCCATATTCTGAGAGCCATAACTTTTTATTTTTGCATTGACAAGGCTGTGAAAGGACTTTTTTTCTGCGTGACGGGTTGTAGTTTTTTTGGTACTATTTTGGGGTACACGCGACTTTTTGATCACTTTTTTACTATACTTTGGAAATGATGGTGACCAAAAAATTAGCGATTCTGACATTGTTTTTTTATGGATTTTTTTTGCGGTGTTCACCGTGTGGGAAAAATAACAGTTTTACAGTTTGGATTGTTGCGGACGAAGTGATACCAAATATGTGTACTTTTTTTAACGGTTCCATTCCTCTGGGCGGGGCCTAATAGGCTTCCGTACGTGGCAGACCAGGGGGCCACTGCTGGCACCCGTTTGCCATAGCAACGATTGGCATCCCTGCGATCACATCGCAGCGATGCCGATCTCCTGGAAACCACTAAGATGCCACGATCGCTTTTGATCACGGAATCTAAGGGGTTAAAGGCCACGATTGTTCCCCGGACGAGTCCCAGTGACTATCGGCTGTGTCTGTGACAGCCGATGTCACTGTTCTGTCACCATGTCTTTTGAAATGATGACAGAAAAGCACCATGACGTAACTGTATTTCAGGGTTCCTTAATGCAGGACAAACCATGACATCATGGTGCGTTAAGGGGTTAAAGAGATTCTCTGTCGAAATGTATGTTTAGAAAATGAAGGTAAAAGCGTACTTTACCTAATAGCGGACCTCTAGCATTCTCTCTACTGTACAAGTGCAGTAACACTGTGAGTCACCTATAGCACTTGTACTCTGTGGATCCTGCCACATTCTAGAAAATTGAGTGCTGCCTGCCAGTTGCACAAGCCATAATTTGCATAAGGGGCAAGATATTAGTATAAAGAGGTACTTTTTTTTTTTAAACTGAATGTACCCTTCCTAATCTGTATGCAGTGTACTGTTTGGCTTGGGGTGATTGTTTATGATGACCGGTCAACTTTAATTCGGTAGAAAGAAATACGAAAAGTCCTGGTTTACGACCTATCAACCTCCCTGCTCTTTTTCTGTTGCGTTTCAGTAGCAGTTCTGCTTTGCACTGAATACTTGAGCTATCTGAGACAGAGATAGTTGCTAGACATGCCTGACAACACCATAGAAAACACTGTAACTGATATACAATGTATTCCTAGAAACCAGTCAGTCCAAAATATCTCAACTGTTCAGCTCAAAGCTGGATTGGCATTGTAATAACAGGAAAGAAGGTGAAAAGCAGCCTGACAGCAGTTAGGCCATGATATTCCTCGTCTCAGGCTGCTGCAGTATTAATTTGATTTTTTAAAAATAAATAAATGTAGGTGTAGAACCATTGTAACCTCTATTAGGTAATTTATTTTAAATATGTTTTTTTTATATTATGGTAAACACACACGTAAGTAAGACTTAAATGCATGTACTTAAATGAGTTATCCCATCTGGACAACCATTTTTCGACGTGCCTTATTAGTGTATCCACTCGTGATCCCCTTCTACTCTATGAGTCAGAACAGAGAGCCTCTACAAAGAGCTACTGCCTCCAGGAGACTTGACACAACCATGTATTACATGGTTGCTCATTGTATTTGAATGGACTCTATGTAATTCTACATTTCACCTGCGGTGGCTCCTGTATTTGTTAGGGAATCCCAGGAGTTGATACTTAAAGGGGTATTCCCATCTCGGACATTTATGGCATAAACTCGGATATGCTATAAATGTCCGAGATGGGAATACCCCTTTAAACAGCTCTGGTTGCCTGCATCCCCCCTTCCTATTGGGTTGTGTAAACCAGTACAGGATTTCCCTTTTCCAGTCGCCTCAACCTTATCAGACCAGGAAGGGGCATGTTGACAGCAACTTGATTACCTGCCTCTCCTACAAGAGATAAGAAGGGAAGGAAGGATGATGAGTAACTAAGGCTTCGTTCACATCTGCGTCAGGCCTCCGTTCTGACGTTCCTTCGGAGCTTTCCATCGGAACAGAGCCCTGACTGACACAAACAGAAACCATCCGTTTCCATCACCATTGATTTCAATGGTGACGAATCCGGTACCAATGGTTTACGTTTGTCTCATTTGTGCAAGGGTTTTGTCGTTTTGACGGAATCAATAGCCTAGTCTACTACAGTATTTATTCTGTTAAAACGATGGAACCCCTGCACAACTTAGACAAAAGGAAACCATTGGCACCGGATCCGTCACCATTGAAATCAATGGTGATGGAAACGGAAACCTGTGGTTCCCGATTGTGTAAGTCAGGGTCCCGTTCCGATGAAAAACTCAGACGGAACCATGGCGCAGATGTGAACGAAGTCTAAGTTTAAGTTATTCATTTATTTCATCTTATCAAATGATAATGAAAGAACACCTCATCATATTAAAAGGTAATCAAAATAATTTCCTCCATGATTTATATAGTATTTCTGTATCCTCGATATAGCTCTGATTGGCCTTGCTAATTACTCCGTTTTTTTTTCTATTAATATTCCTCAAGAAATGACCAAACCTGCTTTAATTTTGGCCTTTGCATTCCAGATGACACATCCATACTTAAGAGAATTGATAATGAGCATCACTTTGCACATTACAGATATTATTCCCACTTGTTTCTTGACCTCAGCACTGCATGTGACACGGATGGCGATTTGATTTTATGTGGACATCTGTGGTCTTCATATAACCTCAGTAACAGGTCAAGCTCTCATAATTCGTTATGCCTGGGCCTCAAGGAAGACATTGTTTAAAGCTGTATATTATTTGCTGCTGTCAGGATCTATTTAAAAGGTCTATTGTGGCCTGTATTTCATATATTACATTAAATCTTCATTATCAACTTCTGTAATGGAGCATAAACGAACAAACAACTTATGATTCTACTTCTGCAATCTTCTCCAGTATAAGTAGTTAGCTGAAGCTTCTATAGCATACCTCCCAACCGTCCCGGATCCGGCGGGACAGTCACGGTTTCTCACCGCTGTCCCGGGCGGTCTGCAAAATGTCCCGCTGGGCGCTGCATCAAAACAGCTGATCGCTGCAGCAGCGATCAGAAGAAGGCAGGAGTCTTGCGGCGGTGTTCTCACTGGGATCGATGCCGGCACGGGAGTGGACCAGTACAGTCATCTGACCTGTCACCTGACCTCACCGGTCAGGTGAATGGACTGGTCCACTCCCGGGCCGGCATCGACACCAGTGAGAATGCTGCTGCAAGACTCCTGCCTTCTTCGGACGGTGAGTGACGTCAAAGCAGAGCGGAGAGTGGCAGCAGTAGGGCCGGCTACCTCTACCGCTCTCGCTCTGGCGGCAATGTGGCACAAAGTATAAGAGGGTTGTGTTGCGCTACCTACAGGGGGACTGTGTGTGTAGCAATCTACAGGGGGACTGTGTGTGTAGCAATCTATAGGGGGACTGTGTGTGGAGCAATCTACAGGGGGGCATTGTTCTCAGCCATTTGGTTTGTCTTGCAGCAGCTGCTGCCGTGATGAGCAAATGATATACCCAAGTTAGGAAAAGTAACACAAAGACGATATAACCTGATCCATAATATCTGTGATATCTAGACAGTCTAGAGATCCGAAGTGAGAATGTGCGCGCGTTATTTGCAGAAGGATCTGGCCGTGATTTGATGTGTTTATGCGGGATATTGGGCGTGGTTAGGGGCGTGGCTTAAAATGTCCCTCTTTTCCGAATTCAAAAGTTGGGAGGTATGGCTATAGTACAACTCTTAAGGCAACTCAGTTAAATATAAAATTATTTTTTTTATTAATTTCTTATCGAACGTGTATTTTCTATACATAAAACACTGGGTTTAAAAGGGACTGTCCAGTATCAGCAAATGAATGTATTTTTTTTTTGTTTTTTTTATAATTTAAAGTAATTATAATTTTTCTATAAACTTTCTGCATGAATTTTTCAAAGTTTTTGAGATCTCTGCTTTTTGTTATTCAGTAGGAACATTCATTGTTTACTTCCAGTGGATACAATTCTGTCCATGGTCATGTGATGGAGACACAGGTGCTGCGATCATTAGAAGAAACAGCTCTGAAACACATACTGTAACTGTAACGAGCCGTGCACCTGTGTGTCCATCACATGACCATGGACAGAATTTTATCTACTGGAAGAAAGTAAACAATGAATGTTTCTACTGAATAATAATGACAACAAGCAGTTATCTTGAAAACTGTTAGGAATTAATACAGGAAGGATATTGGAAAATAGTATAACTTTTAATAAGACAAAAAAAAAATAACATTAATTTGCTAAAAGAGGACTACCACTTTAAGATATGTACTTGTTTTATTACCAGGCCTACAATCCCAGTGTATGACAAAAACACATTAGATGGCAGGGCTGCTCATTCCATTGGAATGGGCAGATGTGTGAGGGGGGCGCGCACCAGGCGTTCCATACAATTAGTGATCATGAAGCTGCATCACAGGCACAAGGTCATCTCTATCCCCTGCTCTGTACTCATCTCTAAGCTCAGAGCAGGGCAGGAAGGAGAAGCTGAATGCAAACAGAACATCATTTTCAACTCCGTTCCCCAGGAAGGGAGTAAATTACTGAATGTGAGGTATTAACTCTTTCAACACCCTAGACAACCAAAACATGGCTGCTGTGTTTAATGCTGCCAATAGGTTGTGTATGGTATTGCATATTGTTATACATTATCAGGGATTTTAAAATGAATGGCTAATACTAGATCGGTAGGGGTCCGACTTGTACGAGCACCGCGGCCCCTTCAAACAGCTGATCAGCGGGGGTGCCAAGAGTTGGACTCCCACCTATCTAATATTAATGGCGTAAGCTGAGGATAAGCCATTGATTTTATAATCCCAGATAACCCCTTTAATAATAAGGGTATGTTCACACGCTAGCTGTCATTTACGGCTGAAATGACAGCCTGTTTTCAGAAGAAAACAGCTGTGTCGTTTCAGCCGTAAATGCTCCTCCTCGTAATATACGAGGCGTCTGTGACGCTCGTATAGCTTGAGGTGCTCTTCATTGAGTTCAATGAAGAACGACTCAAATTACGTGGCAAAGAAGTGCCTTGCACTTCTTTGCCGAGGCAGTCAATTTATGCGTCGTCGTTTGACAGCTGTCAAACGACGACGCGTAAATTACAGGTTGTCTGCACAATACGTCGGCAAACCCATTCATATGAATGGGCAGATGTTTGCCGACGTATTGTAGCCCTATTTTCAGGCGTAAAACGAGGCATAATACGCCTCGTTTACGCCTGAAAATAGGTCGTGTGAACCCAGCCTAACACCGTATTCAGCAAGCTCCCTCTTGGCTAATGCATGCTAGGGATTTTAGAAATGAATCAGCAGAAAATTTTGGACCTAAAAATTAAATGAAAAAGTTGAGATTGACCTTATCGCACACTCAGATCAGATGACAAGAATTTTTTTTATCTGACAAGTAGTTTTAGTTGTCCTCAAAATATTAGGCTGACATAGTGATGTTGACAAATTGTTGTATGCGGACACGTGGGCTAAAAGGCTATGGATCCAGAGTAAGGAGTAAAGGCCCAAAATTTTGTGTTCAGGGCGCCAGAAATTCATTGGGCATTGCTACTGGTGAATTATTAGCCCAAATTAAAATCGAAAACTCATATTTTCACTACAACTTGTATTGTTTAAAGATGAACCCCTAGAATGCCAAATAGGGGTCGTTATTGTCATCTTGTATCAGTGTTTTGAACTGGTCCAATAATAATCCTGTGATTTAGAGGACCATACACTATTCAATATTTGACATGTTGCCCACCTTCAGTTTAATTATAGTCATATCACATGCAGTGAATTAAGACATTTATTAAATGTTTAAATATAGCTACCATACCTGCTAATGAGTGCCTTCCTTGAGGTGAAGATTCATTTTTTGGGAGATCTTTTGAGTTGAAGGGCGATTGTCTAAATTTATCTTCTGAAAAAAACGGGCTAAAAGTAGAGAGTATAATTAGTACACAAACAACTCACAAGTTGTAGCAATTATATGGATGTCTATAGTTCTTCTATGCAAATCATTTGAAAAAATGTAGCTAAAATTATATACAGTATTTTTCGGACCATTATGGCATACATTAGCTAGCTGTTGGCAAACGATCTCCCCAAACATATGCGTGCTCACCTCAGCCAAGTGTGCATGTATTCTGGGGAGAAGAGCATTAAGGCCGTTTTGCATTGGCCAATTATCGGGCAAACGAGCGTTCCTGAAAATTACCCTGTAAAAAGGGCAACAATCAGCCGATGAACGACCAAACACTCGTTCATCAGCTGATTGCATCGTTTTAAATGCTGTAACTATTATCGTTGTCGGCAGCACATCTCCCTGTATAAACAGGGAGCTGTGCTGCCGACATGATAAAAATGTATAGGGACGAGCGATCGTAGTAACGAACTCTCGTCCCCATACATTACTGATAATAGCTCCTTGTGAAAGGCGCAAACGAGCACCGATCAACGAGCTGTCTCGTTGATCAGCACTCGTTTACACAACCCATGTTGTGCCGTGTAATATCACCTTAATGCCTTATTCACACGAAGGTGTCCGTTTTGCGCGTGCAAAAAACGCTGCGTTTTTGCGCGCGGAAAAATTCAGTGTGACCTCTGTATATGGTGCGCGGCTGCGTGATTTTCGCGCAGCCGGCATCATTATGAACTCCCTTTTTATGTGACGACACAGTAAAGAAGGAGGGGATTTTATATTTCCCTTCTCTTCTTTACCAGCTGTAGCATGAATCGCGCGCGTCACCCGGAAGTGCCGATTTGCACGCACCCATTGACTTCAATGGGTGCGTGCTGCGCGAAACACGGGCAAGTATAGGACATGTCGTGAGTTCTACACAGCGCACATACGCTGCATGAAAATCACTGACAGTCTGAACGGCCCCATTCACTAACATAGGTCCATTCGTGTGAATAAGGCCTAAGGCTGCTGCCAGAAACCTCGGGCAGTGGCTTATCTCGACTGAGAACAAAAGGATCTGGCATGTCGAAATCCAACTGCCCGATCCTTCTATCCCTCGACTCTGCCGTCTAAGCACTTGGGAGGCCCCCATACAGGTTTTATGTTCAGCTGATCCTGACGAAATTGACAGGTTAGACCAACATTAATCTTGTGTTTATGGCCACCTCTAGACACACTTTTTTTGTTAAAAACTGCAATCTGCTGGTGCATTGGAATGCCTGCAGCAGGAGAGTCTGAGCTCCATGTCTAGCTAAGGTCCTGGAAGAGCAGTTGTGTGGAACCGCATGTACCGTGCTATGTGTACACAATCTCTGTGTTATCTGCTCTCTGAGCAGTCACATCGTACACACTGACTTCTATAAAGTGTGACTGCTCAGTGAGCAAATTCGCACATACATTCACAGACATTCGCACATATAGTATAGTAAATCTGTGCAGTGTCTGCTCTGTCAGGCGCTTCTAGGCATGTGCCCCATGCTTACAACAGAAGCAGCCAGGACGCTCTCCTCCTCTATGTGCTGACAGGGAGCAGATCCATCCCCAGTTTCTTCTGCCTCTGCACAATTCTTCTGGCTGGCAAGCTCATGGGAGGGGACTTACTGCAAGGCTTTCCCTGATAATAAATAGGCACTGTGGCTGGCAAATGTGATGGGGCACTGTGGCCGGCAAATAGATGGTAATGCAATGGGACACTGTTGATGGTAATGCAATGGGACACTGTAGATGGTAATGCAATGGGACACTGTGGCTGGCAGTATGATGGACACCGTTTTTGGTTGTAAACAAGAGAGTAGCAACAATTATACACACAAAGGCTACTAATGGATTGAATATGGCTAGTAGTGGTGTATATGCTAGACCACATGTGAGGCCACCCTCACAGTATATAAGCAAAACAAAAAGAATCAAAATGAGTACCGACATGCCAATTATTGGTAAAAACAAGAACAGTATTTTATTTGATACACCACATAAAAAATATGTGGTGTATATGCATTGGTTTAAAATATTACAAGTTTATTGTAATTACCCCAAAAGACTAGAGCATTAGACCCGGTTACATAATAAAGTGCCACAGTGCAAACATCTGGTTTCCATGATCATAAAGTCAAACAGCATTGTAGATGTACATACCCATATTAATTGTACCACACAGGGGACGTCTACCCCAACAGCTTGGAGACTTCTAATGTGGGAGTCTATTCTTTTTTTGTATTTTTAACGTATATCAAATCAAATACTGTTCTTATTCTTACCAATAATTGGCCTGTCAGAACTCGTTTGTTTCTTTTGGTTTTACTGTATCTGGTTATGTGATGGGGCACAGTGGCTGGCAATATGATTGGTCACTATGGCTGGCAGTATGAGGGAAACTGTAGCTGGTAATATTATGGGGCACTGTGGCTGACTGTTTGGTGAGGTTTTCTGGCTTTCAAATATTACTGTGTACAGTGAAGGAAATAAGTATTTGACCCCTTGCTGATTTTGTAAGTTTGCCCACTGTCAAAGACATGAACAGTCTAGAATTTTTATGCTAGGTTAATTTTACCAGTGAGAGATAGATTATATTTAAAAAAAACAGAAAATCACATAGTCAAAATTATATATATTTATTTGCATTGTGCACAGAGAAATAAGTATTTGATCCCCTACCAACCATCAAGAGTTCAGCCTCCTCCAGACCAGTTACACGATTCAAATCAACTTGGTGCCTGCATTAAAGACAGCTGTCTTACATGGTCACCTGTATAAAAGACTCCTGTCCACAGACTCAATTAATCAGTCTGACTCTAACCTCTACAACATGGGCAAGACCAAAGAGCTTTCTAAGGATGTCAGGGACAAGATTATAGACCTGCACAAGGCTGGAATGGGCTACAAAACCATAAGTAAGAAGCTGGGTGAGACGGAGACAACTGTTGGTGCAATAGTAAGAAAATGGAAGACATACAAAATGACTGTCAATCGACATCGATCTGGGGCTCCATGCAAAATCTCACCTCGTGGGGTATCCTTGATCCTGAGGAAAGTGAGAGCTCAGCCGAAAACTACACGGGGGGAACTTGTTAATGATCTCAAGGCAGCTGGGACCACAGTCACCAAGACAACCATTGGTAACACATTACGCCGTAATGGATTAAAATCCTGCAGTGCCCGCAAGGTCCCCCTGCTCAAGAAGGCACATGTACAGGCCCGTCTGAAGTTTGCAAATGAACATCTGGATGATTCTGAGAGTGATTGGGAGAAGTTGCTGTGGTCAGATGAGACTAAAATTGAGCTCTTTAGCATTAACTCAACTCGCCGTGTTTGGAGGAAGAGAAATGCTGCCTATGACCCAAAGAACACCGTCCCCACTGTCAAGCATGGAGGTGGAAACATTATGTTTTGGGGGTGTTTCTCTGCTAAGGGCACAGGACTACTTCACCGCATCAATGGGAGAATGGATGGAGCCATGTACTGTCAAATCCTGAGTGACAACCTCCTTCCCTCCACCAGGACATTAAAAATGGCTCGTGGCTGGGTCATCCAGCACGACAATGACCAAAAACATACAGCCAAGGCAACAAAGGAGTGGCTCAAAAAGAAGAACATTAAGGTCATAGAGTGGCCTAGCCAGTCTCCAGACCTTAATCTCATCGAAAATTTATGGAAGGAGCTGAAGATCCGAGTTGCCAAGCGACAGCCTCGAAATCTTAATGATTTACAGATGATCTGCAAAGAGGAGTGGGCCAAAATTCCATCTAACATGTGTGCAAACCTCATCATCAACTACAAAAAACGTCTGACTGCTGTGCTTGCCAACAAGGGTTTTGCCACCAAGTATTAAGTCTTGTTTGCCAAAGGGATCAAATACTTATTTCTCTGTGCACAATGCAAATAAATATATATCATTTTGACTATGTGATTTTCAGTTTGTTTTTTTAGATAATCTATCTCTCACTGTTAAAATTAACCTAGCCTAAAAATTCTAGACTGTTCATGTCTTTGACAGTGGGCAAACTTACAAAATCAGCAAGGGATCAAATACTTATTTCCTTCACTGTATGTACCATATCAACTGAATACTGCACATAGGAAAAGCACAGTCAGGATCTTTTATTTCTGCTAATTATTTGAGTGTCTTATTCGTACGTGTAAAAAAATCACCCTTTTGCTACTGAAAAATGCTTTTTTAGGCCTTATTTACACGAACGCTGCGCATCTCGGACGTGAAAAACTTCAGTTTTTCACGTCCGAGGTGCATCCGTGCTCAGCACTGCGGGACGCGATGTCACGCATCCCCCATATTTGAGAGTCTATGGAGGGATGCGTGATGCGTGGAAAGAATGGACTTGTCCTATTTTCCCACGGATCCTTCACATGGTCCGTTGAAACAACAGCTGTGTGAACGCCCACATTGAATTACATAGGTCCGTGGGACGGCCGCAGGTTTCAACGGCCGCCCCACGGACGTTATACACCTTCGTGTAAATAAGGCCTTATAGTATGAAAAAAATAAAACAAAACTACAAAATTGGTAAAGCCGCATCTATAATGACCTGTACAATAAAATGATCATGTTATTTATCCCACACATTAAATGCCGTAAAAGAAAAACAATGCCAGAATTGCTGATTTTTGTTCACTCCGCTAACAAAAATGAAATAAAAAGTGATCAAAAAGTCTTATGTACCTAAAGTTTGTACCAATGAAAGTTACAGGTCATCCCACAAAAAACAAGTCTTCACATAACTATACATAAAAATAAAAATGTTATGGCTGTTGAAATGCGGCAACACAATTTTATTTTATTTTTTAATTTATCTAAAAAGGGATTTTATTGAGCAAAAGTAGTAAAACACACATATATATATATAAATGTAAATCCAACTTTGGTATTGTCCTGATCATACCAAACTGCAGAATAATGTTAACTTGTCATTTATACCGAATGGTGTAAAAACAAAAACAAAATCCAAAACACAATTGCAGAATTGCTTTTTTCACCTCCCCAAAAAAACGAAAAAGGTTATACAATCCATTATAAGTAAAAATATAAAATGGTGCCATTTAAAGATACAATTCGTCCAGAAAAACACAAGCCCTCATACAGCCATGCTGATGGAAAAAAAAAGTTATGGTTCTTAGAATACGACAAAAAAAAAATACAAAAAAAGCAAAAAAATAAATAAATAGCTGGTGGCTTAAGGCTCTAAAAAAGCTCTATGCGTCCTTAAAAATCCACTCCAGTCAGTTATTAAGTGTGACTCCAAACAATGACTTTAGTTCTGTAAAGCAATGTTTTTATTGTATAGTAATTTATTTTCCAGTATTTGGAATATGTTGGTAAATATTGAATATTTTAGGTAGCGATAAAATAATTACCTGGTTGATCTGATAATGTTTGACTTGTGATTGTTTTCTTTGCTGACTTTCTCTGTCATATAAAACACAAAAAGAGAATTAGATATTTTTTTGGCTACTTCTGTGGCTCCCCTAAGGGCCTTTTCAAACTGCGTTCGCCTTGTCTGTCGGAAATGTATGGCGGGAGATTCTCCTGGAGTATGCCTCCAACGTATGCCATACCTCTGTATAGAATAGTGCAGTTGACTAGGCTATTCGTACTGCAAATAGGAAGGTATACTAGCCAGACGTATGCCAAAAGGGCATTCTTTTGGCATCTATTGGGTGAATGGGGGGGTCTATAGATTTGTTCGGCATATGCGACGGGATCTTTGGCAGAGGCACATACACTGAACAGACTTTAAAAACGCAGGGTGAATAGACACTAAGTCTGCAGATCCATCAATACAGCAGATATCTAAACCAACTCATGCACAATAATGTACTATCTACATTTATGATGCTACTATGAACATTAAAAGTAAGAAACACCTCTTTGGGGTCTTGAACGTCTTATTTCATTGTCCTGATGTACACCACCGGTAGTAGAAATTAAATGAGAATCATTTAATTACTATGAATATTAATCATCTTTTTTACCTGTGAAAAAGTGGTTGTCCAGTTTAGAAAATCCATTTTTATATCCCCTATTACAGAATTCTGAGTTAATAGGGGGAGGTCCTCTGTTCAGGATCCTCAGCTCTTGGCCAGAGTGGAGAGTGGTTACAAATATCATCTCTCCTGCATTACACAGACAAGCCATTGATATGAGGATTGTGTAATGCTTAATAATAAGTGTGATTGCTCTGCAGGAAAACGAAACACTTTTTACTAGGTTTCCTCACAATTTACAGCTTATTGCTGGGCCATTAAAGGCTGAAATTCAAATACACGAACATAGTCGGCTTAGCCAGATTTCTGGAAGCCACAGTCTCTAGGATTTAATGGAGAGATGGCTTTGCGGTCCTCCATTCAAATCTATGGGAGTTATGGAAAGAGTAGAGCAAGCAGCAGCACTTCAATCGAAGCAAGCGCGGCCACCTCTCCTTTGTATCTTATGAAGATAGCGACTGCTGTAAATCGGAAAACGGGGGTCACCGGATCCCCTTTATCCCAAAGGACAGGGTCCCAGTGGTCTATGTGCCATAAATATGAAAGACGGGAATACCCTTTAAATACACATGAACATTCCTATACACTGACCTATACAGAATATATATTCTCGTTTTTCTGTCTCCCAGCTTTCACAGTTATTCTTTTATAACATGATGGAATATCCTATTGTTGGCTCTTTTAAACAGTGAACATGTTGATGGAGATTGGCGAGTAAATTCTTACTGTGATGAAACTTTTAATTGTCTCCTACCTATTGTGTTGCACACACAACCAAGTCACTATTCTTTAATTTTTACATGTTGTGCAGAATTTGTACTGATATTCTGATGTTTGTATCTATCTATCTATCTATCTAATCTATCCATCTAATTTATCAATCCGTCTTTGACATTTACTGTCAAAAAAACAGATGCATTGGACAATCCTACAGAAGACACCATGCACCAAAAAGATTTATTCTAATGCATGCTGCCAAAATCTTAATATCTGGATTTCTGGCGATTGAGATTAAAAACGCCACTATAACTTGGTATATTACCTGACAATTTGAAGAGAAGTTCTGAAGCCATCTTCACAGAGATGTCTTGGCTGAACAGGTTCCCCTCAGGAATAACTCTACACTCTGGCATCTTCTGCAAGTGCTCGTTTTTTTCTTGTCTTAATAAAGTGCTATAACCAATGTTTTGTCTGGGGGAGACAGAAGAGTCAGGGATGTCAACCTCCATGGGTTCTTCTTTAATCTTCACAGTCTGCGCATCCTTACAACTTTCAGCTACACAGGAATGCAGAAAAAAAAATTTCAATTACAAACTGTACCTTGTCGGAAAGAAAAAAAACAGTCTGAAACATGTCAGATCTCAGAAGCAATATAGTGTAAATGACTCAATATAGAAAAGGCAGAACTGAAAACATAAAACTTTTCAAGGCAGAATTATTGTTTACAATTTTGGAAATAGGCCAAAAAGCGCACGCACGCACGCACGCACGCACGCACGCACACACCCAAAGGAACACACCTGAAATTTCTCTGAAGTCATTTATATTCATTTGTTAAAACAATCTTACAACGTAAAATGCTACCTCACGCAGTTATGTCAAATAATTTTTGTCTAATTATTGGTTCTTGATTAGTTTAATAAATCTTAACCATGCTGAATTTTTTTTATCATTATCTTTGTAAGTTATTTTATTTAAATGGACACTAAATATTTAAACAATTGATGCTAATCAAATCTACATGATGTATAACAACTTTGTAATATCAACTTTGTGAAATTTGTGCCATTACGTGACTCCCTCCTTGTAATCTGCTGTCACGCAAAATTCATCTCTTGTTAAAGAGTAATGGAGACGGACTGCAGGAAGTGGGGGTGTGTCTTCTCACTGCCTGCCCAGAAGTCTATGGAGAGGGGAGGGGGAGCAGGAAGAGCTAGGAGGGAGAAAGACAGACGCCGTTGCTCAAAGAAATCTATGGAGAGAGGAGGGGGGTACAGAAGTAGAGTGATAAACACAGACAGATATGATGAAGCTGCTGGTAAGAGCTATATGTCAACCCAGTGCTGGATTCTGAACTATACTGCTTATTACTGCTGTATAATCTCCTCCATGCTGCTGAAGCTTATCTACTAGACCTTCTCAATTAATTAGAATATCATCAAAAAGTTGTAATATGATAAACTCATATTATATAGATTCATTACACACAGAGTGATCTATTTCCAGCTATTTTTTCTTTTAATGTTGATGATTATGGCTAACAGTTAATGAAAACCCAAAATTTAGTGGCTCAGAAAATTAGATTATTAAATAAGCCCAATTTCAAAAATGATTTTTAATACCGAAATGTATGCCTACTGAAAAGTATGTACAGTATATGCACTCAATACTTGGTCGTGGCTCCTTTTGCATGAATTACTGCATCAATGCGGCGTGGCATGGAGGCGATCAGCCTGTGGTACTGCTGAGGTGTTATGGAAGCCCAGGTTGCTTTGATAGCGGCCTTCAGCTTGTCAGCATTGTTAGGTCTGGTGTCTCATCTTCCTCTTGACAATACCCCATAGATTCTCTATGGGGTTTAGGTCAGGCGAGTTTGCTGGCCAATCAAGGTGTATAAGTGATACTGTAGTTAATAAACCAGGTATTGGTACATTTGGCAGTGTGGGCACATGCCAAGTCCTGCTGGAAAATGAAATCAGCATCTCCATAAAGCTTGTCAGCAGAGGGAAGCATGAAGTGCTCTAAAATTTCCTGGTAGACGGCTGCGCTGACTCTGGGCTTGACATAACACAGTGGACCAACACCAGCAGATGACATGGCTCCCAAACCATCACTGACTGTGGAAACTTCACACTGGACCGCAAGCAACTTGGATTGACGCCTTTCCACTCTTTCTCCAGACTCTGGGACCTTGATTTCTAAATTAAATGCAAAATTTACTTTAATCTGAAAACAGGACTTTGGATCACTGAGCAACAGTGTTGGTCCACTGTGTTATATCAAGTCCAGAGTCAGCGCAGCGTCTACCAAGAAATTTTAAAGCACTTCATGCTTCCCTCTGCTGACAAACATTATGGAGATGCTGATTTCATTTTCCAGCAGGACTTGGCACCTGCCCACACTGCCAAAAGTACCAATACCTGGTTCAATAACAACAGTATCACTGTGCTTGATTGGCCAGCAAACTCGCCGGACCTAAACCCCATAAAAAAATCTATGGGGTATTGTCAATGCAGGCGAGCTGAAGGCCGCTATCAAAGCAACCTGGGCTTCCATAACAGCTCAGCAGTGCCACAGGCTGATCGCCTTCATGCCACGCCACATTGATGCAGTAATTCATGCAAAAGGAGCCCCGACCAAGTATTGAGTGCATATACTGTACATACTTTACAGTAGTCCAACAATTCGGTATTAAAAATCATTTTTGAAATTGGGCTTATATAATATTATAATTTTCTGAGACACAAAATTTTGGGTTTTCATTAACTTTTAGCCATAATCATCAACATTAAAATAAAAAATTGCTGGAAATAGATCAGTCTGTGTGTAATGGATCTATATAATATGAGTTTCACTTTTTGAATTGAATTACTGAAATAAATTAACTTTTTGATGATATTCTAATTCATTGAGAAGGACTAGTATATATATAGATTGATAGATTAGAGATAGGAGAGCAGGATTCTCCCCTTCTATGTGTGCAGTGTATGGCAGACATGATAGCCGTTAGTCTCCACCCAATAGCTCATAGAAAATTGAGAACTAGAGATAGAGCCTGCAGGGGGGAAAACTGCTAAAAAAAATGCCTTATACAAATCATATAATTGCCAGAAAGTGTAATTCCACATGTACATACATAACAGTTTATTCTGAAAACGCATATAAAAAGTTACAGTAGGTACGCTCTAAGTACACACAAGCATAAATTACACTTATAAGATGGACAAAATACCATCCCTATAGGCAGAATGAATGCGTACGGTACATTTGTTATAAACAAATATTTAGAGATGGAAAGTAGTTTGTATATTCTGTTCACACATAAGTGCTTATGTTAGCGGAATATCTTATAAAAACATCCTCCAACAACATACATTTTTGTTACCCTGTAGAAGGAGAAGACTTTATTTTAACCCTTTAGTGACCAGTCTATTTTGGGCCTCAATGACTAAGCGATTTTTTCCCCGTTTTTTTCATCGTTGCATTCCAAGAGCCATAACTTTTTATTTTTCCCTAGACATAGCCGTGTGAGGGCTTGTTTCTGTGCAAGACAAATTTTATTTTTTAATGGCACAACTTTGGGGTACAGTTACATTATTTATTAACTTTTATTAACTTTTTTGGGAGAATGGAAAAAAAACAGCAATTCCATCTATCTTTTCTAAGGTCTTAAATTTATGCCATATTCCGTGTGGTATAAATAACTTTATTCTGCAATAAAGTCATTACAATTACGGCAATACCAAATTGATCTAGTTTTTTTGCACAATACTTATGCCCTTTTGTTTTAAAAGTATTTGTTTTTGTCGCCATATTCTAAGAACCTTAACAATTTTTTTCTGCCAAAGTAGCTGTGTTATTTTTTGAGGAACGACTTCTTTTATTGTTTTTTTTGGAAGGCAGGATGAACAGAAAACAGCAATTCTGGCATAATTTTTTATTTGATTTTTTACGCGTTCACTGTGTGGGTTAAATAACGTGATAGTTTTATAGTCTTGCTCTGCTGTAACTACCACAGAAACAGTAACGAAGTGCAGGGATTGTGAATAGACATCCTGTTGAATGTATATTCACTGTCTAAACACTTCAGTATCGTTAATGTGTTAGTATAAGACCGCACATACTGATCTAAAAGGATCCCTATGTGCTGACTAAATGAATGGAGAGAAGTGTATGACGCTGATTGGTCAGCGTCATACACTCCTCTGTACAACGCCCACTTGGTCAATAGTAAAACACGCCCAGTTGTCCATTGAGAAACTCATTAGCATAAATCTAAAATCGCTAATAAAGTGGTGAAAATAGATAGGTTTTTTAAAATAAAAAGCACTGCTGTCACCTACATTATAGTGCCAATCTCCTTATGTAGGAGATAGGGCACTAATGTGGTGACAGAGCCTCTTTAAGGACTATAGGTTTAGATAGTATAGTTTGTAATTCGATTGAGAATTGTCTCAAGGACCGTATCCAGAGAATTGTGGTCAATGATTCCTACTCTGAATGGTCCCCGGGTATAAGTGGTGTAACCCAGGGTTCCGTGCTGGGAGCACTATTATTCAACTTATTTATTAATGATATAGAGGATGGGAATAATAGCACTATTTCTATTTTTGCACATGACACCAAGCTATGTAATATAGTTCAGTCTATGGAAGATGTTCGTAAATTGCAAGCTGATTTGGAGTGTTTGGGCATCCACTTGGCAAATGAGGTTTAATGTAGATAAATGTAAAGTTATGCATCTGGATACCAACAACCTGCATGCATCATATGTCCTAGGTGGAGCTATACTGGGAGAGTCACTTATTGAGAAGGATCTGGGTGTACTTGTAGATCATAAACTAAATAACAGCATACAATGTCAATCAGCTGCTTCAAAGGCCAGCAAGATATTGTCGTGTATTAAAAGAGGCATGGACTTGCGGGACAGGGATGTAATATTACCACTTTACAAAGCATTAGTGCGACCTCATCTAGAATATGCAGTTCAGTTCTGGGCTCCAGTTCATAGAAAGGATGCCCTGGAGTTGGAAAAAATACAAAGAAGAGCAACGAATCTAAATCAGGAGCATGGAGAATCTAAGTTATGAGGAAAGATTAAAAGAATTAAACCTATTTAGACTTGAAAAGAAACGACTAAGGGGGGACATGATTAACTTATATAAATATATAAATGGCACATACAAAAAACATGGTGAAATCCTGTTCCATGTAAAACCCCCTCAAAAAACAAGGGGGCACTCCCTCTGTCTGGAAAAAGAAAGGTTCAACCTGCAGAGGCAACAAGCCTTCTTTACTGTGAGAACTGTGAATCTATGGAATAGTCACCGCAGGAGCTGGTCACAGCAGGGACAGTAGATGGCTTTAAAAAAGGCAAAGATAATTTCCTAGAACTAAAAAATATCAGCTCCCATGTCAATGTGTAGCAATTTTTCCCTTCCCTTTTCCCATCCCTTGGTTGAACTTGATGGACATCTGTCTTTTTTCAACCATACTAACTATGTAACTATGTAACTTCTGTATTGCAGTGTATTATGCCTGTCAGTGTAAACTAGGCACACAATGATGCAGACCTTGGGATCTTTGTTAGGCCCCCGGGTGCATTGGAAACCATCGACACCCCGCAATCTTAGAAACCACTTAGATGCTACGGTCGCTAATGACCGCCACATCTAAGGGGTTAGACTACCAGGATCAGAGATAACTCCGATCACAGACTTTAGAGCAGAAACCTGGCTGTCATTAGACAGCCCGGCACCCACTTACTCAGCACTGTCTTATAAAACAGTGCCGTAAAAGGCGTATAGGCTGTCATAAAGGGGTTAATGACAATGGCGGCCTCTCAGCAGGATACTGCACCTTGCCACACTGCAAAAATCGTTCAGGAATGGTTTGAGAAACATGACAAAAGAGTTCAAAGCGTTGACTTGGCTTCTGAACTCCACAGATCTTAATTCAAATCGAGACTCTGTTGGATGTGCTGTAAACAAGTTCGAACAATGGAGGCCCCACTACACAACTTACAAGAGTTAAAGGATCTTCTGCTAACGTTCGGATGCCAGAGGACACCTTCAGAGGTCTTGTCGAGTTCATGCCTCGACGGGTCAGAGCTACACAATATTAGGAAGGTGTTTTAATGATATGGCTGGACGGTGTATTTGTTAATACAATATAACCATTGTAAACATAGTTGATCTCAACAGCATGTAACTGGCTACACAGGCAAATCAGGGATAACCCACAATAAGTATTATGTATTCTGAGTCAAGTCTTCCTTTATCATCATGTGCAACTTTTTATGATTTTATTTATTCTTGTGGCAGAAGACGTTTTGTGGCATCTTTGCAGCCTATATAAATGGAGGCATATTTATCAAATATTAAAGAAGTCATTTTTGTGAAATTAGATCTCATCTTAGGTTTCATGAAATGACCTGAAATGGTGATTGCCAAAGCCAACCTGGATATAGCTACAGATACATTAAGGTTTTTTTGGTGATAAGGCCACATTAAATTGGCAATGTTTCGTTTTCTTAACTTTGCTACTGCAGTAAAAATAACACTTTTCCTTAATGACAGAAAACTGGATAACTCCAGAGATAATAATTCCTTTTATGTCTACATAATGAAACCGTGACAAAGCAAAGAGATATGTTTAAAGTTAATTTAAAATGTTTACATTCCCTAGATGACACAGCTTATGGAAGCCAAGATCTAAAAGGCTTTTATAGACCATGTTTTTGTTCCACAAGCCTGGTGCGGAAACGTTAAGCAGGGTGGTGAGGTCAGCCCTAATGTACCTAGTGTAGCCAGGCTTGCTCCGTTGTCATCTGTGCAGAAAATAACTTGAAAGGTGACCTTTGTTCCATTTAAGATGACAAATCATTTCTCTTCACCTTAGTAGAGGCCAAAACGATGTTCAGAGATCTCTTAATCATACATTTAGACTAGAGCGTGTCACTTAAAGTGTGTCTCTGACAACAATGAAAGATTAGGCATTGGTAGGAAATAAATTCAGATAATATCAGTGGTACAAACAGGTACAGATTGCCTAATAAGGGGTAAATGTTATCCCAAATTTTTGTAAAAGAGTACCGATCTGTCAGATTTGGCAGCCTGAAAAGCATCCTTGTACGGGAAATTCATAATAGAGGAGCAATGGGGCACCCCTAACATTGTAATATACATGCATTAAAAATCTGGTCCCCACATGAGTAGCTCTAGGACAAAAGCTATATACCACATTCTTTTTGATTACATTGCCACATTCATCAAGCTCAAGAATTAACACTTACAAACCCAATGAAGAAAAGGCAAAAAACATATGGCATAAACCAATGTGCCAAAATGGAAATTACTTTCTGAACACCTACCGGTAATTGGACAGATTCCTGGATCAGCATTCTACATTAATACAGATCTAACAGTTCATTGTGCTTCTCCAGGAAGAAATCCAACCATTGTTAGGTCTATTTACACTTTTTATATTGTAAGAGCATGTTACACAATTTACCATTTTGTAAAGTAAAGTAACGCTTATGTATTTGGAGATTAAATCTCTACACCCTTAGCCTCAAGCAGTGAGCTTGGGTTGGCTAAAGGGTCTACGGTTTTGATAGGGACCATTTACATATTCAATTAAAGAGATTATATCTCCCTTACCCTTCTCTTCTCTAGGGTAAATAAATTAAATTTTGACAACCTGTCCTTATAAACGAGATCGTGCATACTTCTTATTGATTTGGATGCACTTCTCTGAACCTACTCCATCGCTCTGGACACCATATTCAAGATGTGGCCACAATAGTGACTTAAAATAGCAACTCAGTGGGCGGAGCCCAGTGACAGCGGAAGAAAGTAGGATGTGGGGTCTGTACTAAACATAGGTGTGGATCCCAGAGGTGGGACCCGCATGTTTGGGACATTTATAATATGTCCTGTAGATATGCTAAAAAGGTCAGAGATGGGAATTCCATTAAACCCTTCCCGACATTTGTCGTAAGTGTATGTCATGGAAAGCCAGTGCTTCCCACAAAATGTCGTATACTTACGACAAATGGATGGCACCGGCTCAGAAGCGGTGCCATCATCCTCGGATGTCAGCTGTATCTTACAGCTGACTCCCTGCTGTAATGTCGGGTACCGAAGTTAGCTTCGATCCACGACATTAACCCCTGAAGTACAGCGGTCAAAAGCGATCGCTGCATTTAAGGTGTTTGTAGCTCATTAGCACCCCAGCAAAGAAATCGCAGGGGTGTCGGTGGCTGCAATGGCAACCGGAGGCCTAATAGTGGCCTCCCGGTCTGCCTAGCACGAAAAACTTCCAGCCCCCACCTGGAGGCAGGGCCTAAAAGGCTTCCGTAGCCGTCGGCAAGATGGCGCCGGCTCAGGAGCTGAGCCGTCGTCATCAGCGGTGGATGTCAGCTGTATGTTACAGCTAATATCCACCTGTAACGGCAAAAACCAGGGCTAGCTCCGATCCCTGCCATTAACCCCTTAGATGCAGCGATCGAAAGCAATCGATGCATCTTCGTGGTTGTCAGCAGATCGGCAGCCCTGCCATGCAATCAGGGCTGCGGACTGCTGCTATGGCAACAGGAGACCTAACAATGGTCTCAAGCTCTGCCATTACGGAAGCCGTTTAGGCCCCGCCTGGAGGTAAAGCCTAAACGGCTTGCTGTCAGTGAATGAATGACAGATCTAAAACATTGCACTACATAGGTAGTGCAATGTATTAGAAAAAAATCTGACAGTTGGACCTTCAAATCCCCTAGTGGGACTAAAGAAAAGTGTAAATAAAAGTGACAAAAAAAGTTGTAAAAAATATAATAAAAGTTTCAAGTAATAAAATAAAACACAAGCAAACTTTTTACCTTATCAAGCACTTTATAATTGAAAAAAATAAATAAAACATACATATTTGTTATCGCTGCGGCCGTAACAGCCTAAACTATAAAAAATATTATGTTATTTATTCCATGCAATAAACGGCGTAAAAAAAAACCCCGTCAAAAACAATGCCAGTATTTGTGTTTTTTGGTCACTTTGCCCTACAAAAATTTAAATAAAAAGTTATCAAAAAGTCGCATGTATCCAAAAATGGTACCTATAAAAACTATAGCTCGTCTCGAAAAAAACAAGCCCTCTTACAGCTCAGTCGACGAAAAATTAAAAAGTTATGGTTCTCACAACATGGTGACAGAAAAAATACATTCTTTTTACAAAAGTAATTTTATTGTGCAAAAAGTTGTAAAACGTGCTATCAATTTGGTATCGCCGGAATCGGACTAACCTGCAGAATGAAGTTAACATGCAATTTAGAACGCATGGTGAACGCTATATAAAAAAATCTATGCCAGAATTGCTGTTTTTTGCCTTGCCTTGCAAAAAATAGGATAAAAAGTAATCAAAAAGTCGCACGTACCACTAAATGGTACCAATAATAACTACAGCTCGTCCTGAA
The DNA here is from genome assembly GCF_050947455.1 of Rhinoderma darwinii. Taxonomy (NCBI): domain Eukaryota; kingdom Metazoa; phylum Chordata; class Amphibia; order Anura; family Rhinodermatidae; genus Rhinoderma; species Rhinoderma darwinii. The sequence continues at coordinate 132,158,895 of NC_134687.1, read as the reverse complement.
AAAAAACAGCCCACTACATCTAGGAAAAAATGTTAAGGCTCCAATAAGTCAGGAAATAAAAATACGCGGTTGTGCAGACCCGAGGAGAACATTTCTTCTGTTTCAAGAGGCGATTTATCAAGGCCCTAAAATTAGAGAACCAGGAGGGAGGGGGCCCAAACATATCTGCTGGAATAGAGGGTGCCCACGTTATACCAGGATAACACTTCCCAGCAAAATTCCCCAAACTGCAAAGGTGCGGAGTGTGGACAAAAAGGCGGATAAGGAAGGACATAATTTATCAGTGTGACACCGGCCTTTGAATAAAGGATTGCATCACAGAGTAACACACATGTATGGATTATTATTTAAAAAAATTTACCCCATTAATATACCGCCTGACTATGCCCCTGATGTACTCTGCCCAGCTTACATGTACCCCCACATTATAAACTGAAATACCAGTAAAACTCCAAACAAAACTACTACCAAAGAAAATCTAAGCTTCAAAAGCCAAATGGCGCTCCCTCCCTTCTGAGCCCTACAGTGTGCCCAAACAGCAGTTTATTTCCACATATATGGCCTCGCCATACCCGGGAGAACCCTTTTAACAATTTTTGGGGTGTGTGTTTACATTTTTACTTTGCACCATCCGCAGCACAATCATTTATGGAAAATGCTCACTACACCCCTTAATAAATGTCTTGAGGGATGTAGTTTCCAAAATGGGGCCACTTCTCAGGGGTTTATTTTATTATTTTACATCAGAGCCCTGCAATTGTGAACCAATACTTTGTAAGTCGCCAAATTAGGACTCAACTTCGCATGGTACTCTTTAACTCCTGAGCCGTGTCGAATGTCCAGGCAAAAGATTAGTGCCCCATGTAGGGTAATTCTAAAACCGGGAAACACAGCATAATAATTAGAGAGCTGTCTTGTTATGGTGGCACAAGCTGGGCACCACATATTGCCATATCTATGGAAAAAATCCAATTTTCACTCTGCAACATCGAGTGCACACTAATTTCTGCAAAATACCTGCAGGGTTAACAAGCTCACTACTCCCCTAGGTGAATACCTTGAGGCGTGTAGTTTCCAAAAAATGCGGTCACTTCTCAGGGGTTTCCACTGTTTTGGTCCCACAGGGGCCTTGCAAATGCGACATAGCAACCAGAAACCAATCCAGTAAAATCTGCACTCCAAAAGCCCAATGGCGCTCCTTCCCTTCTGAGCCCTGCCGTGTGCCCAAACAGCAGTTTATGACCACATATGGGGTATTGCCGTACTCGGGAGAAATTGCTTTACAAATGTTGGATTGATTTTTGTCCTTTATTTCTTGAGAAAATGAAAAATTTTGAGCTAAAGCTACATCTCATTGGAAAAAAATGAAATTTTTATTTTCACTGCCAATTCAAATAAAATCTATGAAACACCTGTGTGGTCAAAATGATGACTACACCCCTAGATTAATTCCTCAAGCGGTGTAGTATCCCAAATGGAGTCACTTTTGGGGAGTTTCCACTGTACTGGTACATTAGGGGCTTTGCAAAAGCGACATGGTGTCAAGAAACCAATCCAGCAAAATCTGTGCTCCAAAAGCCAAATGGCGCTCCTTCTCTTCTGATGCTTGCCGTGTGGGGTCAAGATGCTAGCTATACCCCCAGATAAATTCCTTGAGGGGTGTAGTTTCCAAAACTGGAAGGAGTTTATGACCACATATGGGGTATTTCCGTACTCCAGAGAAGTTGCTTTACAAATGTTGGGGTTCTTTTTTCCTTTATTTGTTGAGAAAATGAAAAATTTTGAACTAAAGCTTCGTCTTATTGAAGAAAAAGGATTGTTTTTATTTTCACTGCCCAATTCTAATAAAATCTATGAAACACCTGTGGGGTCAAAATGCTCACTACACCCCTAGATGACTTACAATATAAAATTATTTAACTCGCATGGTGAACGCCGTAGAAAATAAAGAATTTAAAACTCCAAAATCGCTGTTTTTTGATCACCTTAGACATTAAAAAAAACATTCTAAAAGGTGATCAAAAAGTTGTTTTTACCAAAAAATAGTAAAAAATTTTTTTTTTAACAAATAGTTTTTACTTTGCAAAAGTAGTAAAATATAAAATAAAACTATAAATTTGGTATCACCGTAATCATATTAAGTCGCAGAAAATGTTGTCGTTTTAACCGCACGGTGAAAGCTGTAAAAATGAAACCCAAAAAACAATGGAGGAATCACAGCTTTTTCCAAATTCAGCCTGCAAAGAATTTTATTTTCAGTTTCCCAGTACATTATATGGTACTTTAAATGGTGTCATTAGAAACTACAACTCCTCACGCAAGAGATAAGCCCTCACACCACTCTATTGACGGAAAAATAAAAATGTTATGGCTCTTGGAACGCTGGGAGGGAAAAACTAAAATGAAAAATCAAAAAATGGATCAGTCCTGAAAGGGTTAATTAATTTCAAATGAAAAAAAAATAAAATTATTACCACTGTGGGGTATTGCCGTACTCTGAAAAATTGCTTAACAACCTTTTTTCTCCTTTATCCTTTGTGAAAATGAAAAAAATTAAACCTTTTAGTGGAAAAAATTTAGATATTCATTTTCACGGCCTAATTCTAATAAATTCTGCAAAAGACCTGTTGGGTCTATATGCTCACTATACGCCTAGAAAAATTCCTTAAGGGGTGTAGTTTCCAAAATGGGGTCACTTGTAGGGTGTTCCACTGTTTTGTCCCCTCAGGGGCTTTGCAAATGTGACATGGCACCCGAAAACCATTCCAGCTAAATTTGAGCTCCAAAAGCCAAATAGAGCTTCTTCCCTTCTAAGCCCTGCCATCGGTCCAAACAGTAGTTTATTACCACATATGGGGTATTGCCGTAATCAAGAGAAATTGCTTTACAATTTTTGTCGTGCTTTTTATTCTTTATACCTTGTAAAAATTAAGAAAATTAATATTTTCTTTTTTTTTAAAGAAAGTAGATTTTAATTTTCACAGACTAACTCCAATCAATATAGCAAAAGGCCTGTGGGGCCAAGATGCTAGCTATACCACCCCCACATAAATTCCTTGAGGTGTGTAGTTTCCAAAACTGTGTCACTTTTGGGGACTTTCCACTGTTTTGGCACCACAAGACCTCTTCAAACCTGACATGGTGCCTAAAATATATTCTAAAAAAAGGAGGCCCCAAAATCCACTAGGTGCTCCTTTGCTTCTGAGTCCTGTGTTTCAGTCCATTAGCACACTGAGGCCACATGTGGGATATTTCTAAAAACTGCAGAATCAGGGCAATAAATATTCAGTTGCGTTTCTCTGGTAAAACTTTCAGTGTTAGGGTATGTGCACACACAAACACAAAAACGTCTGAAAATACGGAGATGTTTTCAAGGGAAAACAGCTCCTGATTTTCAGACGTTTATTAAGCCAGAAAAAACATGAGGGAAAAGGGGGGGGGGGAGGAGGAAACATCCAGCTCACCAGTTCTGCATTCTGTATTCAGGTCTCGCCCGGATCTCCGCGACGGCACACGGCAGGAAGCATAGAAGAAAGGAAGGTAGGATCCAGCGAGGTGTAGTAGTTTAAAAGGAAAACAATGTTTCCACTTTATTGAAGATGAACAATAAAATATAGAACATGGGAAGGAGAACGCAGTACAAGGTGGTCTCAGATGGCAAAATAAGAGAGCCTACGCGTTTCGAACACGGTCTGTGTTCTTATTCATGGCTGTGTTTGAAACGTGTTAGAAACGCGTAGGCTCCCTTATTTTGCCATCTGAGACCACCTTGTACTGCGTTCTCCTTCCCATGTTCTATATTTTATTGTTCATCTTCAATAAAGTGGAAACATTGTTTTCCTTTTAAACTACTACACCTCGCTGGATCCTACCTTCATTTATTAAGCCACTCGCGATTTTCGCAGCGTTTTTGGAGCTGTTTTTCTATAGAGTCAATGAAAAACGGCTCCAAAACGTCCCAAGAAGTGAATGCACTTCTTTTATGCAGGCATCTTTTTACGTGCTGTTTTTGGAAAACGAGTCATAAAAAAACGCTACGTCGCAACAGAACGCCGTATTTCCCATTGAAATCAATGTGCAGATGTTTATGGGCGTTCTGCTTCTGTTTTTTCAGGCGTTTTTCTAGGCGTAAATGCCCCGAAATACTCCTGAAAACACTCCGTCTGAACATACCCTTTTAGAAAAAAATGTATTACAAATGAATTTCGGCAAAAAAATTACATTTGGAAATTTCCTCTCTACATTACTTCAATTCCTGTGAAACGCCTAAAGGGTTAAGAAACTTTCTGAATGCTGTTTTTAATACTTTGAGGGGTGAAGTTTTTAAAATCGGGTGAATTTTTTGGGGTTTCTAATATATAAGGCCCTCAAAGCCACTACACAACTGAACTGGCCTCTGTAAAAATAACCTTTTGACATTTTCTTGAAAATGTGAGAAATTGCTGCTAAAGTTCTAAGCCTTTGTAACGCGCTAGAAAAATAAAAGGAGATGAAAAAAATTATGCAAACATAAAGTAGACATATTAACTAGGAAATGTTAACTAGTAACTATTATGTGTGGTATTACTTACTATCTGTTTGATAGTGTGGAAGGAAGCACAACTAATTGTTGACTATTTTAAAGAGCTGCGATTTGCAGTTACTAGGGATACTGTTTTACAAGCAGATACATTTAAATTTAGAAAAATGCTAATTTTTGCCAAAGTTTGGTGTTTTTCACAAATGAATACTGAATTTATCAATCAAATTTTTCCACGAACATAAAGTACGATATGTCAAGAGAAAAGTATCTTAGAATCGCTTGGATAGATAAAGCATTCCAAAGTTATTACCACCTAAAGCAACACGTCAGATTTGAAAAAATTAGGCTTGTCCTTAAGGCCAAAATAGGCTGAATCCTGAAGGGGTTAAAATCCCTTACTGAAGAGAATGGTCATCTGTTTCAGAGAACCTCAAAAAATAAACCTTCGTGCAGAGACAATAGATGATATTCTCCTAAAAGATTCAAAAGGCCCTCTCGTCCCACTGAAAGAATGTACTAAAGATTGAAAAGATTGAATCCTCTACGGGTCAGAAGAAGACAGGAAACATTAACACCAAAAATGTATTTTGACTACAGGCCCAGTTCGTTGTTGCCAGGTTAAATAATTTTTTCTCAACCAAGCAAGGATCTACTTCAGATCTGTGGTTCTTCAAGACTATCCAGTACAACTACCACCAAGAATATGCCTCTTCTCCTCTACCAAAATAAATCATAAATTCAGACAGAAATTCTCGGATTTTGTCCTTATTGGATTAGCTTCTAAAAAAGGGTGCCAACTCCGAACGGGGTTCTAGTCCCATACGTTTGGTGTACAAAAGTCAGGTGACAAACGGCGTCTCATTATAGACCTGAGAGGTTTTTACGGGACAAGTTGTACTTTCTAATGTTACTATTTAATATTATGTGCAATGTACTGGGAAGCTGGAAAAAAATTCAGAACTTGGTGGCATTGGAAAAAAACAGCAGTTCTGCCATTTTCATAAGGGTTTCTTTTTTATGGTGTTCAATCTACGGTGAAAATTACACATTATCTTTTTTCTGCGGGTCAGTACAAGCACGGTGATACCAAATTTATATAATTTTTGTTATGGTTTAGTACCTTTAAAAGAAAACAAAACATTTTTTTGCACTGCTATATTGTGACCCCCATAACTTTTTTATATTTCTGTGTACAGAGCTGTGTAAGGCGTCTTTTTGTACGTGGAAAGATGTAGTCTTTTATTAATACCATTTGGGGGAATGTCTGGCATTTCGATCACTTTTTAAAATTTTTTTGTGGGGGTTGAAGTGGCAAAAAAACTGTGATTAGGCCATTTTTACCTTTTTTCCCGCTATGACGTTCACCGCATTGGTTATTTTTATAGATCAAGCATTTTTGGACGCAGGAGCCTGTAACCCGCCCCAAAATGAAAGGGGCAATTAAAAAAACTCAGATGCCGGTGGTCACATCTGACACCGGCATCTGAGGATTAAAATGCTTGAGACTAGAGATGTTTCTGATCACAAGCTTTGCCGCTGTGTCCCTGCTATGTAACACAGCAGAGACCCAGTGGCTATAGCGCCTGCTCTGCTTCTGAGCGGGCGCCATGTTTAAATTAATACCGTAGTCGACTACGGTATTCATCCCGTCAAAACGACGGAACCCTTGCACAACAGAGACAAACTGAAACCATTGGCACCAGATCCGTCACCATTGAAATCAATGGTGATGGAAACAGGAAACCTTTGGTTTCAGTTTGTGTCAGTCAGGGCTCCGTTCTGACGGAAAGCTCCGACGGAACGTCGGAACGGAGCCCTGACCCAGATGTGAACATAGCCTAAGAAGTTGCACCAATCACACTGATTTACAATTGTATTAAAAAAAACAAAAAAAAAAAACGATGTCAAAGGTGTGCATAGTATTTAAAGATTCTGTCTCATTGCCTTTGCTAGAAGTAATCCTTCCGGCCTATTTTCCTCATCTGCAAAATGAAGAAAAAGAGAGGCTACACATGCGGCCGGTCCCTCTACAGCCTGCCTGCTGTAATGACGTTTCATCACGTGACTGCTAAAGTGCTAAAGCCTGTGATTGGCTGTAGCGGTCACTTGTCATCACAAGTGGCTGCCTGTGCACAGACCAGCCGGAAGAGCAGGTACATGGGAGCGCCATGAGAGGTGAGTACAGTTTTTTTCTTTGTTTTAAACGTTAAAAATATAATTTTTCAGGAACTTGCTGCGAAAACGAGTTATCGCAGAACATTCTGCAAGAATTGGCATTTGTAGCAGAATTTTAATTTCCCCTAGATCTTAAATGATAAATTTCTGCAAAGAAATCTGCAACGACTCTGCAACATAAATTGACATGCTGCAGATTTAAAATCTTCACCGCAGGCCAATGTTGTGAATGTTTTCTCTGCAAATCCGGATGGAAAATCTGCACCATATTCGCTATGTATGAATTTACCCTTAAATGTCTTTTACATGCCTGCAACAATCGACCGTTGCAGATTTTCCACCTGCAAATCCGGACAGAAAATCCACAACACATCCGCTATGTGTGCAGGGGGACTAAGGCCCCTTTATCATTCTCACGGATCCTTATATTTCTTGCGAATATATGAGAATGAACATGTGTATCGTTATACATCTTTATCAATTTATGCAGATGGTAGTCTCCTTTAATAATTTTGTTAATTTGCATGGGCAAATGTAGCAATACCATTATAATAGCTGTGCCTATTAACAAGGCACTGCCAAAATGTAAAGGCTAAACACTAATGTGTACCAGTGTGGTTATAATGGATTCACATAAGATACTGTAACAGAAGAGATTGTATTGCTGTATGTTCCGAATACAAACTAGTGTCAGCACAACTATCTTAAAGGCACTATGGCCATGAATATACAGTGTCAGACTAGAGACTGATGCTATCAATACAGGTGTGGAGCCACTGCTGTAGCAAATAAATATGTATCACATTGGATAGAGATCTACAACTGTAATTACCAAGCGCCAGACCATCTGGTTGGCACTATAGACTTAGTAACTTGCACTTTCCGCCAGCTGGGTATCTTGCAGGGCAATAAACGCAAAGTGCCACCAGGCACTTGATTCATGCATGCTGTAGAAGTGGTTATGTTATGTGCAAGATAATGCTTGGCAGGTCCATATGGTTCTTCAAGAACACAACTTTTGCTATGTGCTGTTGTTTGGTATAGCAAGAAGGGCAGCCCGCCCTATGTAATAGCATGGGCGTTACAAATAGGCTGCTATTCGGCTATACATGCTGCGCCTCACGACTCGCACATCATCCCTCCATGTTTCACACACTGCACTCCAACTTATTGTACTATTCACAGACCTGACCCCCTACGCACTATACCCAGTACTGCCCCCTATATTTCACACATATTATTATCACTTGCATATTATACACAATTTATTAATTTTTTTTTACTACACATCCACACCCATGCACCACACGCCACTCCCCACAAGGCTAGTGGGAGTGGGTACTATTATTTAATGCACCTGATCGCTCTCCTTCAACAGTATTTCTGACCTGTGTGTGTCCTGATGGGAAGGGGTTTTTACCTACCCATTTTGTAAGTATGGCCTTTTTGTCCATATAAAAGTTAGGCTCCCTTTATGTCCCCATATAGAAATTAGGCCCCCAGTTTGTGCCCCCATATATACAGTGCCCTCTGTAGATAATGGCACAGTGACCTCTGTAGATAATGGCACAGTGCCCTCGGTAGATAATGCCACAGTGCCCCTGTAGATAGTGCCACACACCCCCTCTAGATAATGCCACAGTGCCCTCTGTATAAAGTGCCACACTCCCCCTTGTAGATAGTGCCACACACACACCCCCTTGTAGATCCTGCCACACACACCCCCTTGTATATAGCGCCACACACACGGCCTTGTGTATAGCGCCACACACACCCCCTTGTAGATAGCGCCATCCCCCTTCTAGATCGCGCCACAACCCCCTTCTAGTGCCACACCCACCTCCTTGTACATTGTGCCATACACACTCCCTTGTAGATAGTGCCACACACACGCGGCCTTGTGTATAGCGCCACACACACCCCCTTGTAGATAGCGCCATCCCCCTTCTAGATAGCGCCACAACCCCCCTTCTAGATAGTGCCACACCCACATTGTGCCATACACACTCCCTTGTAGATAGTGCCACACACTCCCTTGTAGATAGTGCCACACACACACACTCCCTTGTAGATAGTGCCACACACACACTCCCTTGTAGATAGTGCCACACACACTCCCTTGTAGATAGGGTGTGTGTGGCAACACTCTGGCCGGAGATTCCGGTCCCGGAGGAGCCCCTGACGTCACTGTCCATATATTGACAGAAGCGAAATCTCCGGCCAGAGAGTCAGCAACGCTCTGGGGAGATTCCGCTCCCAGGCAGGGCTCCCTCTAGGTGTGGATTCCCCGGCAAGAGCTTCAGCAATGCTCTGGGGGGATTATACTCCTGGAGGAGCCATCACAGCAGCATAAAGCACCCCGGGATTTGCCCGGGTTCGCCGTGTGCCGACGCCGGACCTGCTTCTCTTGATAAGGTCTTTTAGCCAACTTTTCACAATTTAAAAATAACATTAACACCATTGACAGGTGAAGTAAATAAAATTGATTATCTTATTACAATGACACCTGTCAAGCGTAGGGACATATTAGGCAGCAAGTGATCCATCAGTTCTTGAAGTAGTTGTGTTGAAAGCAGGAGAATCGGGCAAGTGTAAGAATTGACTTTGATAAAGTACAAATTGTAATGGCTAGACAATTGGGCCAGAGCAAATGGGGTCCAAGATAGGACAACTTACAAACCGGCAAAAGCGTTATGGGCATCCACGGCTCACTGATGTGTTTGGGAGCAAAAGACTAGCCCGACTGGTCAGATTCCACATAAGAACTATTTAGCAAAAATTGCTGAAAAAGTTTCTTGCTGCTTATGATAGAAAGGTGCCAAATCACACAGTGCATTGCAGCTTGCTGCATTTGGGGCTGCATTAGCAGCAGACCGGTTAGAATGTCCAAGATAAAAGCACCTACAGTGAGCATGTGTGCATCAGAAGTGGACCATGGAGCAACACAAAAAGGTCTGATGTATCACATTTTCTTTTACATCACGTGGACGGCCAGATGCGTGTGTTGAATTACCTGGGAAAGAGATGGCACCAGAATGCACTATGGGAAGAAAGCAAGCCGTGGAGGCAGTGTGATGCTCTGAGCAAAATTCTGCATGGAAAATTTGGGTAAGGGCAAAACAGACAGCCACCTATCTGGAGAAGTGAAAACAAAACATTGGAAGTATTGCTCTAAAGTTTGGTTTGTCTTTTATGTTTGTCTGTGGATGGAATGCGTTCGACTGGCTAAACTTAATCTCCAGGGCTTGACAGAACGCATATCAGAACTGAGCTGTTAACTGTACCCTGGATGCAAAATGATCTCCTCAGGAACATCATGTAACTTATTTATCCTCTGATGAACGTTTCAGCAGTGCTGGCAGCGGATAGAAGGCCTTTAAGGGAAAGAAGTGAGTCATCTTTGTGAATCGATCAACAATGACAAAAATAGTTCTCGTACAGCAGGCAAGTATGTGATAAAGTCCATCGAAATTTAGCTCTGAGGCTTAAAAGAAACTAGGAGAGTCTGGGGTAGCCCTATAGGGCTGCCTTGTTCCAGGCAATGATTGGACAACACCAATAATAAATGTTCTACAGACCAGTGTGAAGTGAAGCCAACAGAAGGTCCTTCTAACTAGATCAATTCTTTTTCCGATTCCTCCATGACCAGCAAGAAGGGAATTATGCATCTGGCAGATTATAGTCCGTCTAAGATTTAAAGGAACACAAATTTGGTTTTGGAAGAGGAGAAGGCCATCCTTGTACTTACAGTGATCTTGGTTATTTATTTCAGAGGCAGACAGTGAGGAAGAATCCTATCAGGTCAGGAATGGTAGCAAGGAAGTTCTCCTCTAAAGTGTGATGAATCCAAGAAGTGTAAATGGGATTAGGCTTCAGCCTTAGTGTTCTTCATTCCTGGGAGATAAATTATATGGAATGAAAATCTACAAAAGATTAGAGTTTACTGAGCATGACGTGGTTTTAACTGCTTCCCGACCGCCGACGGTAAATTAACGTCAGCACTTGCTGGGTTTTGTGCAGCGCCAACGTTAATTTATGTTCCTTCTTATGTCGGCGATTGGGTCCCCCAGAGTGCGTCTAACACCCAGAACGGGCTGTTGCTATCAGCCTCTGGTTCGGGTGTTCTCATCATGGCCTGATTGGTAGAGGTCCCAATCATATGATCGCTATGATAGCCAAACATAGCAACCACAGGGAAAGTTTGTTGTAGTAACAGAGAGTGTTAGCAGCACGATCGGGTATCGAGGGAGTAGTGCTGACACCCGGATCGTGCTGTTAACACCGGCTTCTGGTCCCGGAGACATGATTGGGACCTGATTAGTTCAGGTCCCGATCATGTGATCGCAGGGAAAGTTTGCTGCAACAAACTTTCCTGGGGACCGATTGCAGGTGCTGCCGTTGGTGTCATGGCAAATCCGGAGGCCATACAACGGCTTCCGGGTCTGCCGTGCACTGCTTCCTGTCAGTGTGACTCTCAGCGTCACACTGACCGTTTATAATACATTAGACTACCTAGGTAGTGTAATGTAATATAGCAGCTATCAGTGCTGCAGGTCTTCAAGTGAAAAATAATAAAATTGTTTTATAAAAGTGTAAAAACAAGTTATAAGTTACAAAAACATAAAATGCTTTTTTTCCTATAATAAGTGTTTTATTATAGGAAAAAAATGAAAAACATTAAAAAAGTACACATATTTGGTATCACTGCATTTGTAACGCCCCAAACTATAAAACGATAATATTATTTTTCCCGCACAGTGAAAACCGCAAAAAAAATTAAAAACTATGCCAGCATCGCTGTTTTTTGGTCACCACCACAGATATAGACTAAAAAGTGATCAAAAAGTCGCATGTACCCCAAAATAGTACCAATAAAAACTAACACCTGTCTTGCGAAAAAAAGTCCTTACACAGCTTTTTTGACTGAAAAATAAAAAAGTTATAGCTCTCAGAATATGGAGACACAGAAAATAAATGTATTTGATAGAAAAGTGATATAATTGCAGAAACGCTGCAAAACATAAAAAACACTATATACATATGGTATCGCTGTAATTGTATCGACCCACAGTGAACACTGTAAAAAAAAAAACAAGGACAAAAAACATTGTTGGAATTTGTTTTTTTTTTGTCACTTTGCTTGCCGAAAAATTGAATAAAAAGTGATCAAAAAGTTGTATGTACCAAAAAATGGTACCAATAAAAACTACAGCTCGTCCCGCAAAAAATAAGCCCTCACACAGCTCAATCGACCAAAAAACAAAAGAAGTTCCAGCTCTCGGAATGTAGTGAAACAAAACGTTTTTGTTTTTTTTAAACAAATAGTTTTTACTTTGTAAAAGTAGTAAAATATAAAAAAAACTGTATAAATTTGGTATCACCTTAATCATATTAAGTCTCAGAAAAACTTTAAGTTGTCGTTTTTTCCGCATGGTGAAAGCCGTAAAAACGAAACCCAAAAAACAATGGAGGAATCGCAGCTGTTTCCAATTTATGCCTGCAAAGAATTTTATTTTGAGTTTCCCAGTACATTATATGGTACTTTAAATGGTGTCACTAGAAACTACAATTCCTCCCACAAAAAATATGCCCTCACACCACCACTGACGGAAAAAGAAAAAACGTTATGGCTCTTGGAAAGCGGGGAGGGAAAAACTAAAATGAAAAAGCAAAAAATGGATCAGTCCTGAATAGGGATGTCACGATACCAGAATTTGGACTTCGATACCGATACTTCGTTTAGTATTGCGATTTCGATACGAATTTCGATACTTTGCCAACAGTAATAAAAAAAAAATTTCTTCCGTTTTCTGATGTGAGGCGCGACGTGTGATGAATTTTGAATGCGCCTCACATTAATAGTAATTAATCCCATACTGTTTCTCAGTCATAATGGTTTAATGTGTGAGGTACATGATGGGGTTAATTACTATTAATGTGAGGAACATGGAGGTTAAATTCATCGCACCTCGCGCCTCACATTAATAAGTGAATGAAAGCCGCGTTTATTTCATTTTTTTTACAGCGTACACATCATAAATGATGCAAAAACATTGTTGTCCGCGCCATTACTGAATGTGTATATTTTATGTATTGAGACTTCTTTTAATGTTTATTGTAAAAAAAGCGTATGTGTATTTTTTTTAAATTTAACAATACTTTGTTTTTACTTTATTTTTAAACTTTAATGTACTGACATATATCAGATATGTGCCAGTACATTAGCCTGTGGACGGATAGCACACAGACATATATCAGATATGTGCCAGTACATTAACCTGTAGACGGATAGCACACAGGCAGTTGTTAGGACATACCTCAGTATGCCATAACAACATGAAATATGGTAGGACAGCCCTGGGGTCCGTCAATAGACCCTGAGCTGTCTGCCCATATATGGCATGTCCCTCGATCGCGTCACAGGAATTCCCTGTGACGCAATCCAGGGGCATCCCCCCTTCTCATTTTCTCCTGAATGCTGCAGTCTGCTGTGATCGCAGCATTCAGGGGAATAACGGCGGAGGAGAGGTTTCTCTGATCGCCGCCAGCGGGGCTGCGGCTGTGTAATACAGCCATTGCCCCGCTCCTGACAGGAAGTGCGTGCGCGGTCAGCATGAGGTGATGCGGCCGGCCTGGCACTAATGAGCGGCAGTTCAGGCACCGAGGACAGAACATGGGGGTGTTTTGTAGTGCGCCCGCCATGTTCTGTCTTCAGTGCCGCCACTCATCAGTGCAGCGCCGGCCGCATCGCATCATCCTGACCCCTCGCACTTGTTATCAGGACTCCGGAGCGGAGCAATGGCTGTATTACACAGCCGCAGCCCCGCTCTCATACATTCATGTATTACTATACTGAGCTGTGCGGCTGCGCAGCGAAGTATCGAAATACAGGAAATAGCGGTATCGAACCGTTTAGGGATGCAGAGTATCGAAACAGTATCGAAGTTTCGATGCATCGTGCATCCCTAGTCCTGAAAGGGTTAATTTCTAATGAAAAAACATTTATGACCACATGTGGGGTATAGCCGTATTTGGGAGAAATTGCGTTACAAATGTTGTGGTGCTTTTTTCTCCTTTATGAAAATGAAAAAATTCAACATTTTAGTGGAAAAAAATTTTGATATTCATTTTCACGGCCTAATTCTAATAAATTCTGCAAAAGACCTGTGGGGTCTAAATGCTCACTATACCTTTAGAAAGATTCCTTAATGAGTGTAGTTTCCCAAATAGGGTCAGTTTTGGGGTGTTTCCACTGTTTTGGTACCTCAGGGGCTTTGCAAATGCAACATGGCACCCGAAAACTATTCCAGCTAAATTTGAGCCCCAAATAGCGCTCCTTCCATTCTGAGCTCTGCCGTGGGTCCAAACAGCAGTGTATTACCACATATGGGGTATTGCCGTAATCAGGAGAAATTGCTTTACACATTTTGGGGTTCTTTTTCTCCTTTCTTCATTGTAAAAAATAAACATTTCTATGTTTTTTCAGAAAAAAAGTAGATTTTAATTTTCACTTTCTAATTACACTAAATTCAGCAAAAATCTGTGGGGTCAAAATGCTAACTATACCCCTAGAAAAATTCCTTGAGGGGTGTAGTTTCCAAAATGGTTTGGGGGCTTTCTACTGTTTTGGTCCCTCCAGGGCGTTGCAAACGCGACATGGCACCAAAAACCAATCCAGCAACTTCTGCGCTCTAAAATCCAAATGGTGCTTCTTCCCTTCGGAGCCCTGCCGTGGGTACAGTTTATTACCACATACGGGGTATTTCTGTAATCGGGAGATATAGTTTTACAAGTTTTTGGGTGCTTTTTATTCTTTATTACTTGTAAAAATTAAAAATGTCTGTTTTTTCAGAAAACAAGTAGATTTTAATTTTCACAAACTAAGGGCCGGTTCACATTAGTGTTCGCTTTCCATTCAGGGGTTCCGTCTGAGGTTTCCGTCGGGTGAACCTCTCAACGGAAAGTCAAACGGAAACCTTAGCTTCCGTTTGCATCACCATTGATATCAATGGTGATGGAAACATTGCTAATGGTGACAAACGGAAACCATTAGCAAGGTTTCCGTCACCATTGATATCAATGGTGATGCAAACAGAAGCTAAGGTTTCCGTTTGACTTTCTGTTGAGGGGTTCACCCGACGGAAACCTCAGATGGAACCCCTGAACGGAAAGCGAACGCTGATGTGAACCGGCCCTAACTCCAATAAATTTAGCAAAAGACCTGTGGGGTCAAGATGCTAACTATACCTCTAGATAAACTCCTTGAGGTGTGTTGTTTCCAAAACAGTGTCACTTTTGGGGAGTTTCTACTGTTTTGGCACCACAAGACCTCTTCAAACCTGACATGGTGCCTAAAATATATTCTAAAAAAAGGAGGACCCAAAATCCTCTAGGTGCTCCTTTGCTTCTAAGGCCCGTGTTTGAGTCCATTAGCGCACTAGGGCCACATGTCAAATATTTCTAAAAACCGCAGCAATAAATATTAAAGAACAGGTGTCGCAGAATTTTTTTATTTTTATATATAAATTAGCTTTTAGTGTGTTATTAAAGTACATTTTATTTATTTGTGTTTTTGTGTTTTACTTTTTTCTTACTTTTACTTCACTATGGGGGCTGCCATTTTTTTTTTCATCACTGTATGTGTCGATTAACGACACATACAGAGATGGAATACGGCACATACATCCCCATAGAGAATGTGAACGGGAGCCGTTCCATTCACTATAGTGTACGCCGTCTGTCTGGGAACGGGGCATGCGCCGCTCCCACACAGTCCAAAAGGAAGGTCTTCGGCCGAGCGACATCCGGTACCATTTTCATGTGGACCGGAAGCCGCGGCCGGACAGTAAGATGACTACTTCCGGTTGCGGCTTCCGTCCATATGTTCAGAAGCAAGGACTAGGAGCGGAGGGAGCAGACGGAGCGAAGGCAGCGGCGGCGGCAGGAGCAGGTAAGTTATGTTTGTGTATGTTCGTGCTATACTGTGTGATTACACTGTATCTAATCCTCCTACACTGTGCATTCGCTAAAAAAATGGCGGCACACAGTGTAGGAGGTTTGAACATTCAACCCCCTCCTTTCTCCTGGCACTAGCCAGAATAAGGGTGGGGGGATTGTGTGAGGACACTAGAGAGAGTGTGTCTACCCCAAATTTGCAGCATAAAGAAATGAGGTTGCTTTACCACATTGCAATGCTGCAATTTTGGGAATTGCTCTCTCTAGTGACCAGCACATGGAAATGTTATAAATTAGAATCTAATTTATAATATTTCCTGACTTGTGAAAAAATGTAAAAAATTAGAACAATGTATAATCATTTATTGACTAACAGTTTAACTAAAAAAAATATATATTTTTTTCTAGCGACACATTCCCTTTAAGTTGCGTTTCTCTAGTAAAACTTTCTGTGTTACAGAAGAAAATGTTTTACAAATAAATTTTGGCAAAAAAAATTGAATTTGTAAATTTCCCCTCTACTTTGCTTTAATTCCTGTGAAACGGCTAAAGAGTTAAGAAACTTTCTGAATGCTGTTTTGAATACTTTGAGAGGTCCATCTAGTATATAAGGCCCTCAAAGCCACTTCAGAACTGAACTGGTCCTTGAAAAATAGCCTTTTGAAATTTTCTTGAAAATGTGAGAAATTGCTGCTAAAGTTCTAAGCCGTGTAACGTCCTAAAAAAAATAAAAGAATGTTCAAAAAACAATGCAAACATAAAGTAGACATATGGAGTATGTAAAATAGTGACTATTTTGTGTGGTATTACTATCGGTTTTACAAGCAGATACTTTTAAAATAAGAAAAATTATAATTTTTGCACATTTTCTTTACATTTTGGTGTTTTTCACAAATAAGCAATGAATTCATTGACCAAATGTTTCCACTAACATAAAGTACAATATGTCACAAGAAAACAATCCCAGAATCGCTTGGACGGGTAAAAGCATTCCAGAGTTATTACCACATAAAATGACATAAGATTTGAAAAAATGGGGCTGGTACTGAAGGCCAAAATGAGCTCAGTCCTGAAAAGGTTAAACTTTGAGCAGTTCTAAGATATTCCTGATTTTTAAGGTCGGCGAAAAGCATAAATGGGTGAGCAGATCCTTCTTAAGTGTGTCGCCATCCCTCCAATGCCAGTTTGAGAACTAACAGTTTCTTATCTGCAGCATCATAATTTATTTTTCTTTGAGAAGAAGGTTATAGAGTGCATAAGGCCTTCTGATCCCTCTCTCAACAGTTAGTTTGGAGTGGTCTACCTTGACAATGAATGATAAAGAAGGATCTGGATAAATGAGTATTGCAGTGGACGTTATCAAAAGCTTCTTGAGCAGATTAGGACCAGAAAGAGTGAACATTGGAACTGATCAGAGCAGTCAATGGCTGTAAACTAGAAGAAGTTGGGGGACTATTTAGTTGTTTACTATATTTCAGAATTCGCATAAGGAGTGCAATATAATAAGAAACAATAGGGATTTGACAACATCAAAGAATAGCCACTCCTTATGCGAATCCTAAATTCTACTAAACAACTAAATAGTCTCACAATCAATGTGGCCAGAATCAAGAATGGAGCCATCCACCAGTTTCACCAAGATAGGGTCTTCCTTGGGTTGAAGAGGAATCCAGTATAGTTCAGCGAATATTGTGACAATGAAGCAGCTACTGGAATCGGATTCGAGAATTGCTGAGGCAAGAACTCGGTTCTGGGGCAGGGGATGGGATTAAATTTGTAGGTCAACTTTACTCTGTGGATACTGGGTTTGTGTCCTTCTTGGATCTATGTGATTGATATGGAATATCGAAGACTGCCTTCTTTCATTATTTACAGTTACGTCATGCATGTGTTGCTCAATTTGGCTCCCGAATTCTTCTCCAAATTGGAGAGCCTCCTTGGCTCCCCGGACCATCCTAAAACACTAACAGAAATATACACCTTTTCTGGGTGGAGCGGTGATGTTCCTCAGCTGATGGGTGAGGAGTGGCGGGAGGTGGAACTCTCCTTCTTTGACACTGCAGTGAGTGCTAGGGATTTTTTAATCCAGTCCAGATTCCTACACAGAATTCACTATATCCTGGTACGACTTAATAGAATTGATATCTCCAATTCTGATACATGTTTTAGATGCCAATCCGATGTTGGCACGTATCTTCATTGTAAATGGCTATGCCCTAGGGTCTCGCCCTTTTGGTCAACAATTGTTGAATTTCCCCACAACCACTTCCGGTTTCCGTGGCTTCTTACCCCTCAGTTTTGCTTGTTAGGTGTCCTGAATGAGGGAGTACCGGGATATTATGATAAGATTTTCTTTTGTTTTGTGCCAGAAAGGACATTATCATGTCCTGGAAGGCTATAGAAATTCAGAGTATATTACACTGGCTCCAGCTTACCAATAAATATATACCCCTGTATCAAAAACTGTATATTCATAGTAACTGTCCATACAAATTTGAGAAAATTTGGTCCAGATAAATGACCACGCCGGAAACTGCGGTGTAATTCTCCTCTCGGTAGGAATTGTGGCCTGGGTTTGGGTTAAGTCAGGAAGAGCTTATGGTTGTCTAAAGTGTGAATGCGTTGCTTGGCTGAATATGTGTTGGTTTGCAGTGCCTATCAACTTGTCCCCTCCATACTTACTTCCTTTATACGGGAGGAAACTCCTTACGACAATGTAACTAATGTAATCAATTGCCTGTTTCAATTTTTTTCTTGTATGTCTTGTTATGTTGTCACAAAAACATAAATAAAAACTTTAAAAAAAAAAAGAATTTGGCTCTGGTACCCCTGGAAAGAAAATAATACGATGAAATTAGTGATGGAGGAGGGGCATGGAGTGGTACTATAAGCAGAAACTGAGGAATCCTTACCCACAGGAGGTGGCCTTTTATGGAAAATGCTCAGGCACGGATGTTCTAAAATAAAAACAGAGATTAGCTTGCCATTCCCTGTGGCACTTCTCACTATTCAAGTAAATTATAATGAATTTGTTGGGCCGCTGTGGCCGCATCCTATTTTGTAAATCTACGTCCCCTTCCACAAAAGAGACGAGGGAGGTAATAAAAGGCCAAAACTCGCAATTTGCAACTTTTGGGCCCGTTTACAATATTTATATGCCGGAAAACTGACCTAGAAAGGTTAAATGTCCCCCTATGTATACTATATCTACAGCCAGCCCTCTGTCCAGATACCTGCTTTCTTCATAAAGAACAAGTACATTTGTTCGACAAACACACTCTTTTCATAAAGCCATACTAAATGCTGGTGACTATATTAATGACTATATTAATATCTAAAACATACAGAGATAAAGAAACCCTATTGAAAATAGTATGTATAGTATGTAAGCAGCTCGTCCTGAGAGGAATCCGGTGTAGTTCAGTGAATCTTGTTTAAATGAAGCAGTCGATGGCACCCAAGTAAAAAATTGAGGAGGCGAGAATTTGGTTCTGAGACCACTAAAAGGAATGGAATGGGGTGGAATGGAAAAAAGCAACAATTCCTCTTGTTTTTGGGTTTTAAGTTTTACGGCGTTCACTGCACTGTAAAAATTATTATTCCGCGAGTGAGTAGGAGTACAGCCATATCAAATTTATCTTTTTTTTTTTCGATTTTACTACTTTTACACAATAAAACACTTTTTTTTTTTTTAAAAGAAAGTCAGGTATTTGTGTCGTCATATTCTGACCCATAATGTTTTCATTTTTTCATCGAAGGAGCAGAGTGAGGGCTTGTTTTCTAAATGTTCTAAAACAATTTTTAGACTTGAACATGCAATCGTTTGAACAATACACTGCAATACTTATGTATTGCAGTGTATTGTGCTTTTAGCATTCTCGCATTAGACCCTGGGGCTTAACAGGGGTTTCCAATATGGAAGACCTTCATTAGGCCCATGGCTGCCTTGACAACCCATCAGCACTCTGCCATCGCAGTCGTGTTAGACACGACTGTTTATGTAAATACTTTAAATACCCATAAAATAAAAATTCTGGGACATCTTTTCCGAGAATGTTGCATTGTGCCGTTCCTCTGTTATTACTTCTGGAATTACATAGTTACATAGTTAGTACGGCTGAAAAAAGACACATGTCCATCAAGTTCAACCAAGGGATGGGAAAAGGGAAGGAAAAATTTCTACACATAGGAGCTAATATTTTTTTGTTCTAGGAAATTATCTAACCCTTTTTTAAAGCCATCTACTGTCCCTGCTGTGACCAGCTCCTGCGGTAGGCTATTCCATAGATTCACAGTTCTCACGGTAAAGAAGCCTTGTCGCCTCTGCAGCTTGAACCTTTTTTTCTCCAGACGGAGGGAGTGCCCCCTTGTTTTTTGAGGGGGTTTTACAAGGAACAGGATTTCACCATATTTTTTGTATGTGCCATTAATATATTTATATAAGTTAATCATGTCCCCCCTTAGTCGTTTCTTTTCAAGGCTAAATAGGTTTAATTCTTTCAATCTTTCCTCATAACTTAAATTCTCCATGCCCCTAATTAGCTTCGTTGCTCTTCTTTGTATTTTTTCCAACTCCAGGGCATCCTTTCTATGAACTGGAGCCCAGAACTGAACTGCATATTCTAGATGAGGCCTCACTAATGCTTTATAAAGTGGCAATATTACATCCCTGTCCCGTGAGTCCATGCCTCTTTTAATACACGACAATATCCTGCTGGCCTTTGAAGCAGCTGATTGACACTGCATGCTGTTATTGAGTTTATGATTTACAAGTACACCCAGATCCTTCTCAACAAGTGAATCCGCCAGTGTAGCTCCCCCTAGGACATATGATGCATGCAGGTTGTTGGTACCCAGATGCATAACTTTACATTTATCTACATTAAACTTCATCTGCCAAGTGGACGCCCAAACACTTAGTTTGTTTAAATCTGCCTGCAATTCATGAACATCTTCCATAGACTGAACTATATTACATAGCTTGGTGTCATCTGCAAAAATAGAAATAGTGCTATTAATCCCATCTTCTATATCATTAATAAATAAGTTGAATAATAGTGGTCCCAGCACTGAACCCTGGGGTACACCACTTATTACCGGGGACCATTCAGAGTAGGAATCATTGACCACAACTCTCTGGATACGGTCCTTGAGCCAATTCTCAATCCAATTACAAACTATATTTTCTAAAACTATAGTCCTTAATTTACCCATTAGGCGTCTATGGGGGACAGTGTCAAATGCCTTTGCAAAGTCCAAAAACACTAAATCCACAGCGGCCCCTCTGTCTAGACTTCTGCTCACCTCTTCATAAAAACAGATTAGGTTAGTTTGACAACTTCTTTCCTTAGTAAAACCGTGCTGGCTGTCACTTATAATGCTATTTATTGTCACATAATCCTGTATATAGTCCCTCAATAGCCCCTCAAACATTTTCCCCACGAAATTGTGTGACTAAACTGACGACTAGGTGTTACCATTCCCCTTTTTAATAGGATGTGTTCCTACAGTCTGACACTTTCGTCACTGATTATTGTGTGGGGAAGTTTGATATCTGGGAAACTAATTTGCCTCTTTTTAGGCCACCCTTAACACTGTAAAATTTCAACCATTTTCACCAGAAAATGATTTGTCCCGGTGGTCATTGTTGAATTTGTTGTGAATGTGGTGAACGGTCAAAATGAATCTTTCCCCAAACGGACACGCATTTGTACAGTGCCAATTGTTATTCCACATTCTTTCCTTATAAGTCTCCAACGGTTACTTCTCAAATATTTAACAGGCTCCAAACATTGCAGGATACCCGTTTATGATGCTGTAGGTCACACTCTGCAGTCTTTATGAGAAATTTGTGGTCATAGCAGTAAATTTGTACCGTATTGAATGCCTACAAAATCTCTTATTCCTAATCCAGGTTGGATCAAACATGTATATGATAAAAAAAATCTCCATAAAGAGATGCTATCACACATACTTTACTTAATATAATTTATAGCAAGTGATTTGGTCATCTAATCCTGAAAAAGACCTATCCATTGTAAAGGAGTCAAAACGTTGCTGCTGTACTGTATACTTTTATGGGTACAATAAAGGTGAATTTTGAAAGGATGCTGTCGTCACAATGTTCTTTGGTTTATAATTGGGAGTGAAGGACATACCAGTTTACAAATTTGCATCTACTATCTCATCTGAAGGTCTGTTGCAATCTCATTCTTTACACTTGTTGGTCTCTAAACCTATCAGCATATAATTTCAGCATTCTTCAAAAGATGTTTTCTTCTTGTTACCTACGATTTACTGGTATATGCCTAATGGTATAGGTAAAATATGCTTATTTAGAGATATGGATGAATATTAATTTTGAAGTTAGACAGTATTCAAGTAAACTGTAATTGTCTTGTCACTAATTAAATGTAATTCATGAAACAAATTATTTTTAACTAAAAAAATAAAGGTTCTGGTAACAAAAGAGCCACAGCATGCGGATTCACTCTCTTCATAACCGGCAAACCTTGTAATTTTCTTTTCTTGTTACAACTGACAGTGTAATCAGTACTTTGCAATAGACAACAAGAAATGATACAGTGCAACAAAGGCTTGCATCTAAACACACACAAAGGCTTGCATCTAAACACACACACACACACACACACACACACACACACACACACACACATACACACTCTTCTGGTGACTTTCTAACAGCTAGAATTTCCCATGATGCAAGAAATAAGTTGTTTTTTTTATAGGTTAAAACGCACTGCAAATGTCAGCCTGGCTGTAGTTAAAGACACTAACAGTAAAAAAATACTAGGCATCTTAAATATGCTGATCTTCAGATACATGTGAGAAGATGACAATGGGGGAGTCTGAGATCTCAACACGTCAATGATTTCCACACTGAAAGTACTCTATAGAGTGCTCAAACCCCTTTGTCACTGCTCAGAGATTTCTGTAATGGAAAATGTGATACATTCTACACTTACTTACATTTTAATGGCTCTTTCCAGGAACACAATCTCTGAGCAGAATAAAAGGTGTTTGTTTGAGCATCCAATAGAGGCCCGAGGTCATAGTCTACATCACTGTGAAGCAGTATGCAGAATAGAATATGTGAACACATAGCCAGAGGTGTAGTTTATGCTTTCCTTCACCTGGGGCAAGGATTCAGTGTCGCGCTCCCCCCCTCACACCTAAGTATTAACTATTATATACAGTATGTATATATATATATATATACACATATATATATATATATATACATATATATACACATACATATATATATATATATATATATATATATATATATATATATACACATACAGAGAGAGAGAGAGAGAGAGAGAGAGAGAGAGATGCTCCTTGTAATTTCCTACGTAATTTTGTTGTTATTTAAAATTTCACTAATATTGATTTTTTTTTATTATTTGTAGAGCATTGCGGGACATCGGGACCACTCTCCATCACGTTATATAGAATTCATTGTGAAATTGTAGCCTTACGATCAGTGTTCCCTATAAGGTGTGCGGCTGCGCGGCCGTGCACCTTCCACGATCCGCCCGCTCACTAAACTTTAAAGCCCGCGCATTGCCACTGGCGGCGGGCGGATGCAGTGGCGTCGCTAGCACCGGAGGGGGTTCCGGTGCTAGCGACAGAGACATTCACTTGTATTTGTGTCCTCAGGACGCACATACAAATGAATACTATAGGCTGAAGGCCACGTTAGGTCTGCAGCCTATAAGGCGCTGGGAGTCGCACAGGCCGGCGTGATGACGTCACATCATCACGCCGGTCTGCACATGCGTCCCGCCGGAGAGGCAGTGTAGCGCTCCGTCTGTCGCAGGAACGTGGCAAGGTAAGTACAATCTTTTTCATTTTTTTTTAAAGGAACTGTTTGCCAGTATATACAGGCGGTGGGGAGCTGTGTAGCGCTATATACAAGGGGAGGGGGCTGTGTAGCGCTATATACAGGGAGGAATTGCTGTGTAGCACTATATACAGGGGGGCTGTGTGGCAGTATCTACTGGGGGTCTGTGTGGCAGTATCTACAGGAGGTCTGTGTGGCACAATCTACAGGGGGTCTGTGTGGCACTACCTACAGGGGGGGGTCTGTGTGGCACTATCTACAGGGGGGTCTGTGTGGCACTATCTACAGGGGGGGTCTGTGTGGCACTATCTACAGGGGGGGTCTGTGTGGCACTATCTATAGGGGGGGGGTCTGTGTGGCACTATCTACAGGGGTCTGTGTGGCACTATCTATAGGGGGGCTGTGTGGCAGTATCTACAGGTGGTTCTGTGTGGCGCTATCTACAAGGGGTCTGAATGTGGCGCTATCTGCAGGGGGCTGTGTGTGATGCTATCTACAGGGGTGTGTGTGTGTGTTGCAATCTACAGGGGGATGAAGCTGTCTACAGTGGGATGTGTGTGGCGCTTTCTACAGGGGCTGTGTGGCACTATCTACAGGGGCTGTGTGGCACTCAACAGGGGTCTGTGGCACTATCTACAGGGGGATGTGTGGTGCTATCTATAGGCACAGTGGTGTAATGAGGGATTCTTTTATTGACGCCTATAATTGGTATTTATAACGGTCTATTTTACTGCTGTACTTGTAATATTATAGAATTTAAAAAAGTAATTTAAAAATAATTTAAATTAAGTTTTCTTATTCTCTTATTTAGTCGCTATATTAGCGTTTACTGGGGGGTATTACTTTTGTCATCAGATCGCCCACCATTGATGGAGACTCGCCCTGCTCCCTAACCGCCCCGCTCAGGAGCTGCCAAGACTTAGAGTGAACATTGCTTACGATACAAGTTGTGTTCTGGGTCTGTTGATCTTTGGGAATCTTGATAGAATAACGGGTCTCTTTGTGTAGCTTTTATTGAGGTAATTCTGTGGAGATATATATATTTACATCCATGTCGTTTTGAAATAAACATTTCTTAAAATGGCCGCAGTATTGAGCCACTATGTAGCAGGCACTTGCTAGTCCTTTACACGTTCTGGGGTTGTTGTGTAATGTCCCTTGTACACGAAAAAGTGGAACTAGGTATTTACACACACCCGGGTCGAAGAGATCTACTGACCACAGAAGTGTGGCCAGAGGCCTTCAGTCCATTTATATAAAAAAAAACAGTGATAAACAATAATCCATGAATTGGGTTATGCGTTTATATATCTCCATAGCTCACCTCTTTGGTTGCATCTAGTTGTGGTGTGTTCAACCCCTTTTTCCCGGATGAATGGATCCAGTACATTATAATATTCATTGTTTTATTTCATCAGCTTGAGTTGACAGCTGGTTGCTGGGTAACACTAGATGCCTTCGCAATTAGATTTGACATGCGCACTGGAGGCCATGCAAATGATACAGCATGACGCGTCCAAATATTTTTTCTGTTGCCTGACAACTAAGCATTACTTGACGCATGCTCGCTTGTGATCCAGGGATCACATTACGCTCGCAACCTCCTGTGTTGCGTAGCGACCCAATACTTCCGGTATCGCTGTATCACGCATAATTGTGCTTTTATACAACACTTATCGTTTTACAATATCAATTATGCCATCTGGATTTTGATTGGTGAGTGGTCCTGGAGCCCCAACTTTCAGCACACCTGCACATTAATCAATTACGGTACATGATAATTATGTATTTTATGTATTAGATATTTCCTTATCTTGTATGTATTTTTATTGATCGTTATGGATTCACTTGCACTTTCCGTATCAACTGTATGTTATTTGATACCTTAATCATGATTTTATCGTGTCTTTTTTTGTATGTTTCACTTTTAATGAGTATTATAATGAGATAGAGTATGCTAATTAATGAATGCCATATAACTGTGAACTTCAACATATGTCTCACAGGAAAAGTCAGTATAGGGGCTAGGTCACCAACAGTGTGGATTTTAACCTCCCCAAAGCTGGAATAGAAACTCCACCATACATTAGCTGCAAATTAGAGCAACATGGGTTAGTCACCTAAACCTT
Source organism: Rhinoderma darwinii (assembly GCF_050947455.1). Classification (NCBI taxonomy): domain Eukaryota; kingdom Metazoa; phylum Chordata; class Amphibia; order Anura; family Rhinodermatidae; genus Rhinoderma; species Rhinoderma darwinii. Next base: position 132,133,244 of record NC_134687.1, on the reverse strand, counting down.
TTTATTATAACTTAACCTATATGTTTTGCTATATCCTGGGAATTTTTGTGCTCCCTTTCTGAGGCTCATAGACGCCGAGTATTTCCACTGGCGTTTCTCAGATGTGAGGCGTATCACAGTATATGGTAGTGCTATAATCCACTTCGCCCTCCACAGTGATTAGTACGGCGTATACTATACCTGTGTTACATGTTATTATATGATGACAAAATTGCCTATACTCTGTCTTATACAAAATATTGTCGTTTGATTGCTATCTTTAACATGGCTATGCAGCCTACCTCTGGAGCTTTTTCTCTTTGACAACTATGTGCTCCTATGTCCTTTGTACAACTGATATACAGTTGTCTGATTTGAAGTCTCTATTTTAACTACTTTTACTCTGTATTGTCCAATAAAGTTTATATTTTCCTATGCCTTTTGGCATTTAAAATCATAATAGTATATGACTCCGTGTTTTTCTCTAATTTGCCGATAACTGTGAATTTGTATATCACTATGCTTGAGAAAGGTCCTATTTCAGGACTGAAATTTTGCACTATTCGATGTTGATTGAATAAATCACCGCTTTTTCTACTGTCCACGGGAGTGCTGCAAGATTTTCTTTTTCTATAATACATAGTCCATGGATCGGGACCACTTGCTGGGCCCCCATTCACTCTTGATACTGCGAGTGCTGCTGCTTTCTATTTTTATATATATATATATATATATATATATATATATATATACAAACACACTACCGTTCAAAAGTTTGGGGTCACCCAGGCAATTTTGTGTTTTCCATGAAAACCTCACACTTATATTTGTCAAATGAGTTGCAAAATGACTAGAAAATATAGTCAAGACATTGACAAGGTTAGAAATAAAGATTTTTATTTGAAATAATAATTTTCTCCTTCAAACTTTGCTTTCGTCAAAGAATGCTCCATTTGCAGCAATTACATCATTGCAGACCTTTGGCATTCTAGCTGTTAATTTGCTGAGGTAATCGGGAGAAATTTCACCCCATGCTTCCAGAAGCCCCTCCCACAAGTTGGATTGGCTTGATGGGCACTTCTTGCGTACCATACGGTCAAGCTGCTCCCACAACAGCTCTATGGGGTTGAGATCTGGTGACTGCGCTGGCCACTTCATTACAGATAGAATACCAGCTGCCTGCTTCTTCCCTAAATAGTTCTTGCATAATTTGGAGCTGTGCTTTGGGTCATTGTCCTGTTGTAGGATGAAATTGGCTCCAATCAAGCGCTGTCCACAGGGTATGGCATGGCGTTGCAAAATGGAGTGATAGCCTTCCTTATTCAAAATCCCTTTTACCTTGTACAAATCTCCCACTTTACCAGCACCAAAGCAACCCCAGACCATCACATTACCTCCACCATGCTTGACAGATGGCGTCAGGCACACTTCCCGCATCTTTTCAGGTGTTCTGCGTCTCACAAATGTTCTTCTGTGTGATCCAAACACCTCAAACTTCGATTCGTCTGTCCATAACACTTTTTTCCAATTTTCCTCTGTCCAATGTCTGTGTGCTTTTGCCCATATTAATCTTTTCCTTTTATTAGCCAGTCTCAGATATGGCTTTTTCTTTGCCACTCTGCCCTGAAGGCCAGCATCCCGGAGTCGCCTCTTCACTGTAGACGTTTTCACTGGCGTTTTGCGGGTACTATTTAATGAAGCTGCCAGTTGAGGACCTGTGAGGGATCTATTTCTCAAACTAGAGACTCTAATGTACTTGTCTTGTTGCTCAGTTGTGCAGCGGGGCCTCCCACTTCTCTTTCTACTCTGGTTAGGGCGTGTTTGTGCTGTCCTCTGAAGGGAGTAGTACACACCGTTGTAGGAAATCTTCAGTTTCTTGGCAATTTCTCGCATGGAATAGCCTTCATTTCTAAGAACAAGAATAGACTGTCGAGTTTCACTTGAAAGCTCTCTTTTTCTAGCCATTTGGAGAGTCTAATCGAACCCACAAATGTAGTGCTCCAGATTCTCAACTAGCTCAAAGGAAGTTCTGTTTTATAGCTCCTCTAAACAGCAAAACTGTTTACAGCGGTGCTAACATAATTGCACAAGGGTTTTCAAGTGTTTTCTAATCATCCATTAGCCTTCTAACACAGTTAGCAAACACAATGTACTATTATAACACTGGAGTGATGGTTGCTGGAAATGGGCCTCTATACACCTATGTAGATATTGCATTAAAAACCAGACGTTTGCAGCTAGAATAGTCATTTACCACATTAACAATGTATAGAGTGTATTTCTGATTAATTTAATATTATCATCATTGAAAAAAACTGTGCTTTTCTTTCAAAAATAAGGAAATTTCTAAGTGACCCTAAACTTTTGAACGGTAATATATATATATATATATATATATATATATATATATACGTCCCGATTTTTTCGGACTATAAGACGCAGTTTTTAGCAAGAATAAATCTTGCTATAAGGTCTCTGCGTCTTATAGTCGGCAGTCAAGGTACCCGGCAGCGCCAGGCCCCCTGACCGCTTCTTACTTAACCCCTTCCCGACCCATAATGTGCCGACACATCATGGAGCTGGGAGGGGATGATGTTTGGAGCGAGCTCACGCACTAAACCTGCTCCATACACTGCAGGTGTCTGCTGTATTTTACATCTGACACGCTGCTCTAACGGCCTGGAACAGCGATGTTCCTGGCTGTTTAACTAGTTAAATGCCACGGTCAGTAGCAACCACGGCATTTATAGGGGTCTTCCTATAAATGTCAGATAGATGCGGGTCCAACCTCTGGGACCCGCACCTATCTGTAGAATGGGGCCCCCTAAACCCCGTTGTCTCCCGGCCACTTCCTGGTTAGGTGGTCGGGAGTTACAGAAACAGCCGAGTGCTCGCTGAGCTACGCGGTTTCCAAAACTCCCATAGAAGTGAATGGGAGTTACGTTAATAGCGTAGCACCGCGAGCTACGCAGTTTCTGTAACTCGGTAGCTCCAATAATAATATACATGGGGGAGTTACGGAAACAGCGTAACTTGCTGAGCTACTGTAACTGCCATTGACTACTATGGGAGTTACGTAAAACAGCGTGGTTCAGCGAGTTACACTGTTTCCGTAACTCATCCATGTTTTGCAGTGTATTGTACCAGCGATCTAATGATCGCTGGTTCAAGTCCCCTAGGGGAACTAATGAAATGTGTAAAAAAAAAAAAAAAAGGGTTGGATACATTTTCAGGAGTGTAGAAAAATATTAAGTTAAAATAAATACATTTTCCCATTTATCCCCAAGCGCAATGTAAAAAATTAAAAAAAAAGGAATGAAATAAAAAGTGATAAAAAAAAATCGTTTGTACCAAAAAATGGCTCTCAGAATGTGGTGAAACAGGACAATTTTTTTTTTTTAACAAATAGTTTTTGCTTGATAAAAGTAGTAAAATATTAAATTTTTTCCTATTTTTTGTTGTCTAAAACCTGCGTGCGTCTTATAGTCAGGTGCGTCTTATAGTCCGAAAAATATACACACACAAACACACACACACACACACACACACACACACACAGTAAGCTATACTCTACACATAAGACCCCATAAAAAACTGAGACCCCAAAATTCACTCAGATCCCAGACCAGATCCCTAAATTATTTCAGACCCCTACATTACTTCTGACCCCGAAAAATACATTCAGACACTAAAATTCAAGCCGCAGCCCAGACCCTTAAATTAATTCAGACCCTATATCAGACTCCCTAAATATATTTGGACCCTGGATCCCCTAATTTAGACCTCACTCCAGACTCCCTAAATATATTTAGACCCCCCTATATTAATTTAAGATCCCAGACCAGACCCCAATAATATCAGATCCCAGACCAGACCTCCATATTAATATAACAATAGACCCCCTATATTAGACCCCAGGTCAGACCTCTATACTAATAGATCCAGACCAGATCCCCTAAAAATATAGACTCCCTAACTTAATTCAAACCCCAGATTAGACTAAAAGAAAAAAAAGAAAAAAGATATTTAGACCCCGGACCTGATTATTTTTACCCTTATGATTCCCAGCCATTGGTCAGCTCTGGCCACCACTGCACTAGGTCTTGAAGCCTAGGGCCGTCCTCGGGGCAGGGCAAGCGGAGTCCATACTGGCCGCTGCCATTACTCTATATACTTATCCTCCCCGCTCCTTTCGGGTCCTCTTTGCCTTCAGGCATAACGCTGGCTCCTGATGCCATTCAGCGTCAGGACGTTGTATGCGCAGCACAGTGCAGTGCCCGGAGGTGAAGAGGATCAAACGGGAGCAGGGAAGGGTAAGCATAACATGGTAAATACGGTCTGCTGGGGACCCTGGTTTTTAAGCCTATCATGTGTGATACTCTTTGCTAGGGCCCTGTATCTAGGCCAATCATGTGTGATACTGTCTGCTGCGGCCCTGTATCTATAGAAAAACTACAAAGCTATCTAATTAACTATCTCAGTAAATGTAAATAATTTTACACGGTGCCATTCAGATTAGATAAAGAATATAAAGAGCAAAATAAATATTCCGGACAAAAAAAACAGCACTCGCTGAGTTACGAAAATATAAAATTTAATCCCAATAGTATTATAGTCTAAAATGTATAAATACCATTTCCCTGGACAATACCAGTAGTATAACAAACCATTATAAGTTAAAAGATCGCCCAAATGACCTGGCCAGGTATTAGAGCAGAGCCACAAATACCAGAATAGCAAATTAACAGAGCCCTAGTATAATCACTGCTGGAAAGAATGCATGCACAATAATATAAGAGAATGTATTAACCGCACTGGCCGGGAATTCCGCTTCTAGACAGTGCCCTTGAAGTCACTGTCCATTTGCACAGTGACGTTAGTGGCTCTCTCTAGGAGCAGAATCTCAGGCCAGTGCGATCTGACACAGGGGATTCCGCTCCTAGAGTCAGTTCAGGTGGCGCTATTTACAGTGGGGGTTGTGATGTTATCCACAGCGGGATGGGGGGGTTGCTATCTGCAGGGGGGTGGCACTATCTACAGCGGGGATGGAAAGAAGTCGCTCCCTCTAGGAGGGGAATCCTCGACCAGAGCGCTGGCCGGGGATTCCGATGCTGGAGGGAGTTTAGGTGGTTTTGCGGGTTTTGTGGGTGGCACTATCTACAGTGGGGGGTGTATTCCAGGGCTCTCAAAGCCCCAGCACACATGAGAGTGCAGTGAACGAAACAAAATAAATTACAGAAAAGTGGTTTGACTTTCATTTTTAGTGATTTGTCTGCTTATAATAAAAATTAAAAACACTGAATTAATTAAACTAATCTAGAAAATGAAAGCCTCATAAGTCTTGTAACAAAAACAAAGTAAAAATAGTTGTGATATTCAAAGCGGTTCCAAAGATATTATCGTTTAAAGAAGTGCATATCAAAAATGGAAAATTTGACCTGGACACAGGGGCATCAATGACCCTTGGTCATGAAAGGGTTAATAAAGTTTATAATATATAAAGAAAATCCCAAGTAAAAATAAATAAAACCTATGTTTCCCCCCTTACAAAATGCTTTATGATGAAAAAAAACGAAAAAAATAAATAAATTAAAAAAAGCTACACATAATTGGTATCGGTGAATCCATAACGACCGGAACTATCAAACTGTTATGTTAACATAACATAAAATAAAATAAAAAGCAATGCGAGAATTCTAGTTATCTTTTCAACCTGCCTTCCAAAAAATGTGATAAAAAGGTAATCAAAAAGTCGTATGTGCGTCAATGGTACCAAGAAAAACTACATGTCGCCCCGCAAAAAATAAGCCCTTATAACAGCGGCAGAAAAATGAAAAATATATAGCTCTTATTTGGCAACACAAATTTTTTTTTAAGTATTTTATTCTGCATGTTGCGTTACGGTTTCTGGTAAAACCACGGACACTCTGATGGAACATCCAGGTTATTTATTGTATTACAACCAAATTTTACCTGACAAAGTACAATATGTCAGGAGAAAATCTAAGGCCCAGTTCACACGGAAACTGCATGGAATAAGAGCCAAAAAACGTCCGAAATCGTCTCCCATTGATTTCTATGGGAGGCTTTTAGCCACTCGCGGGGAAAAAAAGTTGCGAAAGCCATGGAAAAAATACGTAGGCAGGTCAAAAGATTTTTTCTGCCTGCAAAATTGCTTGGATAGGTAAAAGAATTCCAAAGTTATTACCACATAAAGTTAGAAATGTCAGATTTGAAAATTCAGGCTCTGTCAGGAAGGTCAAAAGTGGTAGGCAGCGGGAAGGGGTTAATATGCCTTTCCACAAACTTTTTGCATTTGGAAAAGCTGGCCTAGTAAATAAAGGAGCCCTGGTGGAATAACTGCATAGCTGTAGTTTAATCCAGTTCTGGCAGCAAGCATGATAGTGGTGCCTACTCAAAGAGTTGAAACAAGGCCTTGTGGTAGTGTCTTATAATGGCAACCATTTTCCATATCCCTCATAGATAAATCATTAATGTATACGCAATTTGGGATTTACCCTGCGTTCACATCTGCGTTGTGGCTTCCGTTCTAGCGTATCCGTCAGAGGACCACAAGAACGGAAGTTAAAGGGAACCTGTCACCAGCATTTCACCTATTAAACCAGCAATACCTGGTGGTAGTGGGTGACAAATCATTTCTATATAACCTAGAATTATTTTCTTAGTCGGCTCTGTAGCTTTAGTATTCAGCTTTTTAAGTGTTCCAACATCGTATGCTAATGAGCAGAAAAGAGTCAAATCTTCGTTTGAAAAGAGTCATATCTTCATTCCTCAAGTCTTTCCAAGTTTACCGGCCTCCTTACTTTTGATTGACTGCTCCTCGTCTTCCCCCAGCACACAAAATCCCGCGCTTGTGCATTGAGGTCCTGTTCTGGGGTGTGCGCACAAAGGTACACCGGATAATTACGATAAAAGGCGCAAAATGTTTGCAGACCGTTATTTAGAGTCGGAGGAGGAGTTTAGGAGAGGGGATAATGGCAATGAAGTTTTGATAGCAGCGGCCAGTGAGGGATAAGTGAAGTTCAATGGGTGAAATGCTGGTGACAGGTTCCCTTTAACGTTTACATTAAAAAAAACATTGATTTCAATGGATTTTATTTTTGCATCAGTTGTGCTCAGTAAGGCTTCGTTCACATCTGCGTCAGGGCTCCGTTCTGACATTCCGTCAGGGCATTCCGATCGAGCCCTGACCGACACAAACTGAAACCGTAGGTTTACGTCACCATGGATTTCATTGTGAGTCTCTCGTTGTGCAAGGGTTCCGTCGTTTTGACGGGATGAATACCGTAGTACGGTCAAAAACAAACATATTTTACCCTCCATTGCATTCAGCCTGGCATCAGTCAGTCTGTCCGGGTTTTTTTTCAATTTCAACTAATCCGCTAGAACGGATGCCACAACGCAGATGTGAACGAAGCCTTAGATATAATGGCCCTTAAATTACAGGACATCATTCAACAAGTAACAGGCAGCACCAGACAACAACCCTGTGCTGGTAGAATGAATGCTGTGAATGTCAGATAGGACAAGGAGGAGGATAAGAATGTAGCACAGTAGAAGAAAAGAATAACATGAAGCCATTATGCTTTGTTCCAAAGGTGAACACTACTCTAGCCTGTGTAAAATGCCGAATTGCTGCCAGACACTTGGATGGAGGAATTTGCTTTAAACATCTTTAAATAGAAAGTTCAGCATCAGTTCATAGAGGCTAACAATTATTTAATGACCAGTAGCTCACAAATTATAAAGACTAAGGCCTAAGGACTACGCTATTGCTTCCGGAAAAACGACGGGTCCGGTACACAAAAGAGACAAACGGGCCCGGATCCGTCACCATTGAAAAGAATGGTGATGGAAACGGAAACCTCTGGTTTCCGCCGGTGTCAGTTTGTGTCTGCTCAGGGTCCCGTTATGATGGAAAGCTCCGTCGGAACGTCAGAATGGGAACCCAACGCAGATGTGAACTAACCTACCAAATGTATGTTAGCAAGATGTAGACGACTTTAAAAAATTTAACATAAACAATGCTGACCCAGTTTTTTAAATTAAGACACATGGAATATGCTTGATGTTCTGCACATTTGCTATTTAGTAAGGACCTCCAACATGAAACCCAACCAGTCTGTGATTTTATGTAAAGAATGAAAGATTCACAGCGAAGTGAAGCAATACTCTCCATTTATCGTAAGAAATGTAGTATCTGATTTGTCAATGTTTACTTCAGCTTAATGTTTTAGAAACATACTTTAAATAAAGAGAAAGAGAAGGCTAGACTGGAGCAAACCACCAATTGCATAGCCCATCTTGGTATTTGTAAACCTAAAGAGGACCTGTCATGTTTTTGTTTTTTTCAAAACCACATATCTTCCCTTATTCCTGGCGTCCTCTCGATTCCAGTTGTGAAATTTATTTCTTTTTGGCCCTCCCGTTGTCCCGCTACAACCCCTGTTCCGCTTGGCGCCTAATATGCTAATTTTGAGTAAAGGTAAAGAGAGGTGGAGACCTCATTTCTCCTCAGTGGGCGTTGCCTCCTGCATCACTGTGACGCTGTCCAATCAGAGCAGGTCTTCTGCATCACTGTGAGGCTATCTGCTCTGATTGGACAGCGTCACAGTTATGCAGGAGGCAAGCCTACTGAGGAGAGATGAGGTCTCCTCCTCTCCTTACCTTTTCTCAAAAAATAAGCATATTAGGCGCCAAGCGGAGCAGTGGTCTTAGAAGGACATCGGGAAGGCCAAAGAAAAAAATTACAGCGCTGGAATCGAGAGGACGCCAGGAATAATTGGAGGTATTTTGTAAAGGATCTGCCAGACACAGCTTCTGTGTCGACGCCCGTGGTTAATCAGTCTGCATCTGTGCCTAGGTCTGATAGAGTGACTCTATCTGCCACCACTCAGGAAGGGAGGCTGAGGAGTGGGAGAGCCTATCGCGGCCTGGCCAGACAGTTCTAGCTCCCGCCCTCGGTCTATTTATACCTTCAGTTGTTGCTTGTCCTTTGCCTGTGATTTTCCTGTTTTCCTGGCTCTGCTGCTCCTGCTATTATTATTGACCTTGCTTAATTTTGACCCTGGCTTTACTGACTACACTCCTGCTCTGCATTTGGTACCACGTACACTCCTGGTTTGACTCGGCTCGTTCACTACTCCTGTTGCTCACGGAGTTGCCGTGGGCAACTGCCCCATTTCCCTTAGCTTCTGTGTACCCTAGTCTGTTTGTCTGTCGTGCACATATTGAGCGTAGGGACCGTCGCCCAGTTGTACGCCGTCGCCTAGGACGGGCCATGCAAGTAGGCAGGTAGGACAGGCCGTGCAAGTAGGCAGGGACTGAGTGGCGGGTAGATTAGGGCTCACCTGTCTGTCTCCCTACCCCGACATTACATAATCACAGGCTCATATACCTTTTCTACCCTGGTCCCTTACACAACTATGGACCCCTTTGAGACCCTGGCTCAGCAAATGCAGGGTCTCTCCCTACAGGTCCAAGCCCTGGCTCAGAGGGGCAACCAGCGTGATGCCACCCTGGTAGTGCCCCCCACCTCACCTCTTGAACCCCACCTCAAGTTGCCTGACCGGTTCTCAGGGGACCAGAAGACTTTTTTCTCCTTTCGGGAGAGTTGTAGGATCTATTTCCGTCTAAGGCCCCACTCCTCAGGTTCTGAGAGCCAGCGAGTGGGTATAATTATGTCCCAGCTCCAGGATGGGCCCCAATAAGCCAGGTCCACCTAGAAAGGGTCCAGTGGCCCCTCATAAAAGGGGGGGTACTGTAAAGGATCTGCCAGACACAGCTTCTGTGTCGACGCACGTGGTTAATCAGTCTGCATCTGTGCCTAGGTCTGATAGTGTGACTCCATCTGCCACCACTCAGGCTGGGAGGCTGAGGAGTGGGAGAGCCTATCGCCACCTTGCCAGACGGTTCTAGCTCCCGCCCTCGGTTTATTTATACCTTCAGTTGTTGTTTGTCTTTTGCCTGTGATTTTCCTGTCTTCCTGGCTCTGCTGCTCCTGCTATTATTATTGACTTTGCTTCATTTTGACGCTGGCTTTACTGACTACGCTCCTGCTCTGCATTTGGTACCTCGTACACTCCTGGTTTGACTCGGCTCGTTCACTACTCCTGTTGCTCACGGTGTTGCCGTGGGCAACTGCCCCATTTCCCTTAGCTTCTGTGTACCCTTGTCTGTTTGTCTGTTGTGCACATATATTAAGCGTAGGGACCGTCGCCCAGTTGTACGCCGTCGCCTAGGACGGGCCGTGCAAGTAGGCAGGGACTGAGTGGCGGGTAGATTAGGGCTCACCTGTCTGTCTCCCTACCCCGACGTTACATATGTGGTTTAAAATAATAAAAAAAACAACAACATGACAGATCCTCTTTAAGTTGGGCAATCTTATTTTAGAGTAACTGATTATTAAGTGACATTTGCTTTTTTAATCTTCCATTTGAGGGTATTATAAATAATCTTTTTTACATGTCTAGTGCTATATGAGCAGTGATTGTTTTTCCATCACGGATATCAGTTATTTTTCAAACAAAACTCTATTATTTGTGAAGGACACTTGTTCATTGGATCCTAAATTTAGGTGAGACTAGGTGGGAGGGGGACCAGGTGAGGGGTGGTAAAGAAAACAAAACACTCTGATCTGTTAATACGGTTGGCGAACAAGCACAATAGATAAAAGATGTTAGCGTGATCATTTGAGAAAGATGTGTATACAGATGTTGCTCCTAGTCGGATTTAAACCCAGGCCCCAAGTAATGCAAGACAACAATGCCAGCCACTATAAATCAATTACCGGTAGTACAGATGTATTTTCACTTGGACCTTAAATCCACTGTGATTCAATTCTATTATATAATAAAACACGGAAAAGTCCATGGGGTGGGGGTAAATTTTAAAGACACTATAATAAAGCACCATATCAAAAAACCTGCCAAAACTGGACATAATCTGCAACATTCTATGAACAAACTTGGACATCAGTTTGTCAGTCTGATAGAGATTCTGCAACTTCCAGAAATATTCCAGAAATGTATACTTCTAAGCAGAGAGGTTCTCCATCTTTTGACCTTAAATATGATCAGACACCGCAATAGGGAATATTTCTGTTGAAGTCGCCTTCCAGCTAAAGATATATTACCAGCCCTTTCTTTAAATGCTCTTTAAATGTATCGGTATACGGAGTCAATAGAAAGTCTATGAGCCCGTACTTACATTGGCTTTCCGGAAAAAGCCAAACAGACACGAAGCGGCTGAGCGTTCACACGAGCACTTGAGCTGCTTCCTTCTAGCGATTGGTGGGGGTCTCCGTGCTCGGACCCTCACCAATACAAACTTCTGACATGTCACTATGACCTGTCAGAAGTTTGTCACATGTTTAGCTACACTTTAAGGCCAAAATAGGCCTAGTCCTTTAGGTTAAAGAAAAAAAAAGTGTGACTGGCACCGTTTAGAAGCGGCAATTTCAAATGCACTTAGCAGGAAAGTGTGGTCAGATATTTCTCCAAGCATGTCTTTTCTGCAATTGTCAGACCGTTTTTTAACCAGTTCATCACCGTTTCTGGTTACATCAAGTTTCAGCCCATATTGCCCATACATGGAAAGCAATCACTCTTATTACTAATATTCTTGTAAGTTGTTTTAAGCATTCTGTTAGAAAAAACAAACGAAAAAAACCCCTCAACTCTATGAATGTAAGCGCAATAAAATCACTCTATAGTCTGTACTGGATTTCAGTTTCTCTACTAATAATAGTGATATTATTAGAGGCTATTGTAGTTGAAGTCTTACCCTGGATAAACCTTTTTGAAAACATCAGGGAATATCTACACGTTAATATTCTAGTCTGTTTTCTTCTATTTAATCTTTACATCTTGGCATATTAAAATCACACAATATCAATTCAACGTCTGCCTGTCAGTAGGTGATGTGTTTACTGAGCTGTATGAATGTGTGCACTAGCCTGACCCTGGTGACGTAATAGCAGCCAGTAACACAACAATCAGCTGAAGTCAGGAGGTAGGCTTGAACAGTCACATACTGCGTGGTAGTATCTCTCAGCTATCTATTATACTCCAACACCAAGACTTGTAATTGGTCTCAGGCCAGTCTCAATTGTATTGAAGCTATTTTTTAATGACCTGGGCCAAACAAACCAAATGAAAATGAATTTCTTTTTGAAAAAATGTTCCCTTTACAAGACAAGAGTCCCTCTCCAATTAGGTTTTAAACCAACATACAAATTGTTATATTCTGTAGGGAACTAGTAATAGACAGAACAAGAACAATGTCAAATCTATACGAACAAGAGAAAAAAAACAGCCGCAAAAAAGAAACAAGTGTGCTCACCCAATATTCCGTCCTGGCATCTGTAGTTCCTCAATGGAGTGCAATTGGACGGGGGGCTTGTAGGCAGAAGAAATTCAATATTTTGGAAAAAAAAAAGAGGATATTCCTCAGCACATCCACAATGTGTAGTATAAAAAGAGCTTTATTCCGTCATCTTTAAAAGTCCAGAGAGGACACGTTACAGCCTTAAGGCCTCATGCACACGAATGTATTCTTTTACTCCCGTAAATACTGGCGTACATACGGGTCCTTTGTCACACGTATTCGACCCGTATTCCACTAGTATTTACTGAGCCGTGCCCGTAAATACGGGTCCGCTGTCACCAGTTTTCGACCCGTATTTACGGACCCGTTTTCTCTGCACTAATCATCAGCCCCTTCTCTCTATCAGTGCTGGAAAGAGCAGCCTTTCGGGCAGAGTTTCCGCAGCGATTGAAAGTAAAAGAAGTTCATACGTACCGTTGTCTTGGTGACGCATCCCTCTTTTGACATCCAGTCCGACCTAACTGGATGACGCGGCAGTCCATGTGACCGCTGCAGCCTGTGATTGGCTGCAGCGGTCACATGGGATGAAACGTCATCCCGGGAGGCCAGACTGGAGGAAGAAGCAGAGAGTTCTGGGTAAGTTAACTTTTAATACTATTAACTCCAGCGGTAGTCACTGTCCCGGGTGCTGAAAGAGTTCCTGCCGATCAGTTAACTCTTTCAGCTCCCTGGACAGCGACTATCTCCTGACGTTGCCTAGCAACGCTCCAGTAATTACGGGTGCACACACGTAGCCACGTAATTACGGGAGCCCCATAGACTTCTATGAGCCTGCCCATGCCGTAATTACAACCTAAAATAGGACATGTTACATATTTTTCAACGGCCCGGGCACTTTCCCGTAAGCAAACGAGAAGGGACCCATGGCCAATAGAAGTCTACGGGCCCGTAATTACGGGTGTTTTTACGTTCGTGTGCATAGGGCCTTAGGCCCCATGCACACGACAGTATTTTTCATCATGTATTACGGACAGTAATTACGGACCCATTCATTTCTATTGGCCACGGACACCTTTCAGTATTTTTACTGATGGGTGTCCGTGCTGAAAAAATGATAGAACCTGCCCTATTCTTGTCAGTAATTACGGCAAGGACTCTCCCATTGAAGTCTATAGGAGCTTCCGTAAAAACGGACAGCTACTGATGTCCATCCGTAAACCGTCCGTATTTACTTAAGCATTGCTAGGCAACATGTTGATGACATCTTTTGCAACCTCCCTCTTTTTGTAAGGATCCATATATAAGGATGGATTTTGGATGCAATACGGACCGTATTTATGGTCAGTATTTCGGGATAGATGAAAATACTGTTGTGTGCATGGGGCCTAACCTGTGTCCTCTATGGACTTTTAAAGATGACCAAATAAAGCTCTTTTTATACTACACATTGTGGATGTGCTGAGGAATATCCTCTTTTTTTCGAAATGTCAAATCTATATCCAGATTAACACCAAAGTACTCAAATAAAAGTACAAAGTACAGTTAGGATAGAGCTGGCTATTGAAGCACTCATATTTCGGTCAATACACTGCCGATATGCAGATAATCTGTGTGAGTTAACGCCTATTATTAGTGGTTATAGATTCGATTTAGGGTTTACCAACAGATTAGGAACACAGTTCATATGGGATAGTGGAAAATGATATTTTATAACATATTATATATATATATATATATATATATATATATATATATATATATATATATATAAAATAAATATATATATATATACCGTGTTTCCCCGAAAGTAAGACAGTGTCTTACTTTCTTTTTATCCCCAAAAGCCCCACTATGTCTTACTTTCGGGGTATGTCTTATATTGGGAAAAAATAGTCGAATTATTATTTATTTATTTTTTCACAAACTTTATTTAACTGTTTTACATTTTTTTTTTTAGTCCCACCAGGGGACTTCACTATGCGATGTGCCGATCGCATATATAATGCTTTGGTATACTTAGTATACCGAAGCATTATTGCCTGTCAGTGTAAAACTGACAGGCAACCTATTAGGTCATGCCTCCGGCATCGCCTAACAGGCAGATGCTGAAGGCAGACCTGGGGGTCTTTGTTAGACCCCCGGCTGTCATGGAAACCCGACGGCGACCCGCGATTTGTTTGCGGGGGCGCCGATCGGGTGACAGAGGGAGCTCCCTCCCTCTGTCAAACACATTAAATGCCGCTGTCACTATTGACAGCGGCATTTAATGGGTTAAACTGCCGGAATCGGCGCGCGCTTCGATTCCGGCAGTTGCAGCAGGAGCCAGGCTGTGTATAACAGCCGTGCTCCTGCCGCTGATCGCGTGGGTACAGTCTCAGTACCCGCGCCATCACAGGACGGATATATCCGTCCTCCTGCGCGAACTAGCAGCTGCTGAGGACGGATATATCCGGCGCGGTGACGTATGGAGAGGGGGGCGGCGCGGAAGTGGGCAGGAGGCGGCAATACCCCCGTGTTTCCCCGAAAGTAAGACATATGTCTTACTTTCGGGGTACGGCTTATATTAGCCGACCCCCCTGAAACCCCCGATACGTCTTACAATCGGGGGTGTCTTACTATCGGGGAAACACGGGTATATACACACACACATTCATACATACATACATACATACATACATACATACATACACAGTATATGTACAATCCCTATTTATATTTTTTTGCAGGCAAATATGGACATGAGTGGTATGAGCTACTCACATCTTAGGCTTTGTTCACATCTGCGTGAGGACTCCGTTCAGGGGTTCCGTCGGAGCTTTCCATCAGGGGAACCCATGAACGGAACCCTGACTGAAACAAACGGAAACCATAGGTTTCCGATTGCATCACCATTGATTTCAATGGGGATAGATCTGGTGCACATGGTTTCTGTTTGTCACCGTTGTTTCAAGGGTTTCGTCGTTTTGACGGAATGAATAGGATAGTCGACTACGGTATTGCTTCCGTCAAAACAACAGAACCCCTGCACAACAGAGACAAACGCAACCCATGAACGGAGTCCCGACGCAGATGTGAACGAAGCCTTAGAGTTGTTTTCTACAATATATCTATTTGCATAAGGGGTCTGCCTTGTAAGGCAAAAATATGCATTCATGCACTTTTTAGTGAAAATCACGGTTACATGCGAAGATGGTCTTAACCTCGTGCCGCCGCATAAATTTCTCATTTTTTTATTTCAGTTTTTTTTCCTCCCCACATTCCAAAATTCACAACTTTTTTATTTTCCGTCGATATAGCCGTATGAAGGCTTGTTTTTTGCAGGACGAGTTGCAGTTTTTACGTCACTTTTATTGTACCACATAATGTACTGGGAAACTAATAAAAAATTCTTTGTGGTGTAAAATGCGAAAAAACTACAGCGATTATACTATTGTTTATTTGGGTTTTATTTTTACGCCATTCACCAAACAGTAAAAATAACATGTTAACTTTATTCTGCGGATCAATATGATTACCAAATTTATATAGTGTATTTTTCAGACTATAAGACGCACCTGACTATAAGACGCACCCAGGTTTTAGACAGCAGAAAATAGGGAAAAAAAACATATTTTACTTCTTTTACAAAGCAAAAACTATTGGTTGAAAAAAATAATTTGTTCAGTTTTACCACATTCTGAGAGCCATAACTTATATTTTTCCATCGTTTGAGCGGTGTGAGGGCTTATTTTTTACGGAACGAGCTGTAGTTTAAATGAGCACCATTTTTTGCTAGATACGATTGTTTTATTTCATTCTTTTTAGCGCTATGGTGACCAAAAGACAACGACTCTGGGGTTTTAAATTTTTTTTTTTTTTACGCACTTCACTGTGTGATTTAAATAATGCTATATTGTAACAGTTTCAGGCTTTTACAGACGCAGTGATACCAAATGTTTTTATTTTTACATTGTGCTTGGGGAAAAATGGGAAAGGGTTTTTTGTTTTTTTCAACTTTTAAAAAATGTTTACACTCCTGAAAATGTATCTAACTTTTTTAAACACATTTTATTAGTTCCTCTAGGGGACTTGAACCAGCGATCATTAGATCGTTGGTACAATACACTGCGATACATGGATGAGTTACGGAAACAGCGTAACTCGCTGAGCTACGCTGTTTCTGTAACTCCCATAGTAGTGAATGGCAGTTACAGAAGCAGCGTAGCATGCTACGCTGTTTCCCTAACTTCTATTCAGTTCTACAGGAGTTACGGAAACTGTGTAGCTCAGCGAGTTACTCTGTTTCTGTAACTCGACCATGTAACCAGGAAGTGGCCGGAAGACTGTGGAACCGGGTAAGATAGAACGGGGTTTAGGGGGCCCCGTTCTAGAGATAGATGCGGGTCCCAGAGGTGGGACCCGCATCTATCTGACATTTATGACATATCCTGTGGATATGTCATAAATGTCGTTCATGGGAAAACCACTATAAATGCCGCGGTCGATATTGACCGCGGAATTTAACCAATTAAACGGCCAGGAACAGCGCCATTCCTGTTCCTGGCCGTTAGAGCAGCGTGTCAGAAGCTGACACCTGCAGTGTATGGAGCAAGCTCAGCGCGTGAGCCCGCTCCATACATCATCTAGTCCCCGCTCCATGATGTTGCCGGCACATCACGGGTTGGGAAGGGGTTAAGTAAGGAGCGGTCAGGGGTCACTTGACTGCCGACTATAAGACGCAGGGACTTTTTAGCAAGATTTATTCTTGCTAAAAACTGCGACTTATAGTCCGAAAAATTCGGTAGTTTTATGTTTCACTAATTTTACAAAGAAAAAAAAATGTGTTTTGTGTTGCCATATTTTAAGACCCATAACTTTTATTTTTCCATTAATTGAGCTGTATGAGGGCTGTTTTTTGCAGGATGAGCTGTAGTTTTATTAGTACCATTATAGGGTACATCCAACTTTTTGATCACTTTTATTCTACAGTATTTTGTGTGGGAGGCAAGATGACCAAAAAAACGCAATTCTGGCGGTTTTATTTATTTAATTTTTTTAGGCATTCACCGTGCAGGTAAATAATGTTACACTGTAATAGTTTGAACTTTTACGCATGCAGCGATACCAATTATGTTTATTTTTATTTCTTTTTTACATTACTCGAAGAGAAAAATAGGAAAAGTTTTTTTTTTTTTACTTTTAATATTATAGTTTGTATCTAATTTTTTCAGTTTTTGCTTTTTTTTTTTTTTATTAGTCCCCTAGGGAACTAACAAAAATTTGTTGGATCGCTTGCACAATATCCTGCAATACTTATGTATTGAGGTATATTGTGTTTTTACCAGCCCCTATTAAACCCTGCCTTTGGCAGGAGCACAAAGATGGCAGACCTGGCCTTCATTAGGTCCCCAGGCTGTCATCACAACCATCAGCACCCTACAGTCGCGTCGCAGGTGGCTGATGGACTGGCATCGGAGGCTGCCCCCGTCTTTTTAAGAGCTTAGATCCTGCAGTTGCTATTGACCGTAGCATCTAAGTGGTTAAATGGCCGGGATCAGAGTTATTTCCGATCCTGGCTGTTGCAGTGAGGTGTTGGCTGTAACATACAGCCGACAGACGCGGAGTATGGAGCTGGCTTAAGCTGTGAGCCCGCTCCATACACATCCTTTCCGGCTATGACGTAACTCTACGTCAAATGTCAGGAAGGGGTTAAGTTTAAACCAAGGCCAGATTCACACAAACTAGTGCAAACTCGTCCGAGTTTGCACCCGTGCGGGTCTCTTTTTAACGGATCCCCATAGACTTGAGTCTATCGAGGGATCTGTATAAACAGAACAAAATAGGACATTTTCTATTTTTCAATGGATCCTTCAGATGGTTTCATGAAACTTTTTACAACTTTTTTGACATTTGGTTTTTTTAGTCCCACTATGGGATTTGAAGATCTAACTGTCTAATTCATGTTCTAACACATTGCACTACCTATGTAGTGCAATGTATTAAAACGGCCAGTCGTTCACTGACCGCAAACAGATTAGGTTCCGCATCTGGGCGGGGCCTAATCAACTTCCGTAATGACAGACCAGGAGGCCATTGTTAGGCCTTCTGTTGCCATAGCAGCCGTTGGCACCCCTGCGATTGCATTGCAGGGCTGCCGATTTGACTACAAACCCCTAAGACACAGCGATCGCTTTTGATTGCTGCATCTAAGGGGTTAATGGCAGGGATTGGAGCTAGCTCCGGTCCCTGCTGTTACAGCAGGGTATGAGCTGTAACATACAGCTAGAAGGCTTCTGTACTAGGAAGACCGGGAGGCCAGTGATAGGCCTCTGGTTGCCATTGCAGCCATCGGCAACCCAGCGATTTCGTTGCTGAGGTGACGATTGGCTACAAACACCTTAAATGCAGCGGTCACATTTGACCGCCGCATTTAAGGGTTTAATGGCAGGGATCGGAGCGAAGTTCTGTTTCCGCCATTACAGCAGGGTGTGTTAGCTGTAACATACAGCTGACATCCGGGGATGATGACACGGACCCAGCTTCTGCGCCTGTGCCATTCATTTGTCGTATGGATGCTGCAATTTGCAGAAGCACTGTATTTCCATGACGTATCCATATGACAAATGTCGGGAAGGGGTTAATGTTAGTTAACTTGCGCCAGTCTACAACTTTTACTAAATCTTCGTTCTGTCTTGACTGGATTTTGTGATGTCAGCTTATTATAATCATCATGAAAAAGTTGAGATATTCCTATCTGCTGCCTTGGTAGATGACATGGCTCTGCTGTATTCTGAGCACTTCATATTTCATTGCTTTCAAAGAGCTAGACTTTGTTGTATTATACACAACAAGGATATAGAACTACGATTGATTTAATTAAAAAAATAACTGAGGCAATATATAAAATAAAAGACAGATTTCAAAAAATGCATTACTAGTACTTATTAAATGAGACCTGGCAGAAGTTACCCTTCTGTTGATAATACAAGATAGAGAAATTACCAGAAAGTTTCATGAGAAGTTCAGATGCAGCCTTGACAGAGATATCCTGTGTCAGCAAGTTTGGCTGTGTTTCCTGGGATGTGGCTTTTTCTGGCGTTCTTGAGTGTCGCACCTCAGATTCATGGCTGTAAGTGTATCCAGACTGTGGGGACAAGGAGTTGCTTAGTTCTTCATCATTAGGTTCTTCTTTTACTTTGAGAGTCAGAGGGTCCTTCTGATTTGCAGCTGTGAATAGAAAATAAAGATTGGTTTAAAAAGAGGAAAAAGGCGGCAAGCAATTTTAGACTGTATCCTAAAAAATGGTTATGGTATCTTGTAGGCCTAAAATGAAATGGTCACCTAGTGTACCACATGAGTAGAATCCTTCATGTGATCGGAGACCAGAGAGATAGCGAGACCAAGGAAGAATGTTACAGTCATTACTAGGGATGTCATTTCATCTGTGGTGATATTGAATTATTGCTTTATTTTCAATCTCTCAGTAGATATTTCTGTGACATCATAATTATTGTCCGTTCTGCAAGAGACTATGTTTGGGTGAGACAGTAATGAGTTTGATGTAATAGAAGAAAGGCGGGGGGGGCTAAAAGGAATAAGGCCTCATTCACACGACCGCACTGGTTTTGCGGTTCGCAAAACCACGGGTCCGTTGCGGTCCACCAGACCACAAAAAAACCTTGTTGTGCATCAGGACTAACGGATCCACAACAATTCACCAGTATTGGTGAATCAGTAAATCTGGACCATAAAATGACAAGTCCTGAGTTTTTGCGGTCCGGATTTGCGGCACCCGAATCAATCTTTGTAAACCACGGTCGTGTACATGCGGCCTAAAACGCAGATAGTGGTACAACAGGAATTCATAAAAGAAATGGGGTGAAAAATTAACCCTGTACACACAGAGGCACGTTTATCAACAGTGTCGTAGGAACAACATTTTACAATGCATTTATTTTTGTCAGAAAGGTATAAATTATATCAAATTTGCCCAAATGGGTCATATAGCATAATAAATTTGCCACAACCAGGCACACATTTCTTCTTTACGCCACCTCAAAGCACTATTTTAACTGTCGCAGCTGTTGCAGGATAATCAATGGTGGAAATACTTAATAAAATTGGCGCATGTCACTTGCATCATGTGTGTAATGCAGATTACCCCACTTTTCTGGTGCATTTCTTTTATAAATGTGCACCACTGTGCTTATATAAAGTGCAATATGTCTCTGATGTGGGTAAGTATGTTTATAAATGAACACAAAAACATGACAATAAAGCCCCAAACTTTTACAGATTGTAAATTACAAGGTTTTAGCAGTGATGATTATTTCTTAAAATATAGAAATTGCATTATTGAAAAAACAAAAACAAAAAAAAGATCCTATAGTGAGATTAGTTAGGAGACTTGCCCTTTACTTGTGAGTCACTGTGTCAGTATTATGGTTTGCATGGAACTGTAGGCTGCTATTTGTGGGTACTCCTTACCAATATATGGAGTTTTTATAATAAAACCTATATTGGTCCACAAGATAGTAGCACATAGGCCCGTTTCTTGATGAGATTCTGCAGTTTATTGATCGTGGTACGCATGCGTCATTGAAGTCTGAATGACTTACATAGACATGATACAGACATTTGAGCTGTCACTCGAGTACGCATGCGCACTTTGATCTTATTGCGCCCTCTAGGGGCGATTCACAAAAAGGCCTTGGATGGACATGCACAGTAGAGATTTGGAGACGCCGAGATGGAGGCATAGGAAGTCCACACGTTGTAATGTATATAGTAATACATTTTAATTTTTAACCCACCTGCACTTGGGTAAATTAGGCACTTTAGCCATATTTGGATATTATCCGATAGCCTTAAACTTATTGTTTGCACATTTATTATATTTACCCTTTAACCAGTTCAGGACCGGGCTATTTTGAGCCTTCAGGACCAGACACCGTTTAGCCCTTTTTAGCACGTGTTAGTTAAATGGCTGTAACTTTTTTATTTGTTGAGCTAACGACGTGATTTTTGCGACGTTTTTTCCGTAGACAATGCAGGTTTCTTTTTTTTATCGTTTTTATACACATCCTTTTTGCTATTTTAGAATTTTTATTCATAAAGTTTGAAAATAATAGTAAAAAAATAAGCTTTTTTACGTTTCAGCTATTTTTTTTGGGGTAATAACATAATTTTACCCTAAAATAGACCTTTTATTTATGATAGTCATTGTCTACTGTAAATTTTAATATATTACATGTCTACATTAGGGTAATTCGGTCAGCGCTAGCGTTACAACAATGATTGGCGGGGGGGAACGTTTTTTTGGGGGTGGGTATTTTAGGTGTATTCATTATTTTATGTGTATTAATGTTTTTTGCACTTTACTTTACTTTTATTTTCTTATTACTGTGGTCTGTCCCTCAAATGTCAAAAAAGACCTTTGGGGAAGTTTATATATATTTTTTCTTTCTTTTACACCATCTTTTCCACTGTAACTGGAGCTGCACAGCAGCCCCAGTTACAGGGGAAATCAGCCCTCTCTTAGTGACGATTGTCCCTAATAGGGCTGTGCTGGGTCTAGTTAGACCCAGCAGCAGTCTGTCAGTAACGGCACCCGGCGATCATGTGACCAGTCACATGAACACCGGGAGGAATAGAGACAGCGCCACTGCTGTCTCTATTCCTATACACAGCGTTCATTGAGCGCTGTGTACAAGTCATCAGAGAAGACAGAAGCAGCGAAAGCTGCTTCTATCTTCTCCTCAGGGTCCCCGGCAGTCACTGACAGCCGGAGACCCGACATTCAGCAGCCGGATCGCGTGGGCAGCAAGTTAAAACCCGCGCCGTAAAAAGTCTATGGCTCGGGTTTTAAGGACCCTGACCGCTGGCCGTAAAAACACAGCCAGCGGTCGGGAACCAGTTAATATCTTTGATATGCATTAAGTGATGTATTTTATGATATATGCTATAATGTGTTTCATGTTTTTCATATACTGTGATTTTGCTGTATGTTCACATGCTTGAGAAAGGTCCTGTTGGACTGAAATGTCACACCTGTGCGTGAATAAATTCCCATTTATTTTGTATGTGCTGCCTTGTCTCTTGATATTTGTGGATTCCATTCATGGGACTTTGGATCAGGTTCCTTTGAGGCTTGCACCCATTATATTGCACTTCACTTAGAGTCTCCGATGCTGTGATTACTTTTCTTTCTTGCATGGAACTGTGTTAAAGCCAGTTCACGTGGAGTTTTTAGCGCTGATTTTGACGTGGAAACCACGTCAGAATCAGCCCCAAAAAACGGCCGAAACAGCCTCCCATTGATTTCAACGGAAGGTGGAGGCATTTTTTTCCGCGGTGGCTACTATGCTGCTCGCGGGGAAAAAAAGTGGCATGTTTTTTCTTGCCGCAGTTCTACCTCTGACCTCTAGTTAAAATCAATGGATGGAAGACAAAGCGTTTTTGTCTGCGTTTTTTGCCAGCAGCCCTCAATGGCCGCAGGCGAAAAATGCGACAAGAAAGAGCAGGCAGGTCAAAATCAGATTTTTTTTCTGCCTGCAAATTCCTCTGTATGAACTAGGTCTAAGACTGGGGTTCTATTGGCCTTCTAGAGGAGATGATCTTGAGGGCCCCCGTCCATCTATACAGAACATGTAAACGCCCACTTTTAATTGCATTGTAATCCTTGTTGTTATAATTGCACCCTGAAGAAATATAATCAATAAGGTCTAATATATATGTCTAATGTATATAAATATTTATAAAATAAGAAATAGACCCTAGTAAGTGATAGGATCTAAAGTCAGCCCCAAATGGAGTGGTCTTCTGCTGGATCCCTGGGGCCAATTATTGTCAGAGCCAGGGCCCACGCCAATGCCCTGGTAGGCCAATCCAAAAGAAGTATAGATCAAGATCCTTTAGTGCGGGCTTAGGTGCACAACCATGGAAAGGTATGTACACTGGTAGTTAAATGAATGTGGTAGAAGGATCAGGTCACAACAAGGAAAAACATTTCTGATCTCCTCATATTTGTCTAATCAAAGCAATACTTTAGGATAATACAGTAATATCCCATAGAAATGAATAGTAAATTAGTACAAAATTAAAAGTACTGTCTTATTTTAATGTTTATACTTCTATTAAATGTCCAAAAAACGCTGCGAAAATCGGCGTGCAGGCAGAGCAAAATCTGCCTCAAAATTCCAAATGGAATTTTGAGGAAGATTTTCTGCCTGCAAAAAACTCTGTGTGAACCCATCCTAAAACTAAGCGGCAGTAGGGCTTCAGTGAGCGCTGTGCTGCTTAAAATCTGAACAGCTTTCCTTGGAAAGCCGAGCAAGCGGTGTACAGATTCATAGACTTTCTATTGAGCCCACACACCACTTGCTCGGCTTTCCGAGAAAAGTAGATCAGAAACAAAGCAGCACAGCGCTCACTCGAGCGCTTCTGCCAATTTGTTCTAGCGATTGGTGGGGGTCTCAGTGCTCGGACCCCCACTGATCAAAACTTATGACATGTCACTATGACATGTCATAAGTTTTTGGAACGTTTAGTTCCCTTAGACACCCCTCTTTCATTCTTGACAATTCCCTCCACCTTTTATATTACAAAGTTATATCGTAGCAAATGGTTAAACGCATTCCATTAATTTAAAAGGGAATGTTTTGTACCAAAAGTAACAAAAACAGTAAGTAAATCAACAGTCTGATTGACATTTAAACATGCTTGTATGGACTGATTTGCACCATGAATCCAACTTACAAGAGTAACACAAGTGAAGTACTGTAATATATCAAGATAACCAAACCAGGTTTTCACTTGGAAAAAAAAGAGATGGCAAACTAACATGATGTCACCAAATCTCAGATAAGTGCTGGATGATCAGGAGGGTTAAACATTCAGTGACAGTTCATCACTGATTTTTATGTAGCTGAACGTAACTTTTAAATGGCTTTGAATTGAAATAAGCTATTATTATAGTAATAATTTGCAGCGTTATGTCGCAGTCAAGCAGCAATCACATCCTGAACACAAATAATAATTATTAAGCATCTGCAGGCCTAGGAAGAAGGTCTGATGCTGTGGAAATAAAAAGTCATTGTGACTGTGTAGATAAGGCAATATGTAAAGTTTAATATGATCTCCTTGGGCTTTGTCCAATATAATAAGTCACACAGAGTGTATATTCGATTTGCCACAGAAGCCAATGGGTTGAAACACTAAATAGTAATAAAAGTCCCCCTGAACTATTTGAGCCCATGGCTTATAATCATATTTGGACCATTGTTAGTATTTAATCAAATTCAGCCTACTCGAGCAGCACTTTAATTATTAAAGCTATTACAGTTTAGATTTAAATAGTGGATTCACAACATATTGGAATGGGAGAGGGCGGATTTAAAGGGGTTTTCCCATCAGGGACATTTATGACATATCCGGAGGATATGCCATAAATGTCAGATAGATGCGGGTCCCACACCTATCTCTAGAACGGGGCCCCCTAAACCCTGTTCTACCGCTCTGTGTTGTGGCTGAAGCTTGTAATTTACGACCATGAAGAAGAAAACAGCGTAGCTCGCTGAGCTACGCTGTTTCGGTAACTCCCATAGTAGTGAATGGCAGTTATAGAAGCAGCATAACATGGTAATCCCCATCAACCTTGTATACAGACCGGAGGTGCAGAGATCTCCTCCATTCTTCGGGAAAAAAGGGGTTAGGCGAGTATGTATTTTATTATTTTTATTAAGCACTATTGGGGCATTACACTATGTGGGGCAATATACTGTGTGAGGGCAGCTATGGGGGCATTATACTGTGTGAGGAGCAGTGTCAGAGGGTATATGATAAACAGTAGTATACCGCAGACTTAGGGGATCTATATTAATTCAATGGAATGGCATGCAGATAGAAGCGTGGCATGCAAAAAAGGGATGTTGCCTAAAATAGTTTATTAATCGCCCAGCCCTAATGTTTATACAGAAAATAAATACATATTGTAAGCCCGCAGCAGGAAAAAGTACTGGAGGGGTTGTATATAGCACTCAGTTTGTTAAGATGGGAGAAAAAGGAATCCAGGAACCTTTGTAAAATGTGTGTTCTGGGACTGGATTTTTATGGAATGGCAGATCAGATTGATAGCGGCCCCTGTTTTTCCCTTCTCCACTTCAGTACTGATGTTACCCCTAGCCCAGTTAGCTCAGGTGAAGCTACTGGGCTCATTACTTAGCCATAAGAGCTCAGCAGAGAGGGTCAGAGCCTGGGAAGCCACACAAGGATAGTGTGGAATGCCAGATACAATGAAGACTCAACTAAACAGCAGGTTTCCTCGCCTATGATGAACCAGGAGTAAAGGCCCAGATTGGCAACCTGTCTATTTTATTTATGTGCAGTAAGTCTTGAATGCTGGATAAGCACTCGTTTATTATTGAACTGCAATAAAGCCAAGCGTGGACTTTAACCCCTTAATGACGGGGCCTGAAAAGGCCTTCATGACCAGCTACAGTTTTCAGTTTTTACCTCTCTCATTTCAGCAGCCATGACTTTTTCATTTTTTCATTGACGTGGCCGTATGAGGCCTTGTTTTATGCGGGAGAAATTGTATTATATTTTTTCACAGTTTGGAGATAGAAAAAAAATTATTTGTACGGCGTGAATATAGGAAAAAGCGATTCTCTGCATCTTTTTTCTTGTTTATTTATTATCCCGTTCACGCTTCAAGTTACATTAATTCTTCAGGTTATAAGGGTCGTTTAGATACCTAATATGTGTATTTTTTTTTTTGTTTTTATTTAGTGTAGGTGCAATAAAATATATTTTATGCACAATAATGACTTTTTTTTGGACTTTTTGTTTTATTTATTTTGTTACTTTTTTTTAATCCCAACTTTATGGGATAACTTTAGTTAATACTTTATTTTATACTTGTAACGTATTAGCATACTCCTGTATGCTAATACATCATACTGTGTCACTATGACACAGGCTGCTGTTAGGGCACACTATGCGCTGCCCTAACAGCAGGCAAACTGAACAGACAGCCCTGGGGACCTTTCGAGGTCCCAAGGCTGACTGCAGAGAATCGGATTCCCTGCTCTTTGATCACGTTTCCAGTGAGGATCAAAGAGAGGAGTTCCCTTTGTTCTTGACGGGGTCTCGGACCATGGCAATCAAAAGGTTAAACAGCGGGGGACTGAATGTTTTCCGACCACAGCTGTATTCAGCAGGCTGCTCTAGGATCAGGAGCTGTAAATTACAGCTCCTGCTTAGAGGGTGAGCGCTCAACAGCCTCTTCTACAGCGGCGCCAAAAGACATTCTACCTTTTTATTGCCAACCGCAACACCCCATAAGCACACACATCCTGAAAATATATATATAAAATATATATAATACATATACTGTATTAAATGCAGAGTGTTACGTATTGTTGTTTTGCAAGCGTGTTAAATTGCTAATAATATGAAACTGTACAAATTACTGTTCTTATGATATATTTCATGGTGTTTTAAATATAATCGAAAATGTCAAGGAGTACGAGTAAACCATGGCAATATTCAGCAAAATTCAGTAATCTGATAATACAGACAATAAAATAATCTGACAGTCTCAACATTACTAGATTGATCTTTTAGATTCAACAATGGATCTTTTCATTGTGATAAAGAATTCGGAATGTTTAGGGATCATGTCATGCCCCTTGATCTGACCAACAAATACCTCTTAGGCTGGGTTCACACGACCATGTTACGTCCGTAATGTACGGAACGTATTTCGGCCGGAAGACCCGGACCGAACACAGTGCAGAATCATAGTTATGTATGACGCTAGGAGTCCCTGCCTCTGCGTGGAACTACTGTCCTGTACTGAAAACATGATTACAGTACGGGACAGTTGTCCGGCAGCGAGGCAGGGACTCCTAGCATCGTACATCACTATGATGCTAGGAGCCCGGCTCCCTGCACTGTGTTCGGTCCGGGTCTTCCGGCCGAAATACGTTCCGTACATTACGGACGTAACATGGTCGTGTGAACCCAGCCTTAGTAACAGGCACCGTAAAGAGTGCAACCATTGACATCTGTATGAACGGATATCAGCATCTAATCTACACCAGTGACTTTTACAGAAAAAAAAACTCTACCTAAAGAGTAATAAAATACTCCACTAGAAGGGCTATGTTAGGCTCTGTGCTCACTGCGTTTGCAGAGTACTTTGGTGGTATACGACGAGAGGATCTCCCGACGTATATCCCTCCGACGGACGCTGCGACAAATCCCACTATATAGGCATACAGTGCAATTCGTCGTCCATAGGGTGTAATTGTGAAATAAAAAAGTATACCATGTGGTATATGTTTCTTACTGTATGACGTTATATAGAATAGCATAGTCCACTAGGCTGTTCCATGCCTTTTTTTTCTGGTATACTATATTAGAGGCCAAAAGGACAAACCTTTGAATTCTGTCGGGTAACTAGGGTTCTATGAATTTGTTTAACCTTTTCACGCGCTGCGCCGCAACTGTACGTCCTGGAGAGGGCTTGCTTTCTGCACCAAGTAGTACAGTTGCGGAGCGGTTCCCGGCGCACACTGTCTTACGGACAGTGTCCGGGAACCGGGAGGTCAGCTGTCTCCGACAGCTGATACTCCAGTCTTGCCGGTCAGTGGACCATCGCCGCTGATTTCGGCAATTAACCCCATAAATACGGCGACCGATTGCTATTGCCACATTTAAGGGGTTTGAAGCACATCGGCAGGCCCCCGAAGTGAATGTGGGGGCTGCCGATGCTTGTCTTGGCAATCGGAGTAGTAGTGTGTAGTGTAATGTACTCTAGTAGCGATCAAAGATGCAAGTCTATATGTCCCCTAGTCGGACAAGTAAAAAAAGTAAAAAAAAAGATAAAAATGGTTTAAAAAAAAAAGGGTAAAAATAAAAGTTATATAAACAAAATATGCTTTTTTTCCTATAATAAGACTTTCACTATAGGAAAAAAATGAACACATTCAAAAAAGTACACATATTTGGTATCACAGCGTTCGTAACGACCCAAACTATAAAACTGTAATGTTGTTTTTCCCACAGGATGAACATAAAAAAAAAAATCAATAAAAAACGACACCAGAATCGCTATTTTTTGGTCACCACCCCTCCCAAAACAGAGAATAAAAAGTGATCAAAAAGTCGCATTTACCTGAAAATAGTACCAATAAAAACTACAACCCGTCCCACAAAAAACAAGCCCTTACACCGCTTTTTTTTACTAAAAAATAAAAATAAATAAATTATTTTATTAAAAAAAGTGATTTTATTGCACAAACGCTGCAAAACATAAAAAAACCTATATAGATATGGTATTACTGTAATCGTATCAACCCAAAGCATAAAGTAAAATTGTCATTTATAGCGCACGGTGACCGCCGTAAAAAAATAAACTAAAAAACATTGTCAGAATTGCTTGTTTTTGGTCACCCGGCTTGCAAAAAAATTTAATAAAAGTGATCAAAAAATCGCATGTAGCCCAAAATGGTACCAATGTAAACTACAGATTGTCCCGCAAAAATTAAGCCCTCACACAGCTCCGGTGGTGAAAAAATAAAAAAGTTCTGGCTCTAAGAATACGATGATGTAAAACGTGCAGAGTGTCCAAAAGCGGATAAGATCGGGCGCCATTTATCAGTGCGACACTGGCCTCACATCTATGAATTATTATTTATTTACCGCATTATTATACCCACTTATTATGCCCTGATGTACTCCGCAGATTACATATTCCCTCCACATTATAAACTGACATACCAGTAAAACCCCAAACAACTACTACCAAGCAAAAACTGCACTACAAAAGCAAAATGGTGCTCCCTCCCTTCTGAGCCCTGCAGCGTGCCCAAACAGCAGTTTGCGCCCACATATATGGCATCTCCATACCCGGGAGAACCCACTTAACGTTTTATTAGGTATTTGTCTTCAGTGGCACAAACTGTGCACAACATATTATGCACTAAAATGGCATATCAGTGGAAAATTGCAATATTCACTTTGAACCATCCGCTGTGCATTAACCCATTTGCGCACTATGACTTAATTTTGTAAAAAAACGTAAATAATTTAAACCTCAAATCGCTGTTTTTTTTGTCCCCTTAGCTCTCAAAAAAAAATGTAATGCAACTTTTTGATCACTTTTTATGTACCAAAAAATGGTACCAATAAAAACTACAGCTCATCCCGCAAAAAATAAGACCTCCCACCGCTCAATCAACCGAAAAAGAAAAAAGTTATAAACTATATAAATTTGGTATCACTGTAATTGTATGGAGCAGCAGAATAAAGTAAAGCTGTCAAAACGAAACCCCCCAAAAAATGGAATCAGATTTTTTTCGAATTTCAGCCCGCAAATATTCCAGTACTTTAAATGGTGTCATTATAAACTGCAACTCCTCCCGCAAGAAATAAGCCCTCACATCACAAAAATAAAAAAGTTATGGCTCTTGGAAGGCGGGGAGTGAAAAACGAAAATAAGAAAGCAAAAAATGGATCAGTCCTGAAAGGGTGAATTCATTTCTAATGAAAAAAAAAACGTATGACCCCATGTGGGGTATTACCGTACTCGGGAGAAATTGCTTTACAAAAATTGGTTGTTTTTTTCTCCTTTATCTCTTGTGACAATGAGAAAATGCAACATTTTAGTGGAAAAAATTGTGATATTCATTTTCGCGGCCTAATTCTAATAAATTCTTCAAAAGACCCGTGGGGTCTAAATGCTCACTATACCTAGAAAAATTTCTTAAGGGGAGTTTCCAAAATGGGGTCACTTTTGGGGGGGTTTCCACTGTTTTGGTCCCTCCAGCGCGTTGCAAATGCGTCATGGCACCGAAAACCAATCCAGCAAAATCCGTGCTCCAAAATCCAAATGGCGCTCCTTCCCTTCTGAGCGCTGTCATGGGTCCAATCAGCAGTTTATTACCACATATGGGGTAGTGCCGTAATCAGGAGAAAATGCTTTACAAATGTTGTGGTTTTTTTTTTCCTTTATTCCTTGTAAAAATTTCTATGTTTTTTCAGAAAAAAGGTAAATTTTATTCTATGTGGTCGAAATGCTAACTATACCCCTAGATAAATTCCTTGAGAGGTGTAGTTTCCAAAATGGGGTAACTTTTGGGGTGTTTCCACTGTTTTGGCACCACAAGACCTCTTCAAACCTGACAAGGTGTCTAAAATATATTCTAAAAAAAAAGGAGGCCCAAAATCCACTAGGTGCTCCTTTGCTTGTGAGGCCTGTGTTTCAGTCCATTAGCACACTAGGGTCACATGTGGGATATTTCTAAAAACTGCAGAATCTGGGCAATAAAATATTGAGTTGCATTTCTCGGGTAAAACCTTCTGTGTTACAATTTTTTTTTTATTAGAGATGAATATCGGCAAAAAAAATTTTATTTGTTAATTTCACCTCTACTTTGCTTTAATTCTTGTGAAACGCCTAAAGGGTTAAAACACTTTGTGAATGCTGATTCAAATACCTTGAGGGGTGCAGTTTTCAAAATGGGGTGATTTATGGGGACTTTCTAATATATCAGGCCCTCAAAGCCACTTCAGAACTGAACTGGTCCCTGATAAAATGGCCTTTTGAAGTTTTCTTTAAAATATGAGAAATTGCTGCTAAAGTTCTAAGCCTTGCAACGTCCTAGAAAAATAAAAGGACGTTCAAAAAATGGGAACATATGGTGATGTTAACTAGTAACTATTTTGTGTGGTATTACTCTCTGTTTTACAAGCAGATACGTTTAAACTTAGAAAAATGCAAATTTTTGCAAATTTTCGTTACATTTTGGTGTTTTTCAGAAATAAATACCGAATTTATCGACCAAATTTCTTCACTAACATAAAGTACAACATGTCACGAGAAAACAATCTCAGAATCGCTTAGATAGGTAAAAGCATTCCGAAGTTATTACCACATAAAGTAACACGTCGGATTTGAAAAAAATCGGCTGTGTCCTGAAGGCCAAAACAGGCTGGGTCCTGAAGGGGTTAACATATATGCCAAACGCAGTGTGTAAAGAGCTTTAAGGTATTTTAACTGCCCAGTTCACTTACTGTGCATTCTTTGCAATACACCAGAATATATATATATTCTGACCTTTCCATTCCTGGGCTGGTAATCTGAATACCATTACCATTTTCAGATAATACCCACAAAGACGCACAGATATTGCGATTGCTTGCCAAATGTTCATGTGTTTTGAAGAGGTTGGTATAAGCGGTCTATCGTATAAAAGTCAGTCCGTTTTTGGGAATCTAAACACTGCAATTCAATGCCATTTAGGCTTTAAACAGATTCCGCCGATGTTAAACTAAGGGTATGTGCACACGACAACGGCAAATACGTCTGAAATTACGGAGCTGTTTTCAGGCGAAAACAGCTCCTGAATTTCAGACGTAATTGCTCGTACTCGCATTTTTCGCGGCGACCATTACGGACGTAATTGGAGCTGTTTTTCAATGGAGTCAATGAAAAACTGCTCCAATTACGTCCCAAGAAGTGTCCTGCACTTCTTTTGACGAGCCGTCTTTTTTACGCGCCGTCTTTTGACAGAGACGAGTAAAATGACAGGTCGTCGGCACAGTACATCGTAAAACCCATTGAAAGTAATGGGCAGATGTTTGTCGGCATAATGGAGCCGTTTTTTCAGACGTAATTAGGGGCGTAAAACGCCCGAATTACATCTGAAACTTGGTCGTGTGAACATACCCTGACAATATACAGTGAAGGAAATAAGTATTTGATCCCTTGCTGATTTTGTAAGTTTGCCCACTGTCAAAGACATGAACAGTCTAGAATTTTTAGGCTAGGTTAATTTTACCAGTGAGAGATAGATTATATAAAAAAAAAAAAAAGAAAATCACATTGTCAAAATTATATATATTTATTTGCATTGTGCACAGAGAAATAAGTATTTGATCCCCTACCAACCATTAAGAGTTCAGCTTCCTCCAGGCCAGTTACACGCTCCAAATCAACTTGGTGCCTGCATTAAGCACAGCTGTCTTAAATGGTCACCTGTATAAAAGACTCCTGTCCACAGACTTAATTAATCAGTCTGACTCTAACCTCTACAAAATGGGCAAGACCAAAGAGCTTTCTAAGGATGTCAGGGACAAGATCATAGACCTGCACAAGGCTGGAATGGGCTACAAAACCATAAGTAAGACGCTGGGTGAGGAGGAGACAACTGTTGGTGCAATAGTAAGAAAATGGAAGACATACAAAATGACTGTCAATCGACATCGATCTGGGGCTCCATGCAAAATCTAACCTCGTGGGGTATCCTTGATCTTGAGGAAGGTGAGAGCTCAGCCGAAAACTACACGGGGGGAACTTGTTAATGATCTCAAGGCAGCTGGGACCACAGTCATAAAGAAAACCATTGGTAACACATTACGCCGTAATGGATTAAAATCCTGCAGTGCCCGCAAGGTCCCCCTGCTCAAGAAGGCACATGTACAGGCCCATCTGAAGTTTGCAAATGAACATCTGGATGATTCTGAGAGTGATTGGGAGAAGGTGCTGTGGTCAGATGAGACTAAAATTGAGCTCTTTGGCATTAACTCAACTCGCCGTGTTTGGAGGAAGAGAAATGCTGCCTATGACCCAAAGAACACCGTCCCCACTGTCAAGCATGGGAGGTGGAAACATTATGTTTTGGGGGTGTTTCTCTGCTAAGGGCACAGGACTACTTCACTGCATCAATGGGAGAATGGATGGAGCCATGTACCGTCAAATCCTGAGTGACAACCTCCTTCCCTCCACCAGTACTTTAAAAATGGCTCGTGGCTGGGTCTTCCAGCACGACAATGACCCGAAACATACAGCCAAGGCAACAAAGGAGTAGCTCAGAAAGAAGCACATTAAGGTCATGGAGTGGCCTAGCCAGTCTCCAGACCTTAATCCCATCGAAAACTTATGGAGGGAGCTGAAGATCCGAGTTGCCAAGCGACAGCCTCGAAATCTTAATGATTTACAGATGATCTGCAAAGAGGAGTGGGCCAAAATTCCATCTAACATGTGTGCAAACCTCATCATCAACTACAAAAAATGTCTGACTGCTGTGCTTGCCAACAAGGATTTTGCCACCAAGTATTAAGTCTTGTTTGCGAAAGGGACCAAATACTTATTTCTCTGTGCACAATGCAAATAAATATATATAATTTTGACAATGTGATTTTCTTTCTTTTTTTTTATATAATCTATCTCTCACTGGTAAAATTAACCTAGCCTAAAAATTCTAGACTGTTCATGTCTTTGACAGTGGGCAAACTTCCAAAATCAGCAAGGGATCAAATAATTATTTCCTTCACTGTATATAGCAACAGCAAAGAAACTTTAAGTATCCCCACCCAACAGACTCACCTCCTACAAACCTACACTATAATACAATCAGTGACATCATAATAATAATAATAATTAATCTGATCATTATTACCATATGCTTGTGTGAAGTCTGAAAACCCCAAATTCAAGGTTCACCTCTCTAAATATTAATAGAAAAAAAAAATTGACATGGAATTTTTCACCTAAAATAGTATTGACATGTTTATTATCACTTACATGACAAAGGATATAAAAAATATTGGGTCATATAGTTGAATTATAAAAAAACAAAATGCAAATAAATCTGTTTTTTTAAACATACACATATTTTTTTTAAAGTCAGGACTCGGATGGTGTGATCCTGTCTGCTGGGCCCTGTATCTAAGCCTACCACATAGTAGGCTTAGATACAGGATCCCAACAGACAGTAATCTTATACAGTATGCATTGTGGTAGGCTTCGATACATGGTCTAATAGACAGTATCACACATGAGCCCTGTATCTAAGCCTACCACACGTGTTACTAATGGTTTTTTTTGTGTGTTTGTGTATTTTTACAGTTTCGGTTGTTGGACTACGTCGGATTCGAGGACTACTTCGATAGCTGCTTTTTTTATTTTCAATAAAATGGTTAAGGGGGAGTTCACACTGAGTTTTTGGACGCAGAAACCGCGCCAAAAAACGGCCGAAAATGCCTCCCATTGATTTTTAATGGGAGTCGGAGGTTTATTTTTTTCCCGCGAGTGGAAAAACCGTCTCACGGGGAAAAAAAGGGACATGCCCTATCTCCGGGCGTTTACATCAATGGGAGGCAGAGAAGGCGTATTTCGCTGCATTTTTTGCCCGCAGCGCTTAATGGCCGCGGG
Organism: Rhinoderma darwinii; assembly: GCF_050947455.1. Lineage (NCBI taxonomy): Eukaryota > Metazoa > Chordata > Amphibia > Anura > Rhinodermatidae > Rhinoderma > Rhinoderma darwinii. Next base: position 132,098,716 of record NC_134687.1, on the reverse strand, counting down.
CGGAAAACGCAGTGAAAATTTTCACGGCGTGCAGGCAGAGCAAAATCGGCAGATTTTCCGCCTGCAAAAAACTCAGTGTGAACCCAGCCTAAAATATTTCTTCTATGTCTGTATTTTCTTTTAAACTTTATTACTACCGCCTTAGTATTGGCCGTTGGCTGATTGACAGCGTCCATTACTAATGGGGGGCTTAGTGTTAGCCGGTGTAGGGGCTAACACTAACCCCCCAATATTACCCCGGTACCCACCGCCACCAGGGGTATTTGGAAGAGCCAGGTATGTTCCAGGCTGCAGGCTGGTATTATTAGGCTGGGAAAGCTTAAAAACAGTGGGTCTTCCCACCCTGGTAATGCATGTTGTATCTGGCTGGTTATGAAAAATGGGGGTAACCCCACATAATTTTTTATTTTTAAATTGAAAAAACTTTGTGCGGTCCTTGTCCCCCCATTTTTAATAACTAGCAAGATACAGCATAGCAGCAGCAGGCTAGCATTACCAGGATGGGAAGGCCCACTGTTTTTGGCATAGGCCTGATGAAGACCCAAGTACTGGGTCGAAATGCGTAGCAATTAATAACAACAAAACAAAGCACACGTTGGTTTTTGCATACATGTCGTTTTAAGAAAATAAAGGAATTTTTCAAATGAAAGCCACTAAGAGGTCATTCCTCGTTTGTGGATAAAGCTGACAATTTTAACCTGTGCAGGAGCTCCTTCAACAAGGACTGAATCTCTTTGCTGGTGTATTGTTATTGTTGCCTCCATCAGATCACGCTGAATCTTCGCAGCTACCAGTGCCCACTACGAAGGCCAGCACACTGCCTACCCAAGGAGTTTACGTACTTCACATACCCGAAGTTTGTGTTGTGCCGACTATCATGCACAACCGAAGGAGGCGAGTGCAAACAAAACCTCATCGTTCACTTATGTGCTCACTATCTGTTCATGTACCGACGTTATCACCTTAGAGGAGCACCCTGTCTCTTTTTTTTCTCTTCTATTTTATTATTTTAAGACCCTAGCAATGCCCCTGCAAAATGTATTATATGCACCTGTTAGGATCTCTCTGCCCAATGAGTTCTATAAAAAAATAAGTACAGTACTGTGACAGTAAACAGCAGTTTATGCTATTCAGCTCCTTAAAAAAGTAAATAAAATGTATCCAGATGTAAGCCTGTCAAATTCTGAACGTTTCTGCCAAACATTTGTCCCATAAATTCAAATTGTAACATTACAGTATACATTTGTTCATTCGCTTTGGCCAACAGTTTTCAAATGTGTTTGTTTGCCTTTACTTTTTCTTGGTATACAAATTAATGGCCTAAACGTGATGTTGAAGAGAGTCTCCAATGACGTTTAATTTCGGAGCTAGACAGTAATGATCTTGCTCCCTGTTTTCATATACATTGGGTAATCAGGTACTTTCATCGGTTGCCAAAAGTACTGAAAAATCATGGCAGATGTGTTCTCAGACATGAAGCTGCCAGTCAGTAGTAGGGCGTGTATATACGGGAGTACCTGCTTTAAATACCGAACAAGGAGGAGGGGGGGGGGGGGAGTATAGCCATCTGCGAATACGGGAGAGGGGGGGGGGGGGGTTGGCTTTGCTTTGACTCCTGGGGGATAAGGGAACTTGCTTTGACTACAGGAGGAGTAGGCCATACTGTGACTACTATAGGTAGGGGGGAACTTCAAGAGAGTTAGAACTTGTCCACATATAACAGAATTTTTTCAGAAAATTTCTCCAGCAATTCTGCAGAAACTAGCAGGATATACCCTGCGGAAAAACTGCACCATTTCCTGCTTTTTTTTACTGCAGAAAATGCTGCAGATTTTGCTGCATTTTTCTCAATGTTGGGAGATGGTGACATCTCCTCTGAAAAACGCAGCAACTCTGGCCACTTTCCGCAGCAGGAATTGACCTGCTGCGGTATAAAAAATATGCAACGCAGGTCATTTTCTGGTCGGAAATTTTACGCATCGTGTGGACGAGATTTGTTGAATCGCATCCACTATGCTGCTACTGTATTCTGCTGCGTATTTTCCGTCCGCAATGGCCAGTTAGCTTAGTTGATTACAGCATGGTGTTAATAATTCTAAAGTTTCAGATTAAAGAGGCTCTGTCACCAGATTATCAAATCCCTATCTCCTATTGCATGTGATCGGCGCTGCAATGCAGATAACAGTAACGTTTTTGTTTTTAAAAACGATCATTTTTGGCCAAGTTATGAGCAATTTTATATTTATGCAAATGAGCTTTCAAATGGATAACTGGGCGTGGTTTTTTTCGTATTTCCAACTGGGCGTGTATTGTGTTTTTAAAAACTGGGCGTGTTTACTTGTTTTACTAACTGAGCATTGTGAATAGAAGTGTATGATGCTGACAAATCAGCATCATACACTTCTCATCGTTCCCACACAGCTTCTTTCACTAAAGACACACAGCGTGACGTCACCCACAGGTCCTTCAACCTTGTCGTCGGACAAAGAAGATACATCGGCTGAAAGGCGTCCAAAAGGTTAATATGCTCGTCTCTAGGGAGTTTGCTATGCTTACCTGCACATGGTGATGCTGCTGCAAATTCAACTGTACGCCTGGAGCTGTGGTGTCTTCTCTCTTCCGACGCCAAGGTTGAAGGACCTGTGGGTGACGTCATCACTCCCAGCCAGCTTCTTTCACTGCAGACACAGCGTGACGTCACCCACAGGTCTTTCAACCTTGGCGTCGGAAGAGAGAAGACACCACAGCTCCAGGCGTACAGTTGAATTTGCAGCAGCATCACCATGTGCAGGTAAGCATAGTAAACTCCCTAGAGACTAACATATTAACCTTTTGGACGCCTTTCAGCCGATTTATCTTCTTTGTCTGTAAAAATTACAACAGGCAGTGTGGTAAAACGTGTTACCCCAATAGGATGCTATCTAAAGCGCTTCAAAGTTTCTGGCGCTATATAACGAAATAATAATAATACTATAGACTTATGCCTAAAGAAGACCGTGAAAGGGTTAAAATGTGTAGAATTTAATGAAATGTTCCTTCTCGTAAGCATACAGTAAGAGTCATCTTTATGATGTGATCCAGATTTACAGGGGAAAATAAAAAAATAAACTACACTAGACCACACAGAAACCTCTCTTTTTAGCTCCTGAACAGACAACCAATTACCATTTCTTGGGAAAGATAGTGGACCCTTAAGGCCGCAACTGGTTTGACATAAGATAAATGGGGTGTGTAGTCTAGGGGATGCCTGGTTTTCACCTTTTAATCACTGTACGTAGATGTGGAATGTGCCACAGGGAATCCCCAGGTCGCGGTTCCCAGAATAGTCACGAGTTGGTAGCTGGACGCTGCAGCAGCAATAGGATAGGATGTGAAGACTGGACTAGAGCGTAAAGTCAAGCTGGAGCGTAGACATAGACACAGGCTGGCAGCGGGACAAAGGAACAGGCTGTAGCAACATCGTGGATGAGATTTGTTAAAATCTCATTCTCTTTGCTGCTACTGTATTCTGATGATAATTTTCCACCTGCAAATCGGGATGAAAAATCTTCTTTATTTCCCCTACATGTGAACATCTCCATAAAGTTTAGATAACAGCAGGATTTATCATCCATTTTGCTAGAAGCATGGACACAATCCCTTATTAAAGTGGATTTATCATAAGGTCCTGGCTGGGTTTACATAGCAGACCTTGATGACCTCATCATAGAAGAAGCCAATGGAAGGCATTAATGCTAAGTAGACCAATCAATCTCAAAATTGGGCAGACTCCCCAAAATGACTGGAAGAGAGGTTGATAGTAGGACGAGGGAGGCATTCTTTTCTTGCTGACGCTTGCAAGACTGCCAAGGCTCATTAAGAATAGGTGGTGTTGTGGTACCTGAAGGTGTCTATAGGTTACGGACTGCTGCCACATGTGGAATAGAACGAGATTGCTCCCTCTCTTCAGCAAACCTCCCAAGGCACACATTAATCTGGCAAGGCTTGAGATCCCCACTGCAGAGCAGGTTCTGGCTCCAATAAAGTAGGTACAGTCGCAAGAAAAGATGACTCAGGGCCAATAGAGATAACAAAAACATTAAGAGATGCTGTAGGGAGTATATCCCCCTTAGTAAAGAGGTCAATCCGTCCTAACATAATTTTACTTTTCTTGCTTTGGCCAGTAATCTTTCCCGGCCTGGGAGAATGGATAGGGCAGTTTTGACGTAGATGACCCCTCTGACCAAAGTAAAGATACAGGCCTTGAGATAGTCTCCAGAACATCTCCTCCAAGGACAAAGTAATATGATCAAGTTGCATAGGCTTATCAAGAAAAAGTGGCTCATCAGATGCAGAAGACATTTGTGGATTGCTAGGTTTAGGAGCCTGACGTGATAAGCGAGGAGAAAACTCCTTTCCCTTAACTCTCTTCTTGAAACGACGATCCACCTGTGTAGCCAGGAAAATTATGTCATCCAAGGATAGAGCGAATATCTCATCCAGGCAGTTCATCTTTACTATGAGCAGCCAGATACTCCCAGAAGACACCCCGCAATGCTTTGTTGTTGCAGGCTAGGTCTGAAGCTAGGGTGTGGAATTTGATGGAATATTGTCCAACAGTAAAGTCTTTTTGTTTCAGGCGCAACAAAGCAGAGGTTGCCGAGGAAATATGACCTGGTTCTTCACAAACTTTCCGGAAGGTTGACAGAAACCACTGCAATGAAGAGACAATAGTATCATCACGTTACCAGAGAGGAGACGCCCAGGCAATGGCCTCTCCAGAGAGCAGGGAAACAATATAGACAAGCTTTACACGGTAAGAGAAAAATTGAGCAGCACAAAGTTCTCTTTATTTTTGTTACAGTCCCAATCGTCATTTCAGTCATAAATACGACAGAAACATTTTTACAAAAAGTCAATCATTTTTATCCCTTTCATGCCCTCATCCCCAGAGCAGGTGTGATGTTTAAATTATTAGTAAATGTAGGTTTTTAACATTCCCCATATGACTTTCCTTTATCCAGTTATCCCAGATATCATGAAACTTGAATGTTGCGCTTGACCATTTCCCTCCACACAGAAATCCTCTGTCCACTGTTGTAATACAGTGATTCTGGCCAACATCAATAACCTCAGCAATTCTCTCCTCAATAAAACCGAACCCTTTAACATTTTTTTTACACTTAGCAAATATTTTATTGGTTCTAGCGGTACTTCAGTTGTAGTGTTTTTTCCAATCTTCGAGACAACCCGTTTCCCAAAATACCATAAGTCAGGACATACATATGTGGCTTAAGTTTGCTCAGTCCACATGATATTTGTAAAGACTCAATAGAGACAAATGGAGCATATTTATAATGAACCATTGTGAGATTCTAAGTTAAAGAGAAACTTTCACCTCCCCATACATGTGCAGCTGAGTGAAGCATGTAACAGACAGGGCTGCACAAACCCTGGGGCACTTTACATTTTTTTTTCTACCCTCCTCCGTTATTTAGATATCGGTGTCGTTATATTTGACGCCCGATATTTAAATAACCCCCAGAACTGTCAATGGGGCGTGTAATGGCAAGGGGGCGTGTTACTATGGCTGTGACACGGTCCAATCAGCTACGGACAGTGTTACAGCAAGAGCAAAGGTGGAGGAGAGAGTGTGTGCGCGGGCGCGCGCACGCTCTCACTCTTCAGCTGTCAATATCAGTGTTCTCCTGCACTCTCCTCTCCCCAGCTCTTACACTATCCGTAGCAGTCACACGCCCCCTTGTCAGAAGACTGACTGACCTTTTTATAAAAAATAAAAAAAATGTCATTCAACAGGTTTACATAGCCTTTAATGCCCATATTTCTAAGAATTTCTCAATTGGAGGTATTGCAACAAAAATGATTCTAAGAATGGGTAGTGCAGGTTATCCTACAGCAGAGTTTTGCTGGTTATCCCATCATATTTTCAATTTCTTTGACTTTGCCATATTTTATAAAGAAGGAATGTTGTTGTAGAAAACTTAAAATAGACCTTTCCTAAGCTGACCTGCTTCAATAAATTCTAAAATATCCTGAAATTGTACAACTTTCCTAAATCCATCAACAATATAAAAATATTATCCCCTTTCCAGTCCACCAAATAGATCAGTTGACTAGCAAAAAAGTACAGACTCAAATTTGGGTAAGTGACTTTATTGTACTTTTTTCTAAGTTGTTTTTGTCCCCTCCACATTATATCAGTAAACTTCCCAATACTTTAAGCATGGAATCTTTAATTCAAATAAATTTGAGAGAATATATGAAATATGTGGGAGCAAAATCATTTTAACTAAAGCCACTTGGCCTGCCAATGATAAAGGGAAGTTCGATATTTTTTTAAAAATCTTATGAATGAGTGGGATCAAATTTTATTTTTCATATTCCAAAATATTCTTGTTTTAAAGGGGTTTTCCCATCAGAGACATTTAGGACATATCCACAGTATAAATCATAAATGTCAGATAGATGTGGGTCCCACCTCTGTGACTCACACCTATCTCTAAAACGGGGCCCCTTAAACTCTGTTCCGCCGCTCTATGGTGTGGCTGAAGCAGGAGATATAAGACCATATAGAAGAAATCAGCGTAACTCGCTGAGCTACGCTGTTTCCATAGAACGGAATGGTAGTTGCAGAAACAACATAGCACGCATGCTACACTGCAGTAACTGCCATTTACTACTATAGGACTTACAGAAACAGTGTAGCTCAGCGAGCTACGCTGTTTTTGTAACTCCCGACAATATAGTCAGTTAGTTGCCGGGAGGCAGCGGAGCAAATAAAGGTAGAACGAGGTGTAGGGGGCCCCCGTTCTAGAGATAGGTGGGACCCGCATCTATCTGACATATCCTGTGGATAAGGCCTCATGCCCACTTCAGTTTTTTCCTTCAGGGTGCTATCCGTTTTTGTCACCGATAGCACCCTGAACCCATTCATTTCAATCGGGCCATGCACACTTCCGTTGTTTTAACGGAACCGTGCGGCCGTTCCGTCAAAAAGTAGGGCAGGTCCTACTCCTGCCCGTTTTTGACGGAACAGTTCCGGCCTTCTCATTGAATTTGGTCCGTGAAAAAGCCATCCGTGTGCAGCCCGTGAGTGACGGGACCGTCAATAACGGCCGTTCAACGGCCGACGAAAGTGTGCATGAGGCCTAAGTCATAAATGTCCGATGGGAAAATCCCTGTAATTCCTAAATATCGGAAATTATCCTTAGGTGCTACAATTTTAAGACCTATGTTAATTGAGTCAATAGGTGTATTAAAGGGTAACAACAATGATTTTACCCAATTTGTATGAAACCCCCAAAAAAAGCCCCAAGTCAGCAAAAATTTACATTACTTAAAGAAGCAAAGCATAATAATTGTTCAAAAATATTAACGTTATCTGCGTATAGACAATTTTTTCTTCTTTAATCCCCATTGTAAACTCTTTTATATTCTGTGATGATTTTACATTAATGGCCAATGGTTCCATAACTGATGCATGCATGGCTAGAAATGGAACTTCTGTGCATGACTGGATATTGACGGAGGCTATGAAAATAGATTAAGGGAAGAAACAGAGGAAGGATATAACAATTACCAGAGAAAGCATCAGGTCATCTTTCAGGTCAAAGAGTAAATGGAAAAAATATCAAGAGTGAACGGTTTCTTTAATTTAATTTCATGGAAAAATCAGAAAGCCAAGCTGTATTTGATAGTATGACCAACATGTAGAATTCCCGCATTCCAAACAAACCAAATAAGTATTGACCCAGGAAATGACCAGCTCTTTAAGCACGCTTTCACAATTGTATCAGGACCATGTTGTATCCCAAGACGGTAAAACCAAAAGACAGCCAAGCACAAAACATACACAACTTCAACAACTTGCAACAATCACAAGGTACTGATTTGCAAGGTACTAGGTCTATGAGCAAACCTATGGGGTGCATCCACACAGGTCTGATTTGCTGCAGCTAATCCTGCCCAGAATCGGCAGGAGAATCTGCCAGGAAATCCGCACCAAAACGTGCCATTTTTGGTGCAGATTTTCAAGCTTATTTTCCGCAGCAGAAAACAGCTAATCATAAACAAGAGAGAAAAAAGAGGCTGTACTCATCTCCCCTGGTACCCCAGTGTCCCTGGTACCTTAGCTGGTCTCTGTACAGCCGGCCTCCTGTGATTACATTTCAATCGCTGCAGCGGTCACGTGATGAAATCTTATCACAAGAGGCCGGCTGTACGGAGACCAGTAGTGTGCTGCTACGGGAGTGACAGGGGAGGGGAGTACGGTATAGTCTAGATAATAGTGTTGTGGTTTGGGTTTTTCTGGACTTTTGCTGTGGGTTCGCAGGTATTTATCATTTATTGCGGATTTATTCATCCCCATTGAACTCAACGTGAAAAATCCACAAAATAATATGTGACCATTCCACAGCAGAAATTGACATGCTGCGAATTTAAAAATCTGCACTGCAGGTCAATTTCTGCATGGAAATGATTTGGTTAAAATCTCATCCCCTTTGTAGTCCGCTGCAAATTTGGACAGAAAATCTGCTGTAATTCCGCTACGAGTGAACGTAGCCATATAGCTCAATGTTATCAAGATTTATCATCCATTTTGTTACAGAGTCAAAATCCCTTATTAAAGTGGACCTGCCATCAGCCCATAGTGCCCTTATATGGGAACAGATCCACCCTACTAATAGACAAAACAGCACAAAAAATATAAGTAGCCATCAAAGTTTTGAGAGTCTGGTGTATTCATGTGGGGAGCACTACCCCGCCACTTTTGGCAGTGATGGATGGCTGGCTGCTGTGTATCTACATACACAGCAGCCCATCAAACACTGTGAGGCGGCGGAAGGAGAGTCCAGTGTTTTTTTTTGAACGCTCGTATTAGCTCAAAAAAATATTGTGACGTTTGGGCTAATAGGATAGCAGACCTGTCCCCATATAGACCTGTCCCCATACTATTCTGCCCCAGGGCAGCATAGTCTCATGACAGATCCATTTTAAATGCCCTTCTTGGACCTTTCATAAGCTAACCCAACAACAGGACCATGCCTGATGCACGTTCGGAATTTCTAAAAGTTTTCAAAAGCCGGTACAAAAAAAAAAAAAGGGATGAGAGCCACCTCTTCTGCCAGATTTCTGAGAGGCTGTTGATTCAGTATTACTTCTAGACTAAAATATAGGAAAGTGCTTTGGTTCGGCTTTTATCACTATTAAATTTTCTATGCATAGATTCTTTTTAACAGTCAGAAAGATACATTTTCATGTATATTTAAAACTTAGACCAAAAATGAAAACACGTTGTGAAGAAAAAAATAAAAAGGAGAAGGATTTAGGTAACAAAAAAAGGGGGTAGTTTAAGTCGCATAATTGCACTGCACTGTGATTCTATCCTATGGTATGTGAAACCAAAGTGGTTTATGCTATGACTGTCAATAGGTTAGTCAAAGGGCGGGCACAACAATTCTAAAATGTTTGAGATACACAAATAAAACCTGAATTATAAAATTGATCTCTGCTATAGATGGTATGCCCGTTTCCCTATTTACCGTATTTTTCGCACAATAAGACACAGTTTTTAGCAAGAATAAATCTTGTTAAAAAGTCCCTGCGTCTTATAGTCGGCAGTAAAGGGCTCCGGCATTGCCGGGCCCCCTGACTGCTTCTTATTTAACCCCTTCCCGACCCATGATGTGCGGGCACATCATGTAACGGGGATGATGCTTGAAGCCAAGCGGGCTCACGCTCTGAGCACGCTCCATACACTGCAGGTGTCAGCTGAGTTTTACAGCTGAAACGTTGCTCTAACAGCCAGGAACAGCGATAGCGCTGTTCCTGGCAGTTTAACTAGTTAAATGCTGCGGTCAATGAAGGACATTTATGACATATCCACAGGATATGTCATAAATGTCAGATAGATGCGGGTCCCACCTCCTGGGACCCGCATCTATCTCTAGAACGGGGCCCCCGAAACCCCGTTCTATCTTACCCGGCTCCGCTGTCTCCCGGTCACTTCCTGGTTAAGTGATCGGGAGTTACGGAAACAGCCGAGTGCTCGCTGAGCTACGCTGTTTCCGTAACTCCCATAGAACTGAATAGTAGTTATGGAAACAGATTAGCATGCTACGCTACTTCTGTAACTGCCATTCACTACTATGGGAGTTACAGAAACAGCGAGTTACACTGTTTCCGTAACTCATCCACGTATTGCAGTGTATTATACCAGCGATCTAATGATCGCTGGCTCAAGTCCCCTAGGGGAACTAATAAAATGTGTCAAAAAAAAAGTTCGATACATTTTCAGGAGTGTAAAACAAAATATTAAAAGTTAAAAAAAATAACTTTTCCCATTTTTTCCCCAAGTACAATGTAAAAAAAAAAACGCTATAAAAAGTTATGACTCTCAGAATGTGGTGAAACCAAACTAATTAATTTTTTTTAACCAATAGTTTTTCTTTGTAAATGTAGTAAAATATATATATTTTTTTCCTATTTTCTGTTGTCTAAAATCTGGGTGCGTCTTATAGTTCGAAAAATACGGTATATTTCCTATGAGGAAAAAAATCCCAGTATATATATGTTCTGCCCCACTGCTTCTGAATGAAAGGATAGCCTAAACTTTCATTAAAACTAGTTGAGCCAGGCTCATCTCTCCTACCTGGGCAGGTCATCCATCAATCCTATGTATTTTACTCAGGTCCTGCCCGATTCCTCTCTACTCCCTTAAGCCTCCATTTACCCAGCTGATACGCCCTCCCCACGCCACATGTTTGAATATTCCCAATTAAAGCATTTTTATGTTGTTACTAAATCGCCGCGCCCATCTTCAACGGCCGCTTACTGACTTTGAACGATTATGTGTTTCCACCCTGTCCCCTACCCACGCCATCTCCACATTATACAAACTACTCCTCTCCCAACGATCCCAGCATCTCCCATCCTTCTGCAGGGCTTGCGAGAAAGAATTGAACACATTTACTGACGCACAATGGAAAAGGTGTTTCTCCCTTTCCCAAAAAGCCTCTATAGCCATAAGGGCCCAGGAAACTAGTTCCAAAATTGTTTCCAGATGGTACCGGGTTCCTGCTGCCCTTCATAAATGGTATCCGTTCGTGCCAGACACTTGTTCGCGCTGTGGAGCTATGGGTGGCTCCATGTCTCATGCTTGGTAGAGTTGCCCCTCTTTGCGGAGTTTTTGGGATGCGGTCCTTAAAATAATATTAGAAGTTACTAGAGTCATGCCACACCACGCCTCCGAAGGAGAACGAACTAGAAACATGCGTCGAGGCGGCATACATGCCAGTTACTGCACTGCACTTTATTTCATGTACGTAAGAGTTTAATCTTTTCTTTTCCTGGCAAGGTTTCAGTACTATATGCATGCATATTTGATGTCAGAGGTTTTTCAAGGTGATGATTCAATACACCTCTATTGTGATATGTACTGACCTTTACATATAGACGTATATCCGCAACGTATATTCCTTGCTATGCTGCTTTTACCTAATGTAGCAAAATAATATCATATCTCACTCCATGAAAACCAATGTGGCGTTGTATATTTGGTGTTTGATATCATCTTTTTATTTTTGTAATACATTATATATTTGTTTTTAGCTTTGTTGTTGCTTAAATTAATAAATAAACATCTTTTTGATACAATATAAATATTCTAGTCTATATGCTCCTTTTGTTCGATTTTGGTTTATATCAGAGGCTTATAGGTATCAGACTGATTGGAAAACCACATAAATGACCACATTTTGAAAACAACAACCCTTAAGGTATTCATTAAGGGGTATCGTAAGTATTTTGACACTGCAATTTTTTGGGAAGAATTCATGCAAAGCAGGTGAAATAAAATTTAACTTTTTTCACAAATATTAGTAAGTAATTTTAAAAGACAATTCTTCGTCAAGTGAACATGAAAATGGAGAAACACACCCCAAAATGTATCACCCTGTTTCTCCTGTGTTCAAAAATATCCCCATTGTGGCCCTAATGCGCTGCCTGGACACACGGCAGAACCCAAAAGGAACGGAGCACGCGGTAGCTTTCAGGACACCAATTTTGCTTAAAAATGTTTTAGGCCCCCATGCATATTAGGAGGCATTGAGCTGCCAGAACGATAGAAACCCCCCATAAATGACCCCAATTAGAAAACTAGACCCTTTTAGGTATTTATCCAGGGTGTAGTGAGTATTTTGACCCCACAATATTTAGCTGACTTTAATGCAAATCAGGTGAAAAAAAATATTTTTACTTTTTTCACGAATGTGTCATTTTAAAGATAGATTTCTTTGTAAAATTAACATGAAAATGAAGAAACACACCCCAAAATGTATCACCCTGTTTCTCCTGTGTTCAGGAATATCCTCATTGTGGGTCCCAACCTGCTTACTGGACACACGGCTGGGCCTAAAATGGAGAGAGAGCACTCTTTGTTTTTAGGGCACAATTGAAGGGGTTCCAGGCTCTATTTTGTGCTTGTAGAGGCATTGAAGTAACAGAACGATAGGAACCACCAAGAAATGACCCATTTCTAAAACTACACCCCTAAGCTATTTATCTAGGGGTGTAGTGAGCATGCTGACCTCTATGTTCTCATGAGGGAGGCATGTCCTGAAAAATGAATTTGCCTGTTTATAGGACTATGACTTGCTAACAAAGTAGCTGTCCCACATTTGTTTCATTCTGATGCCGTTGTGAACAGCATCCTGGTCTGATGTATGATAAATTATACTGGGAAAAATAAACTGTTCTGGAGTGAAGGGCAATATATATACACTACCGTTCAAAAGTTTGGGGTCACCCAGACAAATTTGTGTTTTCCATGAAAACTCACACTTATATTTATCAAATGAGTTGCAAAAGGACTAGAAAATATAGTCAAGACATTGACAAGGTTAGAAATAAATATTTTTATTTGAAATAATAATTTTCTCTTTCAAACTTTGCTTTCGTCAAAGAATGCTCCATTTGCAGCAATTACAGCATTGCAGACCTTGGGCATTCTAGCTGTTAATTTGCTGAGGTAAATCGGGAGAAATTTCACCCCATGCTCCCAGAAGCCCCTCCCACAAGTTGGATTGGCTTGATGGGCATTTCTTGCGTACCATACGGTCAAGCTGCTCCCACAACCTCTATGGGGTTGAGATCTGGTGACTGCGCTGGCCACTCCATTACAGATAGAATACCAGCTGCCTGCTTCTTCCCTAAATAGTTCTTGCATAATTTGGAGGTGTGCTTTGGGTCATTGTCCTGTTGTAGGATGAAATTGGCTCCAATCAAGCGCTGTCCACAGGGTATGGCATGGCGTTGCAAAATGGAGTGATAGCCTTCCTTATTCAAAGGCCCTTTTACCTTGTACAAATCTCCCACTTTACCAGGACCAAAGCAACTCCAGACCATCACATTACCTCCACCATGATTGACAGATGGCGTCAGGCACTCTTCCAGCATCTTTTCAGGTGTTCTGCGTCTCACAAATGTTCTTCTGTGTGATCCAAACACCTCAAACTTCGATTTGTCTGTCCATAACACTTTTTTCCAATCTTCCTCTGTCCAATGTCTGTGTGCTTTTGCCCATATTAATATTTTACTTTTATTAGCCAGTCTCAGATATGGCTTTTTCTTTGCCACTCTGCCCTGAAGGCCAGCATCCCGGAGTCGCCTCTTCACTATAGACGTTGACACTGGCGTTTTGTGGGTACTATTTAATGAAGCTGCCAGTTGAGGACCTGTGAGGCGTCTATTTCTCAAACTAGAGACTCTAATGTACTTGTCTTGTTGCTCAGTTGTGCAGCGGGGCCTCCCACTTCTCTTTCTACTCTGGTTAGAGCCTGTGTGTGCTGTCCTCTGAAGGGAGTAGTACACACCGTTGAAGGAAATCTTCAGTTTCTTGGCAATTTCTCGCATGGAATAGCCTTCATTTCTAAGAACAAGAATAACTGTCGAGTTTCACATGAAAGCTCTCTTTTTCTAGCCATTTGAGAGTTTAATCGAACCCACAAATGTAATGCTCCAGATTCTCAATTAGCTCCAAGGAAGGTCAGTTTTCTAGCTCCTCTAAACACCAAAATTGTTTACAGCGGTGCTAACATAATTGCACAAGGGTTTTCAAGTGTTTTCTAATCATCCATTAGCCTTCTAACACAGTTAGCAAACACAATGTACCATTAGAACACTGGAGTGATGGTTGCTGGAAACGGGCCTCTATACACCTATGTAGATATTGCATTAAAAACCAGACGTTTGCAGCTAGAATAGTCATTTAGCACATTAACAATGAACAGAGTGTATTTCTGATTAATTTAATGTTATCTTCATTGAAAAAAAACTGTGCTTTTCTTGCCAAAATAAGGAAATTTCTAAGCGACCCTAAACTTTTGAACGGTAGTGTGTGTATATATATATATATATATATATATATATATATAAAAAAAGGACAAAAATATATCCAGCTTTGTACCACAAGGCAACACACACCTGTAGGGCTGTCGTGACAAGTTATTTTTTATAGTGACTGGTCATACAACGTATCTTTAGCCCCATCAATCCCTATACAAGGGATAATGTACCAAGCGACGCGGTACACCATAACAGACCCCTGCCAGCAAGGTAGGAACCACTATGTGCACAAAACAAGCATTCAACTACTGAATATATAAAGGAACAGTGTCCAAAACCATCTATAGGAACAGTAAAGGATCACTAGTCCCCAAAATAATGTCAGTATTTCAAGAAGTATTGTCGGGTGTAAGATATCTAGTAAAAACCTGAACGAAACTGTAATAAAGCTGTAATGATGGGGGTAGGGAAACAGACAAGTGAGCCCTAATCTACACACCACTCAGTCCCTGCCTACTTGCAACGACCCGCCCTAGGCGACGGGGTACAACTGGGCGACGGTCCCTACGCTCAATAAGTGCACGACAGACAAACAGACAAGGGTACACAGAAGCAAGGAAAAAGGGGCAGTTGCCCACGGCAACACCGTGAGCAACAAGAGTGGTGAACGAGCCGAGTCAAACCAGGAGTGTACGAGGTACCAAACGCAGAGCAGAAGAGTAGTCAGTAAGCCAGGGTCAATATGAAGCAGGGTCAAATAGTTCAAGAAGCTGCGGCAGGGCCAGGAAACCAAACGAGAAGAATCACAAGCAAGGAGGAACAGGAAAGGCAGGTATAAATAGACAGAGGGCGGGAGCTAGCTCCGTCTGGCCAGGCTGTGATAGGCTCTCCCACTCCTAAGCCTGCCATCCTGAGTGGTGAAAGATGGAGTCAGTCTCACAGACATAGAAGCAGGTGCAGACTGATTACCTATGGGCGTAGACACAGAAGCTGTGCCTGGCAGATCCTTAACAGTACCCCCCCCTTTTATGAGGGGCCACCGGACCCTTTCTAGATGGACCTGGTTTATTGGGGAAACAAAGGTGGCACCTCCTGACCAATACCCCAGCGTGAACATCCCAGGCGGGTACCCAAGTCCTCTCCTCAGGCCCGTATCCTCTCCAATGGACCAGGTACTGGAGGGAGCCTTGGCCCATATTGCTGTCCACAATCTTGGCCACCTCGAATTCTACCCCCTCAGGGGTGATAACGGGGACATGAGGTTTCCTCGAGGGAGCCAAGAACGGGGAGCAGCGTTTAAGGAGGGAGGCATGAAACACGTCGTGTACTCGAAAAGATGGGGGCAACTCCAGTCAGGAGACAGGATTGAGGACTTCAATGACCTTATACTGGCCTTTAAACCGGGGAGCAAACTTCTTGACGGGACTTTAAGGCGCAAGTTCTTTCACGATAGCCACACCAGATCTCCGACCATAAACAAGGGGTTAGCAGAACGTCTTCTATCTGCCTGAGTTTTTTATATGCTCTGGGAAGCCTCTAGTTTCTTCTGAACCTGGGCCCAGACTGTGCACAGTTCCCGATGAACGACCTCTACCTCGGGATTGTTGGAACTACCAGGTGAAACGGAGGAGAACCATGGATTAAACCCAAAATTACAGAAAAAGGGGGAGACCCCTGACGAGTTACTGACCCGGTTATTAAGGGAAAATTCGGCGAGGGGAATGAATGAGACCCAATCATATTGACAGTCAGAGATAAAACACCTTAAATATTGTTCTAGAGACTGATTAGTCCTCTCAGTTTGGCCATTAGTTTCAGGATGGAAAGCAGAGGAGAAGGACAGATCAATCTCCAACTTTTTACAGAAGGCTCTCCAAAACAAAGAAACAAATTGTACCCCTCTGTCAGAAACAATATTGACAGGGACCCCATGGAGACGCAGGATGTGTTTGACAAACAAGGTAGCTAACGTCTTGGCATTGGGTAGTTTCTTGAGGGGCACAAAGTGGCACATCTTACTGAAGCGGTCTACTACAACCCACACCACCGACTTGCCTTGAGGTGGAGGCAAATCGGTGATAAAATCCATGGAGATATGGGTCCAAGGTCTCTGGGGAATGGGCAAAGAACGTAGTAAGCCCGCTCGTCGGGACCTGGGAGTCTTGGACCTAGCACAAACCTCACAAGCGGCGACGTAGGCCTTAACGTCTTTAGGCAACCCAGGCCACCAATAGTTTCTGGCAATGAGGTGCTTGGTACCCAGGATGCCTGGATAACCAGATAGTGCGGAGTCATGATTTTCCCTAAGTACCCTTAGCCGGAATTGCATAATAATTTGAAACAGTGCATTTTGAGTTTTTTACTTCTAAAAAAAAAAATCTGTTATCATTAGGAGATTTGTTCAATAAAATTTGCATTATACTCCAACGGTTGATGGCTTGAAGGTTATACTGACTGTCATTTACATCGACTATTTAGGAAAATCAGCGAAAAATAACATTTGCATAATAATTTGGAACGCGGTGTATTAACCCCTTAACGTTATGGTTTGCCCTGCCTTAAGGCAACATCAAGTACAGTTACGTCATGGTGCTTATCTGTCACCATGTCAAAACACATCGTGGCAGAACAGTGACATCGGCTGTCATAGACAGCCGATAGTCTCTATGACTTGTCGGGGGAACAATCGCGGCACAGCGCCGCCAGCGTTTGCTGTGATTGGTCAGTTAGTAGTGACTGACCAATCACAGTATTGCAGCATGGTTACCCGGCTAAAAGAGCTGGGTAGCCACGCTAGCTGATCGGCTGTTGGCAACAGGAGGCCTAAAAAACGGCCCCCTGTCTGCCAAGTACGCCAGCCTGTTAGGCCCCGTCTGGAGGCGGGGCTTAAAAGGCTTCCGGACGCAGATGAAAGATGGCGGCGGGCTCAGAAGCTGAGCCTGCGCCATCAGCCTGAAGGATGTCAGCTGTATGTTACAGCGGACACCTGCTGTAACGGCAGGGAACGGATCTAGCTCCGCTCCCTGCCATTAACACCTTAGATGCCGCGATCAAAAGCGATAGCGGCATCTTGGTTGTTTCCAGGAGACCGGCATCGCTGCGATGTGGTCGCACGGATGCCGATCGTTACTATGGGAACCGGAGGCCAACAATGGCTTCCTGGTCTGCCACGGACGGAAGCCCATCAGGCCCCGCCTGGAGGCGGAGCCTAATAGGCTTGCTGTCAGTGAATAGCTGATAGCTCTAATGCATTGCATTACGTGGGTCGTGCAATGTATTAGAATAAAGATGAGAGGTGCAGGTCTTCAAGTCCCCTAGTCTGACAAAAAAAAGTTATATAAAAAAATGAAACCGTTAAAAAAGTACACATATTTGGTATCCGTAACGACCCAAACGATAAAACTATAATGTTATTTTGCCCGCACGGTGAACACCGCAAAAAAAAAACAATGCCAGAATCGCTATTTTTTTGGTCACCATCCCTTCTAAAGCATAGAATAAAAAGTGATCACAAAGTTGCACGTACCCAAAAATAGTACCAATAAAAACTACATCCCGTCCCGCAAAAAACAAGTCCTGACACAGCCTTGTCAATGCAAAAATAAAAAAGTTATGGCTCTCAGAATATGGGGACACAAAAGATAAATTATTTTTCAAAAAAGTGATGTCATTGTGCAAACGATGTAAAACATAAAAAAACGATATACATATGGTATCGCCGTAATCGTATCAACCGTCAGAATAAAGTAAAATGTAATTTATAGTGCATGGTGAACACCGTAAAAAAAAAAAATTGTCCGAATTCCTGGTGTTTGGTTACCTCGCTTGCCAAAAAAATGGAATAAAAAGTGATCAAAAAATTGTGTACCCCAAACTGGTACCAATGAAAACTACAGATTGTCACGCAACAAATAAGCCCTCACAAAGCTCCGGTGCAGAAAAAATAAAAAAGTTCTGGCTGTCAGAATATGGCGACTAAAAATATGCAGTGTGTTCCAAAAGCAGATAAGATTGGGCACCATTTATCAATGCGACACTGGCCACACATATGCGGGTTATTATTTATTTACCGCATTATTATACCCTCTTATTATGCCCTGATGTTCTCCGCACAGCTTACATATGCCCCCATATTATAAACTGAAATACCAGTAATACCCCAAACAGAACAACTGCCAAGCTAAATCTGCACTCCAAATGCCAAATGTCGCACCCACCCTTCTGAACCCTGCAGCGTGCCCAAACAGCAGTTCACGTGCACAGATATGGCATTGCCATACCCAGGAGAACTGGCTTAACAGTTTATGAGATATTTTTCTTCAGTGGCACAAACTGGGCACAACATATTGTGCACTACAATGGCATATCAGTGGAAAATTGCAATTTTCACTTTGCACCATCCGCTGGGCACTAATTTAGAATCGCCTGTGGGGTCAAAATGCTCACTACACCCCTTAAAATGCCCTAAGGGGTGTAGTTTCCAATATGGGGGTCACTACTTGGGGATTGTTTTACTATTTGACTTCAGGGCCCTGCAATTGTGGGCCAATGCTGTGAAAATCACCAAAATTGACCTCAAATGCGCATGGTGCTCTTCACTTCTGAGCCCTGTCATATGTCCAGGCAAATGATAAATGCCTTGAGAGGTGCCGTTTCCAAATTGGGGTCACTTCTTGGAGCTTCCACTGTACTCTGGTACCTCAGGGGTTTTGCATATGCGACATAGTGGCCAAAAACCAATACAGCAAAATCTGCATGTCAAATAGCGCTCCTGCCATTCTGAGCCCTGCCGTGTTTCCAAACAGCAGTTTATGACCATATGTGGGGGTATTTCCGTAATCGGGAGTAATTGCTTTACAAATATTGGGGTGCTTTTTCTCCAGTACCCCTTGTGAAAATGAAGAAATTCTAACATTTAGTGGAACAAATTGTAGATTTTCATTTTCACGGCCTAATTCCAATAAATTCTGCAAAAGACCTGTGGGGTCTAAATGCTCACTATACCCATAGATAGATTCCTTGAGGGGTGTAGTTCCCAAATGGGGTCACTTTTGGGGGGTTTCAACTGTTTTGGCCTCTCATTGGCTTTGCAAATGAAACATGGCACCTGAAAAACTATCACGCAAAATTTGAGCTCCAAAAGCCAAATGGTGCTCCTTCCCTTCTGAACCCTGCCGTAGGTCCAAAACAGCAGTTTATTACCACATATGGGGTATTGCCGTACTCAGAAGAGTTTGCTTTACAAATGTTGGGGTTTCATTTTCTCCTTTATCTATTGTGAAAATGGAGAAATCTGAGCTTAAACGACATTTTATTAGAAAAAACGTAGATTTTCATTTTCACAGCCTAATTACACTAAATTCAGCAAAAGAGCTGTGGGGTCAAAATGCCCACTATACCCCTTAACAAATTCCTTGAGGGGTGTAGTCTGCCAAATGGTGTCTTTTTTGGGGTGTTTTCTTTGTTTTGGCCCCAGAAGACCTCTTCAAACCCGACATGGTGCCTAAAATATATTTAATAAAAATAAGGCACCAATATTCACTAGGTGCTCCTTTGCTTCTGAGGCCTGTGTTTCCGTCCAGTAGCTAGGGCCACACATGGGATCTTTCTAAAAACTGCAGAATCTGGGCAATAAATATTGAATTGCGTATCTCTGGTAAAACCTTATGTGTTACAAAAAAAAAAATGGATTAAAACTGGTAGCCCCCTGTTTGATTTTCACGGTGAGCTGCTCCACAGTAGCGTGTCATTCGGCCCTCACGCACCTCCGTAGCCGCCGTTCACCTCTCACATCAATGGCACCTGGTGCTCCACAGTTTCCACGTTGGTTATTCCCAATTATGCCATTTGTCTACTCACGATACACTTTCACCACATCAGCAGGCGAACAGTTCACAAACTGCGCTGTTTGAGAAATACTGCCACCTTTGGCCCGAAAGCCAATAATCATCACTTTTTGCAATTCTGATAAATCGCCCCTTTTACCCATGGCAACAACGAGTGACATGTGTTCAGACAGCCTATCACACACCTTATATACCCATCAAGCCCACGACACATCACTTTCTTCATGGGCTACGCGCTGCCGACGTTGAAAGTAGGAGCTGGTTATAATATTGTGACTTGACTGTGTAAGACAAAGGGATTGCCCAAAGTGGACAATCTCTTGAAGACAACATCCCTTGCAATCTATGTACATAAGAGGGAGTCCTGGGAGAGTATACCTTCCCTCCAGCACTTGTGCAGTCACCATCTCAATAGACTTATTGCCTCTGACAAAGTAAACCAAGCTACAGTATATGACCTAACTAATAACTGACAAAGTTTACACCTATTTTATAGCACAAAGCCGCCAAACATCACAGTGACCTACACAATCATGATATTGGTGAGGATCTGAGTGCTTGGACCGCTGACTACTAAACGGAAGTCCTAGATGGAGTGGTGGCACAATCTTGATGGATATTTAAATTGACAGAAATCTTACAACAGCTCCAAAGGGGTTTGGGCACATCACTGACTGCTGAGGACCTTTCCATAAAATAATTAATGCATTCTGAGCTTTTCAGTTGATTTTCCCTTTTAAACAGCGTTTTTTTTCCATTTTGAATTTAGTTGTGCAATATAAATAAAATATATTCCTTTAAAAACTGAAGTAAAAAGCAAAACCCTCTTTGCCTTCAAAGCGAAGTGTACACATTTACATTACCATCTAAATGCTGTATCTAAGTGAAGAAAATATTACAGATCCATCCTTCAACCCCTGTGACTTTATATCATGTTGCTAGGCAACACAGCTTATAGGTCAGGTGCAGGGACCTTTAGTAAGTCACCATGAAATGGCTAGGCCTTTTGCATAAATGAAACACATTTGCATGTGTCTCCTGGCATATCAGTATTTCAAAAGATTTCTCACTGTGCAATCTGATGTATAGAGTTCATTCTGACAGCTGGCTGTGACCTTTTTGTATTGTACGGAATCTGAAGACCAATGTGATTTCAATTTCTCGCTTGTGGTTTACTGCATTCCAGGTTCATGGTGACAATCGCTGTTCTACACATATATAGACTGCCAATACAGGCATGTATCAGAAACCTTTAAAAGAAATACAGTACATTTTGAGGATGCTGCCATTTGTTTTGTAACCTACAATAGGCTAAAATCCAATCTGTACAATATATCTGTACACATTTTAAATCTTTAGGCCCTGTTCACACAGAGTTTTTTTTGTAGTGGATACCGCTGATAGAAAAACGGCCGAAATAGCCTCCTATTGATTTCAATGGGAGGTGGAGGCATTTTTATCCCGCGAGCGGAAAAAAAACGCTTGCGGGAAAAATAAGTGATATGCCCTATCTTGAGCAGTTTTCCGCTTTAAAAACCACATTGAAATCAATGGGAGACAGAAAAAAACACATTTTTGACGCGTATTATGGCAAAAAAAATAAAATAATTAAAAAGTAAAAAAAAGGTGCCAAAAAAACGCGGCAAAACTCGCTGCAAGGAAAATGCGACAAAAACCGCCTGTGGTGCAAAACCACTTAAAAAAAAGACAGAGCTGATTTTTACAGGCAGAATTTTCTGCCTGCAAAAAACTCAGTGTGAGCAGGGCCTTAGTAAACATAATTGTAACATGTTTTTCTAAGACACAAATTCTAATAAAGAAGAGGAAAGCTGCAGTATGTTTTCGATTGGTACACGATGGAGGCAAGTCCACTGGTACCAGGAGTTCTTTCTTTCAGGAACATCGCATTGCAATGATAAAAATCCATGTTACTGTACACAACGTGATCTGGTTTCCCATATAGTGTGGTACATTGGTTATCACTTGGTACTACCTACTATGGTTATGTCATATATTTTGATGTTTCTATGGTTAAAGGGAACCTGTCACTACATTCACGGACGTAGCACGAGTGCCAGGATCAGAGACCTTAGGCAAAAAAGTATTTCAACAAAATGCTGCCTGATTCCAGAGATATTATAATTTAAAGGGGTTGTCCGTTTCAGCAAATTAATGTTATTTTTTGTATAATTAAAAGTTATCGTTTTCCAATATACTTTCTGTATTCATTTCTCAGGGTTTAAGATCTCCGCTTGTTGTTATTTAGTAGGAATGGTTTACTTCCAGTGGATAAAATTATGTCCATGGTCATGTGATGGACACACAGGTGTATGGCTCGTTACAGTAAGGGTATGTGCACACGATATCGACAATTACGGCTGAAATTACGGAGCTGTTTTCAGGAGAAAACAGCTCCTGCATTTCAGACGTAATTGCTCGTACTCACGTTTTGCGAGGCGTCCATTACAGACGTAATTTGGAGCTGTTCTTCATTGAAGTCCTGCACTTCTTTGCCGAGGCTGTCATTTTACGCGCCGTCTTTTGACAGCGACGCGTAAAATTACAGGTCGTCGGCAAACCCATTGAAATGAATGGGCAGATGTTTGCCGACGTATTTGAGCCGTGTTTTCAGGCGTAATTCGAGGTGTAAAACGCCTTGTTTACGCCTGAAAATAGGTTGTGTGAACCCAGCCTATGTGTTTCAGAGCTGTGTCTTCTAATGATCCCAGCACCTGTGTGTCCATCATATGACCATGGACAGAATTTTATCCACTGGAAGTAAACAATTAAATAAAATTACAACAAGCAGAGATCTGGTAATTTGCTGAAACCATACAACCCATTTAAATCGTCGGTCTCGGAGAGGTGTTTCCGATAGGTGGCACCCCTCTACCTCTTCCCTGTTATTAACTGATACCTCCCTATCAGTGTAGGAGGATATATTTCAGATATGAGCAGGGAGTTGTGATAGGTCAATGACCCTGTTGCCATCTCATGAAGTCTCGACAATCTTCTGTAAACTAAATAGCCTGGACTCTAGACTGATACAGTTTCCTGCAGTGAAACATCAGGACATGACAGAGATTTGTGCTGCTGATGTGTTTAACACACAAGGGGTTGTCGAGACTGGATACAATTTTGAAACTCTCAGCTGTAAAGGGGGATTTACACTGGGCGATTATCGGGCAGACGAGCGTTCATAGAACTCTTGTTGCAGATAATTGCCCTGTGTAAACAGGGCAGCGATCATCTGCTGATCGTATCGTTTAAAAAAAGTAAAATATTATCGTTGTCGGCAGCACATCTCTGTGTAAACAGGGAGACGCGCTGCCGACATGATAAGGTATGGGGACGAGCAATCGGAGTAACGACCGCTCGTCCACATCCATAGCTCCGTGTGACAGGAGTAAATGAGTGCTGATCAACGATGTGTTGTTGATCGGCGCTCGCTGCACCGGCTGATTATCGGCCGGTCTAGTAGGGCCTTAAAGAGGCTCTGTCACCAGATTAGAAGTGCCCTATCTCCTACATAATCTGATCGGTGCTGTAATGTAGATAACAGTGGTTTTTATTTTGAAAAACGATCATTTTTGAAGTTATTACCTATTTTATATATTATTTTTACCTATTTTATAATTTTATTTTTCCAAGTTACCTATTTTAGCTTTATGCTCATGAGTTTCTTAATGGACAACTGGGCATGTTTTACTTTTTGACCAAGTGGGAGTTGTGGAGAGAAGTGTATGACGCTGACCAATCAGCGTCATACACTTCTCATTGTTCCAGCCCAGCTTTTTTCACTGCACAATCACACTGTAACAATAGGCTGGAACAATGAGAAGTGTATGACGCTGATTGGTCACTGATTGGTCAGCCTCATACACTCCTCTGTACAACGCCCAGTTGGTAAAAAGCAAAACACGCCCAGTTGGTCATTAAGAAACTAATTAGCATAAATCTAAAATTGCTCATAACTTGCTCAAAAATGATTGTTTTTTTGAAAATAAAAACCACTGCTGTTATCTACATTACAGCGCCGATCACGTTATGTAAGAGATAGGCCACTTATAACCTGGTGACAGAGCCTCTTTAAGTGTTATTAGGACTGCACAGGCCTTTAGCCTCTGTATGTAAACAAGAGTGTTCTAATTCCTTGACAGCAATCAGAAATCTTGAAAAAGGTGAGAAATCAAAACAATGTTGCAAAGATTTTAATTATACAATGGTTAAAAAGGTTGTATGATTATAAAAAAAGGGGTCTGCTTTTTTCCAGAAAAAAACTCTTGCAGAATACCATACACCGCGAATGGGCAAGAGTGGCTCTGTTTCTATAAAAAAAACAAAAACACAGACATATTTTTCCATTCTTATGCAACCTGTTTAATACATTATAGCATGCTGATGATCTGGTAAGGACGATGCAGGGAATCTAAATTCCCTAAAGACTTTCTTGCTAATAGTGGGAGTCATGTAATTAATAACAATATATATACGAGGTTTGTCCCAAAAGTAATGAGAATGATTTCCCCAAAAATTAATTTATTCCAAAAACATACAATTATGCTCGATCACCTTGAAAGTGAGCCCCTTGAGTCTAAACTGATTCCAGCGACACTGCCATTCTTTGTAGCAGTGCTGGAAATCTTTGTGTGAGAGGTTGTTCAGAGCCCTCGTTGCGGCTGAAAGGACGTTTTCAACAGTACCAAAATGGTGTCCTTTCAGGTGTGTTTTAATTTTGGGGAACAAAAAAAAGTCACATGGTGCTAAGTCACAGCTATAGAGTGGGTGAGGAAGGGTAAGGATTTTTTTTTGTGCCAAAACCTCCTTCACAGCCAATGATCTGTGACTCTGCGCATTGTCATGGTGGAAGATCCTCGTTTTGGTTATCTCAGGGCGCACTCGCAAAACCCTTCTCATCAAACGTTCCAGGACCTGTAGGTTAAAAGTCTGATTGACTATCTGTCCTGATGGTAAGAATTCTTTGTGAACAACTCCTTGACAGTCCAAAAAAACGATGAGAATTGTTTTGACTCTCGATTTGCTCATGCGGTCTTTCTTCGGTCAAGGTGAATTGGGAGTGTACCATTCTAAACTCTGCATTTTTGTTTCAGGATCGTACTCAAAAACCCATGTTTCATCTGCAGTAATCACTCTACGCAAAAAAAAGTCGGGCTCAGTTGTCACACGAGCCAACAGTTCTTGGGAAATGAACTGACAATTCTCCTTCTGCTCATCGGACAAGTTTTTTTAGACAAGTTTTGCGCAAATTTTCCTCAACTGAGGATGGTACGGCCGTATACTTGAGAGACCCCCGCAAAAATATCCATTCCCACTTTCCTCACAAAGCCCTCGTGGAGAGTGCAAAAAATAATGCTCATTACTTTTGGGATGCACCTCATGTGTGTGTGTATATATATATATATATATATATATATATATATATATATACTGTTTATATGAATGCCTATGATTTTGCATTCATAGCAAAGGTTCTATTAAAAAAAACATCTGAACACTGGAGAATTTTGAATAAACTTTGTACTTCTATCCACCTAACACAATAATATTATGGAGACAATAGTTCTGTATGCCCGGGGTCTGCAAAAGTTACTTTTTTCCTGCAGAAAATGTCAAATGATTAAAGTCGGTATCTAATCACAGTTCATCATCTAGACAGTTACCTCCTTTTTTCCGATTTTTTTTTTGCTGTTTAAAATGTGATCTTTCTAACCATTGAATCTTCTCTCCTGCCTGCATTCAAAGGTCAAAATCGCCCCACTCTCTAAGGAGCAAGGATCAAGGGACATGAGAACGCTAAGCGTTTCCAGGAACACAGTGTAAGGCATAAAAGAAAAATGCAGAGAACAATATACAGTAATATTTATAACCACAAGTCATTTAGCTATGACATTTAGTAAAATGCTACTTGTATTTTTCAGTAGCCAATTACCATCCATATAAGAGCACTGTCAATCTCTCGAGGCTTCTAATGGTATTTGTAATCATCATAGGAGAATAAAAAAAAAAAAACAGTTAAATTTCAAGAACACCAAAATAGATTTATTTTAACTGTAAATGTGAATTCATTACCGTTTTGCTGCTTTGCCGACTTAACTCTGCCAGCTCATAATTTTAGTAATTTTCTGGAATATAGTTGGTCAAAGGGTAAATGTGAGAGAGATCGGGGGATATTACATAGCTGCACAATGATCTAGCTTTGAGGAAAGAGATAGACGATTATTCCCATATGTATGGTGGCTTTTATAATCGTGTATCTATAATTTAACAAAGTTTTAGTGAACCGTCCCTAGCTGGCTAGCCTTGGTCTCCTGACAATGATGTTTTTGAAGCAGCGGAATGGTTATTGCATTTTATGATGCCCAATTTGAAGTATGACATCTCGACAAGCTTTTCCATTTTAGATTTATTCATTACTCTTTATTTAAGCATTGCATTCTTTTCCAGACTATTAGGGACTATTAGGGACATTATCAACCAGAGAAACAGGTCATTATCACAGTTCAGAAGAGAACGTGTATAATGGCGGTAGTGAATTAGGTTTCACTCATACACAGCAGGACAAGGCCGTCTAAAATTGTGAACTGCAGACCATTGGAGACATTTATATCGCATCCTAAGGCTTTTCTATCTATTTGTATAATACCTAGATAAGAGAATTGTTTTCAGTTCTGGCATGTACTGTATCCAAAGATTTATAACTGTCTTCAGCAATATATAAAGGGAGGAATTTATGAAGACTGGCATTTCATATGCCAGTCTTAAAGAGGCTCTGTCACCAGATTTTGCAACCCCTATGTGCTATTGCAGCAGATCGGCGCTGCAATGTAGATTACAGTAACGTTTTTATTTTTAAAAAAGAGCATTTTTGGCCAAGTTATGACCATTTTTGTAGTTATGCAAATGAGGCTTGCAAAAGTCCAAGTGGGTGTGTTTAAAAGTAAAAGTCCAAGTGGGCGTGTATTATGTGCGTACATCGGGGCGTTTTTAATACTTTTACTAGCTGGGCGCTCTGAAGAGAAGTATCATCCACTTCTCTTCACAACGCCCAGCTTCTGGCAGTGCAGATCTGTGACGTCACTCACAGGTCCTGCATCGTGTCGGCCACATCGGCACCAGAGGCTACAGGTTGATTCTGCAGCAGCATCAGCGTTTGCAGGTAAGTCGATCTTACCTGCAAACGCTGATGCTGCTGCAGAATCAACTGTAGCCTCTGGTGCCGATGTGGCCGACACGATGCAGGACCTGTGAGTGACGTCACAGATCTGCACTGTCAGAAGCTGGGCGTTGTGAAGAGAAGTGGATGATACTTCTCTTCAGAGCGCCCAGCTAGTAAAAGTATTAAAAACGCCCCGATGTACGCACATAATACACGCCCACTTGGACTTTTACTTTAAACACGCCCACTTGGACTTTTGCAAGCCTCATTTGCATAAATACAAAAATGGTCATAACTTGGCCAAAAATGCTCGTTTTTAAAAAATAAAAACATTACTGTAATCTACATTTCAGCGCCTATCTGCTGCAATAGCACATAGGGGTTGCAAAATCTGGTGACAGAGCCTCTTTAAGTAAAATGTGCCTAATTTATTAAGAGGCAAATAAATTAGGCGCATCTTCGGCCGTCTGTGCTCCAGAAACTGTCCCCACCCCTTCTGCTAAGTGGCGTGAGTTGTGGAAATGGCATAAAAGTTTCGAGATATTTTATATGCTAGAAATCTGGTGCACAAAAGTTAATCAATTCCCCAAAATATTTAGTAGGTCCAAAAAAAATAACAAAAAAATACATATATAAATGTAATAATATATAGTTCAGTATATAGCACCTGATAAAATGTTACAACTTTTTTGCAACGGATTTCTGCATTTTGTTCCCTCATCCCCAACTTCTGGCCATCTCAGCATCATGTTTACACTATTCAGATTTATTTCATGACAGGAACATATAGAAAAAATGGACAGGTTATACTCCTTTAAAGAGGCTCTGTCACCAGATTTTCAAACCCCTATCTCCTATTGCAGCAGATCGGCGCTGCAATGTAGATAACAGTAACGTGTTTTTTTTTCAAAAACGAGCATTTTTGGCCAAGTTATGAGCATTTTTATGCAAATGAGCCTTTATTAAGTACATCGGGGCATGTTTAAAGTTATGTCCAACTGGGCGTGTATTGTGTGTGTTACATCTGGGCGTTTTTACTTGTTTTATTAGCTGGGCGTTGTGAATGGAAGTGTATGATGCTGACGAATCAGCATCATCCACTTCTCTTCGTTACCACCCAGCTTCTGGCAGTTCAGACACACAGCGTGTCCTCGCTCATCCGACGCGATGAAGTTCCGGAAGTGAGTGACGTCACAACGTGATCTCGCGAGGTCACGCTGTGTGTCTGTGCACTGCCAGAAGCTGGGTGGTAACGAAGAGAAGTGGATGATGCTGATTCGTCAGCATCATACACTTCCATTCACAACGCCCAGCTAGTAAAACAAGTAAAAACGCCCAGATGTACACACACAATACACGCCCACTTGGACATAACTTTAAACACGCCCAGTTTTACTTAAGAAAGGCTCATTTGCATAAATATAAAAATGGTCATAACTTGCCAAAAATGCTTGTTTTTGAAAAAAAACAACGTTACTGTTATCTACATTGCAGCGCCGATCTGCTATAATAGGAGATAGGGGTTTAAAAATCTGGTGACAGAGCCTCTTTAAAGCTCTTTTAGAAGACCTTAGGACTGTGCCAATACAATGGTCTGACACCAACAAACTTAAGAGGATTTCTGGCTAAAACATACAAATGGCCATTTATTAGTATATCAGAAGTTAGAGCGATTACCAAAGTTTCATGGTCATTTTTCGTTTACTTAGGCCTCATGCACACGACCGTAAAAACACCCGTTATTACGGGTCGTAATTACGACCCGTAATAACGGGCTCATAGACTTCTGTTGGCCACGGGTACCTTCCCGTTTTCTCACGGGAAGGTGCCCGTGCCGTTAAAAAGATAGAATATGTTCTATTTTTTTATTTTACGGGTCGTGCTCCTATACTTTATAATGGGAGCACGGCTCGGAAAAACGGCCGGCTGCCCATGGCCGGCCGTGCTCGTAATTACGAGCACGGTCGTGTGCATGAGGCCTCAGAGATGTTGTCAATTTCTGTTTGGTTTTGGCGGAAATTTTAGCAAAAGTGACAACAGGAATTGCCGCAATATTGTTTTTAACTTTTAAATTCACTTCTCAGAAAATTATAATCAGATGTCATTTTGTTAGCATGTTCTATAAATAAGGTAACAGTTTTACCTTTGGTCGCTGAGAAGATAATTTACAGGTGATAATGTGGTAATATGGTGATAATAGTTAATAATGTGGCTGCACTTCCTGTTGTCGCATTTGCAAAAAAACAAAAAACAAAGACTGCTACAGCTGAAAAGAAAAGTGCCAATATCTCTGTTCGTAATGCAAATCTAAGTATCAAGTGTTTGACCATCGCTCTATCTTTTTATTTCATTTTGGGTGGATATCCTCTTCAATTGACTTTTTTAAATAAAATATTCTATATAAAACTAGACTGGATAAAAGAAAATATTTCGTACCTGATAACTTCATCAGAAAATCAGAAGCCATTTTGACAGAGATATCCTGACTGAAAAGAGAAGATGGGCATGTAACAAAGTCCAAAGCATCTTTTAGCTTGATGCTGCTGGGTCGATCAGGGAAGGGCATCATGGAGGGGCAATCATTATCTTTAGGTTCCTCTTTGATAGGTAGTGAACTCACTGCTAAAGAATTGATCTGACTAAAGTTTTCTGGAAGTAGAGAGCTTTGCGCAGGTGAAGCACTCCCTTCATCGTGACTGCCCAAGGAATTATTAAAAGGCGATCCTTTATTGTCAGTATCACTAGGCTCTTCTTTCACCTTTGCTTCAGCTCGAAGAAAGTGCTGATGGCAGCGCATGTGAAGTTTCAGGCTGAAATGGCGTGAAGAGGTGAAAGGGCAGAGCTGACACTGGAAGGTCTCTCCCCTGTCTTGGTGCTGGTGGACCTGATGTGGAATCAATCATAATAAATATTAACATTCTTTACTTCATATCACAAAGCAGACAATATTCAACGGATACATTTATGGTCACAGTTAAAAAGAATGATCAAATATATTCTTATGGGACAAAAAAAAACAAAAACAACTTTTGACTTCAAGCTTAGAAGGCAAGAAGAAAAACAAAAATGTAACATCTTTATTATAGTGGAAAATGTAAAATTATTTTCTGCCTCATAAGAGCTGTATACACAAGCCAAATGTATACTGAACATGTCCTCCCTCCTTTCTTTTGAGAAAGTTTGAGCTTATATAATAATCCAATAATATAGAAACAGTTCATTTTTATCCAGCTCACCAACCAAGTAGATGCGCGGAGGGTGCAGGACTGCACCAAATTGTAGCAGAAAAGGCAAGAAGGTTCCAGCATCAATATCTTGAACCAAATGCTGTGACTAAGGGCCACTTGGGCCTGAAACCGGACAGCTTCTGTTTTATGTGTTGTCCCTGATTTTATGAAGAGAAATGTGCCGAGGCACAGTGTCCCAGTTTCCCAGCCACCAGTCGACTAGTCGATAAGGGTCAGTAAAGGCAGTTAAAATATAACTTTTATTATGTATCAAACAGACAGACAACACTGAAGAGTTAAAATTATATCAAGAGACGGCCAGTATGTGTCGCAGAAGTCAGTGTGCATGCACCCAGTACAACGCTGGACGCAGTGAGAGAGACTGATTCAGCAGCTGCAGACTGCCGTGCATAGAAACAGTCCCCCACGGGTGGAAGCAATGACTGGACCGTCAGTGATAGATTAAAATGGCGATAGCCCCCCCGACATGTTTCGCTGCAGAAGCAGCGTCCTCAGGGGATAAAACGGGGCTAATGAGCGCGCGTTTGAAAACCTGCTCCCTATATAGACTCGTGTGTCTGACGTCTGCATGACGTGTAGCGGCAACAACTCTCCTCAAGGCCAATCAGGTAATCGCAAATGACAAGCCCCCACGCCGAGAAGAGTGGCATGGCAACAGGCCAATAGAACACCGTGATCAGGCATCCAATCACCACGGGAGCTGGGCGCAAGCGCACATCAGTCAAAACGGGTGATAGTCATTCAGAAAGCTCTATGTGCGGGGAGATTGACAACAAGGGCAGCCAGTAAAGAATACAGAACGGCGCCCAATCGAAATACACAAATCCAAACAAGTGGATAACGCAGAGAGCCTCAATCAATGGTGACAGCAAATGCCAAGTAACACATAAAATATGCATTCAATACAATATACACGTCATGATAGCCGCAGAGAGAGCATAAATATACTTACACAACGTAACATGCAGAGTCAATATACACAAGTGCATAATAATATATTCACATAAACACGTCCAGTGGACAAAACTAAATAGTAGGAGAGAGCAGGGATCAGAGCAAGTCGTCTGTTGTATCGATAACAGCATCAATGGTAATACACATGCTTATCAAGCATTAATATAGTATAACTAGATATACATCAAGACTGCATATGTGGTGATCAGTGTATCACATACCTGTCATACCGACAGAAGTATCACAAGGAAAAGTATGTTCAGCAGGAAAGATTAATTCAGCAAAAAGGTTTAGCAAAAAAGGTTTATGACAACAGGAGAAGAGGGTTCAGTACCTCCTATAGAAAAGCCATGAAGGTGAACCCCTCATTTAGGCCATTGGGACTCAGAGAGCTGAGCCTATTTATCCATCGTGCCTCCTCCTGCAGTAGCCTCCTATCTAAGTTGCCGGCCCTAGGTCCAAGTTTCAACTGCGTAATGCCCCAAAATTGAAGGACCTTGGAGTCGCTCCCATGAAAAGATCTCACGTGTCTGGAAATAGAGGTGTCCTCTTTCATATTAATACTACTAACATGTCTAGAGATTCTTCTCCTGAGTTGCTGGGTGGTCTTGCCAACATACAATTTGGGGCAAGGGCATCTGGCGACATATACAACGCCAGTGGTTTGACAGTTAATAAAGTGTCTGATGGTAAATTGACAGCCATTTAGGGGGTTGGTAAAACACTTGGTCTTGGGCATATATGTACAGAAGGAGCACCTACCACAG
The DNA here is from genome assembly GCF_050947455.1 of Rhinoderma darwinii. NCBI lineage: Eukaryota > Metazoa > Chordata > Amphibia > Anura > Rhinodermatidae > Rhinoderma > Rhinoderma darwinii. Next base: position 132,066,381 of record NC_134687.1, on the reverse strand, counting down.
GGGAAGGATCCCACCGTGGGGGCTGAAAGCCATGTATCACGAGGGATAAGTGGTCTGGAATAATGACTCCGCGTGAGAAATTCACGAAGGTTCCTACCACGTCGAAAAGTCACATTCGGAATGTCAGAAATAGCGTCCGCTAAGTCAGGATCAGACCGCAGAATAGCCCAATGCTTCCCCAAAATCTTAGATATCTGAGTGGAACAGGTGTCAAAGTTACCAATACACCTAATATTGGAACCTACAGGTCTTTCCTCAGCATCATCCTGGAAAGGAACCCTACGAATCTCTTTACATCTGAATTATGCTCCCTATTGGATGATGCTAAGTCTAGACAACTTATCACTTCAGACGAATTCAAATTCTTGTACAATTCCACTCCGACTATTTCAACTTTCTATGCACTCCCAAAGATTCACAAGGATACAAGACCAGTTCCTGGGAGACCCATTGTCTCTGGAAACGACAACCTGACACAGGGCATCAGCACATATGTTGATGAAATGTTGGCACCTTTTGTTAAGGCTCTACCCTCTTTCCTGAGAGACACTAAGGACACCCTCACCAGAATCCAGGGGATCAATGTCACTGACACTACCTTAATCGCCACTATTGACGTAGAATCACTTTACACTAATATTAAGCATGATTTGGGTTTACAGGCGGTACAGTATTTTTTGAACACTAAGGGAATACAATTCCAGGCACACAACACTTTGATACTTTCACTTCTTAAATTCTTATTAACTCACAATTATTTTTTATTTGATGGTAAATTCTACCACCAGGTAAAAGGCACAGCAATGGGCACAGTTTGCGCACCCACTTATGCAAATTTATTTCTAGGGTGGTGGGAGGACACTTTAATTTTTAATGAAGACTTACTTTTTTTCACGTGTCACATACTATTCTGGGGGAGGTATATTGATGATATACTGATCTTCTGGGATGGTGACACTACACTTTTTCATGATTTCATGGATATACTTAATCACAATGACATTGGCATGAAATTCACTCACCACATACATAAAAACACTATTGATTTTCTTGATCTTCAGATCTCTCTGGATTCTGGTGGCGGTGTCCACACTAATGTCTTTAGAAAAAAGACTGCTACCAATAGTTTTTTACAATATGGTAGCTTTCATCCACCAGCACTTAAGAGGGGGATACCTATCGGTCAGTACCTTAGGGCCAGAAGGAACTGTTCCGAGGAACACACTTTCAAATTAGAATGTGATGCCCTCTTCCATAAATTTCTGGCAAGAGGCTACCCCAAAAAAATCCTACATCGAGCTTATGCCAGAGCTAAGGCCACTCCTAGAGAGGAACTGCTCTATGGCAGAAAAACTAATGCTGAGGAAAGACCTGTAGGTTCCAATATTAGGTGTATTGGTAACTTTGACACCTGTTCCACTCAGATATCTAAGATTTTGGGGAAGCATTGGGCTATTCTGCGGTCTGATCCTGACTTAGCGGACGCTATTTCTGACATTCCGAATGTGACTTTTCGACGTGGTAGGAACCTTCGTGAATTTCTCACGCGGAGTCATTATTCCAGACCACTTATCCCTCGTGATACATGGCTTTCAGCCCCCACGGTGGGATCCTTCCCCCTGTGGTAGGTGCTCCTTCTGTACATATATGCCCAAGACCAAGTGTTTTACCAACCCCCTAAATGGCTGTCAATTTACCATCAGACACTTTATTAACTGTCAAACCACTGGCGTTGTATATGTCGCCAGATGCCCTTGCCCCAAATTGTATGTTGGCAAGACCACCCAGCAACTCAGGAGAAGAATCTCTAGACATGTTAGTAGTATTAATATGAAAGAGGACACCTCTATTTCCAGACACGTGAGATCTTTTCATGGGAGCGACTCCAAGGTCCTTCAATTTTGGGGCATTACGCAGTTGAAACTTGGACCTAGGGCCGGCAACTTAGATAGGAGGCTACTGCAGGAGGAGGCACGATGGATACATAGGCTCAGCTCTCTGAGTCCCAATGGCCTAAATGAGGGGTTCACCTTCATGGCTTTTCTATAGGAGGTACTGAACCCTCTTCTCCTGTTGTCATAAACCTTTTTTGCTAAACCTTTTTGCTGAATTAATCTTTCCTGCTGAACATACTTTTCCTTGTGATACTTCTGTCGGTATGACAGGTATGTGATACACTGATCACCACATATGCAGTCTTGATGTATATCTAGTTATACTATATTAATGCTTGATAAGCATGTGTATTACCATTGATGCTGTTATCGATACAACAGACGACTTGCTCTGATCCCTGCTCTCTCCTACTATTTAGTTCTGTCCACTGGACGTGTTTATGTGAATATATTATTATGCACTTGTGTATATTGACTCTGCATGTTACGTTGTGTAAGTATATTTATGCTCTCTCTGCGGCTATCATGACGTGTATATTGTATTGAATGCATATTTTATGTGTTACTTGGCATTTGCTGTCACCATTGATTGAGGCTCTCTGCGTTATCCACTTGTTTGGATTTGTGTATTTCGATTGGGCGCCGTTCTGTATTCTTTACTGGCTGCCCTTGCTGTCAATCTCCCCGCACATAGAGCTTTCTGAATGACTATCACCCGTTTTGACTGATGTGCGCTTGCGCCCAGCTCCCGTGGTGATTGGATGCCTGATCACGGTGTTCTATTGGCCTGTTGCCATGCCACTCTTCTCGGCGTGGGGGCTTGTCATTTGCGATTACCTGATTGGCCTTGAGGAGAGTTGTTGCCGCTACACGTCATGCAGACGTCAGACACACGAGTCTATATAGGGAGCAGGTTTTCAAACGCGCGCTCATTAGCCCCGTTTTATCCCCTGAGGACGCTGCTTCTGCAGCGAAACATGTCGGGGGGGCTATCGCCATTTTAATCTATCAATGACGGTCCAGTCATTGCTTCCACCCGTGGGGGACTGTTTCTATGCACGGCAGTCTGCAGCTGCTGAATCAGTCTCTCTCACTGCGTCCAGCGTTGTACTGGGTGCATGCACACTGACTTCTGCGACACATACTGGCCGTCTCTTGATATAATTTTAACTCTTCAGTGTTGTCTGTCTGTTTGATACATAATAAAAGTTATATTTTAACTGCCTTTACTGACACTTATCGACTAGTCGACTGGTGGCTGGGAAACTGGGACTCTGTGCCTCGGCACATTTCTCTTCATTGTCTAATTATCCCTGCCAGCCACTAGGGGGTTTCCTTTTTGCTTTTTCGTCCCTGATTTTATGGAACCTTAACCCTTTCAGGACCGAGCTCATTTTGGCCTTCAGGACCAGCCCCATTTTTTCAAATCTGACATGTGTCAATTTATGTGGTAATAACCCTGGAATGCTTTTGCCTATACAAGCGATTCTGAGATTTTTTTCTTGTGACATATTGTACTTTATGTTAGTGGAAAAATTTGGTCAATAAATTAATTGTTTATTTGTGAAAAACACCAAAATGTAAAGAAAATGTGCAAAAATTATGATTTTTCTCATTTTAAATGTATCTGCTAGTAAAACAAATAGTAATACCACACAAAATAGTTACTATTTCACATATTCCATATGTCTACTTTATATTTACATAGTTTTTTGAACATTATTTTATTTTTGTAGGACGTTACAAGGCTTAGAACTTTAGCAGCAGTTTCTCACATTTTCAAGAAAATTTCAAAAGGCTATTTTTACAGGAACCAGTTCAGTTCTGAAGCGGCTTTGAGGGCCTTATGTACTAGATAGACCCCATAAATCACCCCATATTAAAAACTGCACCCCTCAAAGTATTCTAAACAGCATTCAGAAAGTTTCTTAACCCTTTAGGCGTTTCACAGGAATTAAAACAATGTAGAGGGGAAATTGTCACATTTTTTTTTGCTTGAATTCATTTGTAATAAAAAAAAAATTGTAACACAGAAGGTTTTACCAGAGAAATGCAACTCAATATTTATTGCCCAGATTCTGCAGTTTTTAGAAATAACCCACATGTGGCTCTAGTGTGATGGACTGAAACACCGGCCTCAGAAGCAAAGGAGCCCCTCGTGGATTTTGGGGACTCCTTTTTTTAGAATATATTTTAGGCACCATGTCAGGTTTGAAAAGGTCTTGTAGTGCCAAAACAGTGGAAATCCCCCAAAAGTGACACGGTATTGGAAACTACACACCTCAAGGAATTTATCTAGGGATATAGTTAGCATCTTGACCCCACAGGTCTTTTGCTACATTTATTGGAGTTTGTCTGTGAAAGTGAAAATCTACTTTTTTTCTGAAAAAATATTTTAAAAAAAATTATTTGCAAGGAATAAACAATAAAAAGCACCCCAAAACTTGTAAAGCTACTTCTCCCGATTACAGCAATACCCCATATGTGGTACTAAACTGCTGTTTGGACCCACGGCAGAGCTCAGAAGGGAAGGAGCGCCATTTGAATTTTGAAGCGCAGATTTTGCTGGATTGGTTTTCAGTACCATGTCGCGTTTGCAACACCCTGGAGGGACCAAAACAGTGGAAACCCCCCAAAAGTAATCCAATTTTGGACACTACACCCCTCAAGGATATTTTCTAGGGGTATAGTTAGCATTTTGACTCCACAGTTTTTTTTTGCTGAATTTAGTGGAATTAGGCCGTGAAAATGAAAATCTTCTTTTTTCTGAAAAAACATAGAAATGTTTAATTTTTACAATGAATAAAGGAGAAAAATCACCCCAAAATTTGTAAAGCAATTTGTCCTGATTACAGCAATACGCCATATGTGGTAATAAACTGCTGTTTGGATCCACGGCTTTTGGAGCTCAAATTTAGCTGGAATGGTTTTCGGGTGTCATGTCGCATTTGCAAAGCCCCTGAGGTACCAAAACAGTGGAAACCTCCGAAAAGTCCCTTTAGGGGAGTGGAACGAGCGATCATTAGGTCGCTGGTACAATACACTGCAATACTAAGGTATTGCAGTATAATATCATTTTTACAGGCTCCTGTAACAGCGCGATTGGTGTTCCTGTCCATTAGTCCCGGGTGCCAGCTGTAATACACAGCTGACACCTGCAGAATACGGCGCGGGCGCAGGGCATGAGCTCGCTCCATATATAACCCCCTGCACCGCGACATACTATTGGGTCGTGGTGCGCGAAGGCGTTAATGTGCAGCGGATGGTGCAAAGTGAAAATTAACATTTTTACCTGATATGCCATTTTAATGCACAATATGTTGTGCCCAGTTTGTGCCACTGAAGACAAATACCTCATACAATGTTGAGCGGGTTCTCCCAGATATAAGTATATATGTGGACGTAAGCTGGTGTTTGGGCACGCTGTGGGGCTCAGAAGGGAGGGAGCGCCATTTGGCTTTTGGAGCGCAGATTTTGCTTGGTAATAGTCCTGTTTGGGGTTTAAACTGGGCAGAGTACATCAGGACATAATAAGAGGTTATAATAATGGGGTAAATAAATAATAATCTGCAGATATGTGGTCGATGTCGCACTGATAAATGGTGCCCGATATTATCTGCTTTTGGACACTGCACAATTTCTGTCGCTATATTCTGAGAGCCAGAACTTTTTTTAGTTTTTCTTCACCGGAGCTGAGTGATGGCTTATTTGTTGCGGAACAATCTGTAGTTTTAATTGGTACCATTTTAGGGTACATGTGATTTTTTTTATCACTTTTTATTAGATTTTTTTGGCAAGCAAAGTGACAAAAAAACATAAATTCTGACAATGGTTTTTGTCTTTTTTTTTTTTTACAGTGTTCACCGTGCGCTATAAATGACATTTTACTTTATTCTGCGGGTCGATCCGATTACGGCGATACCATATGTATATCGTTTTTTTATGTTTTGTGGCATTTGCGCAATAAAATCACTTTGATAAAATTATTTATTTTTTGTGTCACCATATTCTGAGAGCCATAACTTTTTATTTTTCAGTCAAAAAAGCTGTGTAAGGCCTTGTTTTTTGCAGGACGGGTTGTAGTTTTTATTCGTACTATTTTGGGGTACATGCGACTTTTTGATCACTGTTTATTCTATATTTTCTGAGGGTTGATGACCAAAAAATAGTGATTGTGACATTGTTTTTTAATTATTTTTTTTGCGATGTTCACCGTGCGGGAAAAATAATATTATAGTTTTATAGTTTGGGTCGTTATGAACGCGGTGATACCAAATATGTGTACTTTTTTTTAATATTTTCATTTTTTTCCGATAATAAAAGACTTATTATTGGAAAAAAAGCATTTTTGGTTTTTATAACTTATAACTTGTTTTTACACTTTTATAAAACATTTTTTTTTTTACTTTTTACTTGAAGACCTGCAGCACTGATAGCTGCTATAACACATTACACTACCTAGGTAGTGTAACGTATTATAAACAGTCAGTGTGACACTGACTGGCTTATAGCTTATGAGCCTCCGGCTGGTTCTCATAGGCTGCCGTGCATGGCAGACCCGGGGGCTGTTGTATGACCTCCGGTTTTGCCATGGTACCGACTGCAGAACCTGCAATCGGTCCCCGGGAAAGTTTGTTGCAGCAACAAACTTTCCAGTTTGTTATAGTAACAAACTTTCCTGTTTGTTGCTACAACAAACTTTCCCTGCGATCGCACGATCGGGACCTGAACCAATTAGGTCCTGATCATGTCTCCGGGACCAGAGGCAGGGGATAACAGTGCGATCCGGGTGTCAGCCCTACTCTGAGACACCCGGATCGCGCTTTTAACACCCACCGTGAATTCACGTTGGCGCGGCACAGTGCCCAGCAAGCGCCGACATGAATTTACTGTGGGCGGTCGGGAAGCGGTTAATAAAAGCCGCATTTTGTTCAAGATATTGATGCTGGAACCTTCTTGCCTTTCCGAATCCAATAATATGTTATAATGGAATTGAGTCTGAGATGTGGTAGTGATCTGAAAACATAGCAGGGCTATTCTCAAATTCCCTGTGGCTATTGCCATGTACATCTATATAACTAGGGCTTTGTTCACATCTGCGTCGGGGGGCTCCGTTCATGGGTTCTGTCTGAGCTTTCCGTCAGGGGAACCCATGAACGGAATTAAAACTGAAACAAACTGAAACCATAGGTTTCCATTTGCATCACCGTTGATTTTAATGGTGACGGATCCGATTCAAATGGTTTCCGTTTGTCTCCGTTGTGTAAGGGTTCCGTCGTTTTGACGGAATCAATACTGTAGTCGATTCATTCCTTTAAACCAACGGAACCTTTACACAAAGGGGACAAACCGAAACCATCTGCACCGGATCCTTCACCATTGAAATCGATGGTGATGAAAACGGTGGTTTCCATTTGTTTTAGTTTGGATTCCGTTCACGGGTTGCCCTGACGGAAAGCTCAGACGGAACCCACGAACAGAGTCCCAACACAGATGTGAACGAAGCCTAAGAATTGACACCTTTTATATAAACCAAGTCTCTCATAAAAACGTAAATGCACATTGAAAAATAAAAGCAGCTTAAAAAATGTGGCTTGAAGAAAACAGGTTAATACGCAGCCTGATGTCAGTGCAGCCAAGCTGGAAACAAACAGTTGTAACAATGTGAAGCATCTACAATAACAAGGCAGGATACAGCTAAGAAAAATGATGGCAATCAATGTACACTTGCAATTCCATCTCAAAATCACTTTGTATTGCTAGCACAATGCCATCTTTAGTTTTTTAGGTAAGTGTGTCAAAACATAACCTTACCTTCATGTGTGATTTCAGATTGTCCTTGCGGGCACAACGAAATGGACATAGTGGACACTGATGGCTTTTTAAACCCGTGTGAATCACCATGTGCCTTTTCCAATAACTTTTCCGTTTTATTACTAGTCCACAGATGGGGCATTGGAAAGGCTTTCCAACTTCTTCTTCCGGAACTTTGACATAAAATAACAAGAGAAATTAGGAAACAAAGTTATATTATGGCAAGTATGTTGAAGTTATATACTAAATTCCTGCTACCAGATTAGAAAG